>NC_057861.1:234484513-234812513 GCF_019393635.1 Dromiciops gliroides
CCAAGATTTAAAGCATTAGGAAGAGGAGGAATTTAAAAAGTATTTTAAGTACTTAACAGGCCAAGAAGTTGCTAGTGCCTGCAGAGCCAGAATCTTCATTAAAGGTTGCTAATAGCTGTTTAGCTAGAATGATCAAAGTGGTATCTTTCCAGTCCCCCTCTTGCAATGAGATAAGGAAATACTGTTAAGAAAATATTCACATTCTCAGTACTTTTCTTGCTTAATATGGTCCCCTCTTCTAAATATGATTGATGGTCATCTCAGGGTCATCGCTGACAATGGGACCTTCTCTTACAACACCAAGAAAAGTCAGTGGAATAAAGAAACCAGTGTAATTTCTATTGATCACAACAATAAAAAGGTTTGTGTAGCAAATGAAAAAGATAAAAAATTTTTGCTTATTTTGTTTATTAAAAAATATACTTTATGAATTTTATGCCAGAGAATGAAGCAGAAAGAAAATAAATTGATGCTCTAGAATTCATTGCCAAACTTTTGAATTAAAACAGTTTATAACGATCCAACTAAGATCACTTTATGCAAAGCATTTTTAAAAATTGTAGTATGCTTGTGTTACGAGTTCAAATTGTACAGTTCATCTGAAAGAGTTAGCAGTGAATAGAACTTGGAATCAGGTCTCCAAACACAGATGGGTGCTTGTCTCCAATTAAAATTTCCATGTAACACATGGTTTTATTCAACATGGAGAAGAAAGTTTCAAGTCTTTTTATTAAAATAAACCTACAAATAACCCCCCACCCCAAAATCATGTCATATTCAAGTAACCCAAGTAAAAATATAACACTATTATCAGATTATCAGGAATTTAGTCTTTAAAGTAATTCATCTGTCTGTCTTTCTCTTTTGCTGTTTCTTTAAACTTAAAATCAACATAAGCCAGAAATAGTTATTAAAGCAACCCTAAATTACTGTCATTATATCCCATGTCCTAAGACTTCAAAGGTTACTAATCTTGTCTATAAATAATAATTTACATAAACCACAGATTATTATACATCCTAAGCATAACAGCAATATATCCACAGACTTTGAAAGCTGGAAAACCCCTTAGTTTAACTCTCTCCTTTTACAGGTTAGGAGACTGAAGGCTAGAAAGTTTAAGTGATTTGCCCAGTTTCATGCCCAGGTAGAATTTCAGACAAATGATTATTTTTTCACTAAGAAGTTTATAGTTTAGTCTGTTGCAATGATACTTTGTGCCCTTAGTTGGTGGTCTAAAAACAATGAACTGAATGGAAAAAAAACTAATTGAATTTTTATGGTTTTATACTTTTTTAAACAATTATTTCATAATCACATTTAACACTGCAATTAGTTAGAAAAGTCACAATTCTTACTTTTGAGCTTTATTTTTTATTTTTCTATACTAGTAAAGAACAAACATAATTAGAGGCAGTTTATTTAGTAGTTTGGAATATATTTGCCCTGGACATAATTAATACTAGGGTCTAGCCTCAACTCTCTGCTCTTGATTTTTTATGTAATCCCATATTAATTAATTAAAATTTTTCATTTGGTAATTTTAGCTTCAACCATTTGGAAATATTTCAACTACATTTGATTATCAAACAAACAAACAAATACCACATTATCTTGGTCTAAAGAGCAAATAAACTCACCTGGCTGTTGCAAGGATTCATTAGCTATTTTAGACATCAATAGAATCAACAACAAAAAATTTAAATTCCCGAGGGAAAATAACATGGAAGTAAAATGTGATGCTATTATTTAAAAAGTTTATTTTCATTCACTTATCTTTATTTTTAAAATAGTTTTTATATACTGTGGTATATGATTGTAATGGAACATTATGATAGGAAATGACAAGCAAGATGATTTCAGAAAAACCTGCAAAGACTTACATGAACCAATGCATAGTGAAGTGAACAGAGTCAGGAGAACATTATACACAATTAACAACAATATTGTTTGATGAAGCATTATGAATGACTTAGCTATTCTCAGCCATGTAATGATCCAAGACATTCCCAAAGGACTAATGATAAAGGACTACCTACCTACAAAGAAAGAACTGATATTGATTGAATACAGGCTGAAGCATGCTATTTATCACATTCATTTTTTCTGTTAAGTCTTCTTATACAAAATGACCAATATGGAAATGTTTTACATAATAGCAAAAATAGCTTTAATAACATTTAGGCATACCATAAAGCCTTCCAGTAGATCCCAGGCAAGCAGGAGATATGTCTGGGGCATGATGAGTAGTTATGTTTGGGTGGAGTGGCTGCTTGAACAAGGCAATACTCTAAGTCATATGTGGAATAAAAAGAGAGTATCAAATGCTAGTGTTTATTTCAAAAGCATAAATATGAAGAAAATGCTATTTCTTGAATTCAGGAACCCAAACATACATTAACTAATTACTGAAATTTAATCCTTGCAAATGGTAGGTATTCAATGAATAATTGCTAAATGAATGACAGTTGCTTATTCTCTCAATACTTACATCTTTTCCCTAAGAAACATTTCTTTATCTAGGGGGAAAACATCTAGCTGATGAAAGATTCTGGTGAACTGGGTGACCCTTAATTTGATTTATTCTAATAATAGTAATGGGACAGGGGCAGCTAGGTGGTGCAGTGGATAGAGCACTGGCCCTGGATTCAGGAGGACCTGAGTTCAAATCAGACCTCAGACACTTAACACTTACTAGCTGTGTGACCCTGGGCAAGTCACTTAACCCTAATTGCCTCACAAAAAAAATAGTAATGGGACAGCTTAGGTGGAACAGTGGATAGAGGGTAGAAATCTTTCTTGTCATTGCTCTTATTAGCACCTACCACAGTGTCTTGTGTTAAATAGGTTTTACAACCAATTTGTTCTCTCTGTGCCTTTTCTGATGCTGTTTCTCATACCCGGAATGCCCTCTGCATAAGCCACACCCCTTCCTTTCATCTCTACTTACTGAAATGCTATCTATCCTTCATGGTCCCAATCAAGCCTCGGAACGAAGTCTTCATTGTAAGGAGCCTCCCATTTCTGGGAGAGGACTGACTTCACCATGGTGGAAGAAAGAGAGAGAGAGAGAGAGAGAGAGAGAGAGAGAGAGAGAGAGAGAGAGAGACTCCAGAGGACTTCACAGGAAAATTGAGGAAAGATAGGATTGCCGAGCTATAGGAATTCTTTTCTCAGTCTTTCTCTATCTTTCAATAAACCCTTAAAAACCTAAACTAATTTTATCAGTGATTTTAGTCAGTTTCCCCCAAACTGGGGGAACAGATTAGGACCCACATTTAGAATTTTAAATTACACATCATGAAGTCTTCCTTAATTCCTCCATTCAGAATAGGTGTCTAAATTTTAAAAGCAGAGAGTTTGTGCCTCCATTATACAGTTATATTTTGTTTTTAAATAGTTATTTACCCTACTAGATTATAAGTTCCTCGAAGGAATAGACTATGTATGTATACCCTCCCTAGCTTTGATAATTGTTTCCATGAAACCGTGGCTTTATACAAGAACATTGTAGGAGGTGGAGTCAAGATTTAGAAAATTACCAGACTGAATTCTTATAGGGAAATCCAGAAAAAGTCACAGTGAGTCCTTTGTCTAGTTTGGCTAGAGATAGGAGACAGAGAGGGAGGTCTGTGGACACTGGGGACAGGGTTAGGGCAGGATTTTGCTGTACACAGAGCACACTGGGACCAAGGAAGAAGCTATAAACCAGGGCAAGAGGAGGTCTCAGTCCCATACCAGAGTACTTCAAGAGACACATCACAACTGGTACAGGTGCCAACTGGCAGCTTTGTCTTCCACTACCCTGTTCCAGGCCAAGGATCCAGGGCAGAGAGAGAAGGGGTCTGGGGTATGGCAGTGGCATTCTGAGGAAGGAAAGAAGGGAAGAAGTTCAGAAGTCTTCAGTAATAGCAGCAATGTCAGTGGAGTGACTTAAACCTCAGGCACAAAGCAGAGTCTTATCTCCAATGTCTATCTCTGCCTGCAGAGAAATAATCAGGGCAGGAATCCCAGACCAAAGGGAAGTCTACAATTCTACTTCTTTCCAACAGAGCTTTCTAGCTGGCTAATAGGGACTGGGTTCAACAGCAGTCTAATGTTGCTCAGACCCAAACCCAGGTCAGGAACTTATAGAGCTCAGACTGGGGGGCAACAATCAGACATTGCCCCAGATCAGACCACTTTGTGAACACTGAAAACTTGCAGGTCCCCAGGCTAACCCTGAGATAACATTCTATACCCCAAGAAAGTAGCAACAGGACCAGCTGAGATAATCCCTCCAGAAGTGCCACAGAGCCCAGCCCAAATATCAAGTCTGAAGATAGGAAGTAGACTGGAAAAACAGACAAAAAAAATAATGAACTATCATGGTGGCAGGGACAGTCAAAGAACAAACTCAGAAGGGAATGACACTAAAGCATCTACAAGCATTGACTCAGAGAAAAACATGGCTTGAACACAAATTCAACTAGAATTCATAGAAGAGAGGAAGCATGAGTTTTTTTAAAGATTTTAAAATGTTTTTGCAAATAGAATGAAACCTTGAGAAAAAAAATTGAAAAGAAATGAGAGCTATCAAAGAAAGAATTAGAATGGAAATGAATAGGTTAGAACAAAAGATACAAAACTATGCCCAAACAACAAACTTCCTGAAAACTCAAGTGGACCAAATAGAAGCCAATGATTCATTGGGGCAGCTAGATGGCACAGTGGATAGAGCACTGGCCTTGGAGTCAGGAGGACCTGAGTTCAAATCCAGCCTCAGACACTTAACACTTACTAGCTGTGTGACCCTGAGCATCACTTAATCCCAATTGCCTCACTAAAAAAAAAAAAAAAAAAAAAGAAGCCAGTGATTCCAAGAAGCAACAGGAAATATTAAAACAAAATCAAAAGACTGAAGAAAAGAGAAGAAAATGTAAGGTATCTAATAGCAGAAATGATTTATCTGGAAAAAAATTGAGAAGAAAAAAATTAAGAATGACTGGATTATTTGAAGGTCATGAATAGAAAGAGGCAACACATTATATTTCAAGAAATCTTAAAAAATACCTTCCTAGATCTCTTAGAACCAGGGAACAAAATATAAATAGAAAAAATATGCCAGGTGCCTTCTGAGGGAAAATGAAAACTCCTAAGAATATCTTAACCAAAATCCAGAGCCTCCAGCTTATAAAAAAAAAAATGCAAGAAGCCTGAAAGTAAAAAAAAAAAAATCAAGTACTTAGTATGCACAATCAGAATCACATGTGATTTAGCAGCCACCACTATAAAGAAATGGGAACTTGGAATGTTATTCCTGAAAGCAAATGCCATAAGCTCAAAACCAAGAACAGCTTATGCAGAAAACCTGTATAGTGCCACAGGGGAAAAATGGATTTTTAACAGCATAGAGGATTTCCAAGTATTCCTGATGGAAAGACCAGAGCTACAGAGAAACTTTGAAATATAAACAAAGGAGTGAAAAGAAACATAAAAAGGTGAACATGGGAGAATGATGATAATGGGTTAAATAAGGATAAATTACTTACATTCAAATATGGAAAGATGATACTTTTGTCTTTTTTTGCACCCTATCATGAGCAAGGTTCATTAGGAGTCTAATTCGACAGAAAGTCTGAGAGTGTTTCTGTTATATTTTGATCTTAAAAGAAGAATGGAGATGGAGCAAGGGAAAAAGGAAAGGAAAGTTAGGGAGAATTATCTCACATAATTCAGGTGAACAAAAAGGTCTGTACAAACATGGAGAGTAGGGTGGGAGGAAGCAGCTGACCCTTGAACTTCACTCTCATCTGAACTGGTAAAAAGAGGAAGAGCTGGGCACAGAAGTACATTTTACTCCAAAGGGAAATGCAAGGGAAAGGAGAGGAGGGGAAAATGAGAGAGGCGTGAATTAAAGGTGGGATTAGTCCTTAATAAAGCAAATTCTAAGGGTATAAAAATATTTATAGTTTTTTTCAAGGTGACAAAGAATGTGAATCTGAGGGGAGTGCCCATAAATTGGGGAATGGATAAACAAGTTATGGTATATAAATATGATGGAATACTATCATGCTGAACTTTTATTAGCATAGTGACTAACCAACATTTCAAAAGACTAATGAGAAAACATGCTACACATCTCCCGATAGAGATGTGAAAGACTCAGAATATAGGAGACATTTTCTAAAAAGACAGCTAATATGGAAAATTGTTTTGATTTACTATATATGTTGGTAATGAGTTTTGTTGCTTGTGTTCTTAATCAGAGTGTGATTGGATCTTGGCTAATTAAAACCGTGTGTGTGTGTGTGTGTGTGTGTGTGTGTGTGTGTATGTGTATGAAAACTTGTAAACTCTGATAAACACAATGACCAGCCACAATTCCAGAAGACTCAAGATGAAATGTACACCTACCTCCCGATAGAGAGGTGATAGACTCAGAGTTCAGAGTGAGATATATTTTAGACATGGCCAATGAGAAATTTTCTTTTGCTTGACTATACACACTTATAAGAGGAGTGTTGATTTTCTTCCTTTCTCAATGGGGATGAGGAGGGAAGTGGGAGAGACAGAAGACTAGTCTTTGTTTAAAAATAAAATATAATTTTAAAAGACAGTATTATAGGGTTAATTTAGTGGCCTTTATAGGGAATACTATGCAGTGAGCATAGGGCACCATTGATAGGCCCATTGGAGGGTGACGGGGATGGTCCTATGATGAAAAGAAGGGTGGGAGAGGGTTGAGGGAAAACTGAATATAGTAGAGCTAGTAACAGAACTCTACCTGATCTGTGTTTTTTTGTTTTGTTTTGTTTTTTAGTGAGGCAATTGGGGTTAAGTGACTTGCTCAGGGTCACACAGCTAGTAAGTGTTAAGTGTCTGAGGCCAGATTTGAACTCAGGTACTCCTGACTCCAGGGCCGGTGCTCTATCCACCGTGCCACCTAGCTTCCCCCTGATCTATGGTTTTTAACCCCAAGATGAAGGATGAGACTGATAAGAGCAAAGGGTTCAGAGTAGCCCTAAGTATAGAGAACCCCTAAGAATAGTTTATTGGGCAGAACCAAGCTAGAACAGGAGTGCTGTGTAGCCAGAGGTAAAGAGGATGCTTTTGCAGGAGAGCAGAGAGACCTTGGATGACCCTAAGGGAAGAAGAAGGGAGAGAAAGTTTAAACAGAATAGATTAGTATTGCGCTTCTGTCTGATTCCTAGACCAACTATGAAATTACAAGGAATTATTATTATGTTAATGATGGAGTTTTGTTTCTAATGCATTAAGAATGTTAGTGTGAAATGACACACTGACACAGTACATAGAGTCAGGAAGACTCCTCTTTGTGAATTCAAATTTGGCCACAGACTAGCTGTGTGACCCTGGACAAGTCATTTAACCCTGTTTGTCTCACTTTTCCCATCTGTAAAATGATCTAGAGAAGGAAATGGCAAACCTCTCCAATATCTCTGCCAAGAAAACCCAAATGGGGTCACAGAGAGCTGGACATGACTGAAAATGACTAAACAACAAATAATGGAAGGTATGTCTGCATGAGTTCTATGTTCTCTTTGGATTACATGTACTAGACAGCTACATATGAAATTTACTGCTGACTCTACCCAACACATACTCCGGCTGGGGAGGTGACAAGTCTGGTGCATGTGCGTAGGTTGGGGGGGGTGGGGATGGGGAGGGGATAGTTGGAAAAGCAAAGAAACAGCAATGGAGAGAGTGCTGAGAGTAATGTGGGAAGTGAACCTAGACTGACCTGGAAAGGTCACTGAGACAAGGAAAGAGACAATACAACATTTTCTGGCTGCTGCATCAAAATGGACACTAGAAAAACTCAGCAGAGACAGTTTTCAATTGATACTCTCTAATATTCTGCTGTATGTTTAAATGGACTACATCCTTCCCCCGATATGTTGAGGACACAGTGGAAAAATGCGAATTTGACATTCAATCTGTCTTGGCAGCCTGGGAGGGCAGCCATCTGGGTATAGATGCAGAGGACTTTTGTTACTTAATTCAATTCTTTGCTATTTGCTTTGCATTTTGTTTTATTCAAATGTCTTTTTTTGGCCATGATTTCAGGTGTCTCATTCTGGCATGGTCTGTCTGGCAGGGCTGCACCTGGAGGGACAAATGAGGAAGAGAATGATTTGTGAGGTCCCCCTGAAGAGTAAATCTGGTCTGTGTAAAATCAAAATGAAGGTCCTGGGCCAAGGGCTACATTTTGTGGGGGTTCATCCAGGATCTATTACTAACTAGATGAGCTTAGGCTACCTATTCTAGTATTACAGGAAAGCTATTGAAGATTTATCATTTTTTTTCCTTTTCTTATTTTTAAAGACTTTAAAGTGACAGCAATGTTTTCTAGTAAGTCTTAAAGGCCAGAGAAGTTGATTTGAGTAATGGCTATACTATTGTGTGTTGAAGAGCTGTTGGAATTTGGGGTGTTCATTGCTCTAGTGACATTGTTGAGTTGTCATTTTAAATTGCATGATAGAGTCCTGAATTGAGTAGCTACTCTACAATATGCAGCTCTTGGAAGGTCAGGACTTCTTCATAGGACAGGACACACATCAATGACTATTGGTTTGTGAGGGATCTTGTTTACTCTGATAAAGATAATGATAATATAAAGGCTTTTTGTGATGCTATTGACCTTCTGGGAGAATATAAAGTATGGCCTACAGGGATGAAAGAGAAGCAAGAGCTGCCTCATATAAATTTCCTGAAATAGTATAACATTCCAGTGTCCCCAAGCAGATAATTCTGAATGGGGGAACCTATATAGTCAATCCTCTCCTGCTGACTAAGAGGTAATGAGAAAGCTTAAAGCCTTCCTAGTAAGAAAAGTGCTTAAGAATTATATATGAAGAGCCCTACTGGGAGGGGGAGCACCAACCTTAACAGTTGGTAATTCAGTGGGAGCACCATCCTCAGCTGCTCAGATTTCAGTGAGAGGCAGTGTGGCATAATAAAAAGAGAAAGGGGGAGAGAGAGACAGAGAGAGAGAGAGAGAGAGAGAGAGAGAGAGAGAGAGAGAGAGAGAGAGAGAGAGAGAGAGAGAGAGAGAGAGGGAGAGAGAGAGGGAGGGAGGGAGAGAGAGAGAGGTGAAGATAGTGGGGAGAAACCAGGAAGTTGCCTGAACTCTCCCAAGTTTCCCTCAGAAACAACATGAAATCAAGCCTCTAAATGGATTCTGGGACTACAGAACCTTCAAAAAGACAGAAAGACAGGCAGCTAGGTGGCACAGTAGATAGAGCATTGGCCCTGGAGTCAGGAGGACCTGAGTTTAAATCCAGCCTCAGACATTTGACATTTACTAGCTGTGTGACCCTGGGCAAGTCACTTAACCCCAACTGCCTCACCAAAAAAAAAAAAAAAAGACAGAGAGACACAATCTTCCAACTTGAGATAATTTAGAAAATCTTCAGTTAGGGCTGTCTCACTTGGGTGAAAGGGGAGCACAATACAGCTCAGCGCAATGAGAAGGGTGTCTGGGCAAGTCAGCAGGAGGCTCTTGGTCACAGCACAGATTAGCAGCTGACGCTCTTGGTCCTGGCTCAGCAGGCTGGTGGTGCAGCAGGCCAGTTGTGAGACCCACCAACCCCAGCTGAGAGGGCAAACTGACAGCTAGAGAACCACCCACAGGACAGGAGTGACTAGGTCAAGCTATCTCAGAGCAGGGAGCAAGCCCAGGGTGGTAAGGAATCTGAAAGCTGCAAAGGCTTCTGAGCAGAAAGCCAGTGACCAGGCTCCTATCCCCCAGCACAAGAAGCTTGGAACAGCAGCCCCGGTGTGACAGGAGCAGACCTCAACTTTAAAAGTCAAAATATAGACTATAATATGAATAACAGAAAAGGACCCTTACCATAGAGAGCTTCTATGGTGACAGGAAAGACCAAACACAAACTCAAATGAAGACAGTACTGTCAAAATGCCTAAATGTGAAACCTCAAGAGGGAAGATGAATTGATCTCAAGACCAAAAAGCCTTCTTGGAAGAGCTCAAAAAGGATTTTAAAAATTTGATTTTAAAAATCAAATGAGAGAGGTAGAAGAAAAAATAGGAAAAAAATGAGAGAAATGATAATTATGAAAAAAGTCAAGAGCTTGGAAAAGGAAGCACAAAAATTGACTGAAGAAAACAGTTCCTTAAAAATACAATTGGCCATACCTGCCAAGACAAACCCAGGAACTCTATGAACACAATTACAAAACACTTTTCACACAATCAAATCAGATCTAAACAATTGGGAAAATATCAATTCCTCATGGATAGGCAGAGCTAATATAATAAAAATGACAATTCTACCTAAATTAATTTACCTATTCAGTGCCACATCATTCAGACTACCTAAAAACTATTTTATAGAGCTAGAAAAAATAATAACAAAATTCATCTGGAAAAACAAAAATATCAAGGGAACTAATGAAAAAAAATGCCCAGGACGGTGGGCTACCTGTACCAAATCTGAAGCTCTACTATAAAGCAGCAGTCATCAAAACTATTTGGTACTACACCTGACACCTATCAGATTGGCTAAAATGACAAAAAAGGAAGATAATAAATGTTGGAGAGGCTGTGGGAAAATTGGAACACTAATGCATTGTTGGTGGAGCTGTGAGCTGATCCAACCATTCTGGAGAGCAATTTGGAATTATGCCCAAAGGGCGATAAAGCTGTGCATACCCTTTGACCCAGCAATTCCACTTTTAGGTCTTTTGCCCAAAGAAATCATGGAAGGGGGAAAGGGACCCACATGTACAAAAATATTTATAGCTGCTCTTTACGTGGTAGCAAGGAATTGGAAGTTGAGGGGGTGCCCATCAATTGGGGAATGGCTGGACAAGTTGTGGTATATGAATACAATGGAATACTATTGTGCTGTAAGAAGTGATGAGCAGGAGGAGTTCAGAGAAACCTGGAGGGTCTTGCGTGAGCTGATGATGAGTGAGATGAGCAGAACTAGAAGAACATTGTACACAGTATCATCAACATTGAGTGTTGACCTACTGTGATGGACTATATTCTTCTCACCAATGCAATGGTACAGAAGAGTTCCAGGGAACTCATGATAGAAGAGGATCTCCAAATCCAAGAAAAAAAAAACGAAAGAAAGAACTGTGGAGTATAGATGCTGATTGAACCATACTATTTCTTTTGTTTTGGGTGCTGTTGGTTTTTTTTTTCTATTTTGAGGTTTTGCATCACTGCTCTGATTTTTTCTCTTGTAACAGGATTAATGCAGAAATAGGATTAATGTTATTATGTGCATATATATGTGTGTGTGTATATATATATATATGTATATGTATACAGATTTATAGATATAACCTATATCAGATTACCTGCTGTCTAGGGGAGGGGGGGAGGGAGGGGAGGGAGGGAGAAAAATCTGAAATTGTAAAGCTTGTATAAACAAAAGTTGAGAACTATCTTTACATGTAACGGAAAAAATAAAATACCTTATATGTAAAAAAAAAAAAAAGAAAAAAAAACTATTTGGTACTAGCTAAGAAATGGAGTGGAGGATCAATGGAATAGGTTAGGCACAGGAGACACAGTAGTAAATGACTTTAGTAATGTACTGTTTGATAAGCCCAAAGACTCCAGCTTCTGGGATAGGAACTCAGTATTTGACAAAAACTGCTGGGAAAACCGGAAGATAGTATGGCAGAAACTAGGCATAGATCAACATCTTATATCTTATACTAAAATAAGGTCAAAACAGGTTCATGCTTTAGACATAAAAGGTGATACCATAGGTAAATTAGGAGAGGAAGGAATAGTTTACCTCTCAGATCTTTGGAAAGGAGAACAGTTTATTGACCAAACAAGAGATAGAGAATATTATGAAATGCAAAATGGATGATTTTGACTGCATTAAATTAAAAAGGTTTTGCACAAACAGAAGCAATACATCCAAAATTAGAAGGGAGACAGAAAGCTGAGAAACAATTTTTATAGCCAGTACTTCTACTAAAGGCCTCATTTCTAAAGTATATTGGGAACTAAATCAAATTTATAAGAATCCAAGTCATTCCCCAATTGAGAAATGGTCAAAGGATATGAATAGGCAGTTTTCTGATGAAGAAATCAAAGTTATCTATTGCCATATGAAAAAAATGCTCTAAATCACTATTGATTAGAGAAATGTAAATTAAAACAACTCTGAGGTACCACCTGACACCTATCAGATTGGCTAATATGACAAAAAAGGAAAATAATAAATGTTGGGGAAGCTGTGGAAAAATTGGAACACTAATGCATTGTTGGTGGAGCTGCAAACTGATCCAACCATTCTGGAGAGCAGTTTGGAACTATGCCCAAAGGGCTATAAAGCTATGCATACCCTTTGATCCAGCATACCAATATTAGGGTTTTTCCCCACGGAGATCATGGAAAAGGGAAAAGGACCCACATGTACAAAAACATTTATAGCTGCTCTTTTTGTTGTGGCAAGGAATTGGGAAATGAGGGGTTGCCCATCAATGGGAATGGCTGAACAAGTTGTGGTATATGAATGTAATGGAATACTATTGTGCTGTAAGAAACAATGAGCAGGTGGATTTCAGAGAAGCCTAGAAGGACTTGCATGAACTGATGATGAATGAGATGAACAGAACCAGGAGAACATTGTACACAGTATCAACAACATTATGTGTTGATAAACTGTGATAGACTTGATTCTTCTCAGCAATACAATGGTCCAAGATAGTTCCAAAGGACTCATGATGGAAAATGTTCTCCAAATCCAGAAAAAAAAAGAACTATGGAATCTAGACGCAGATGGAACCATACTATTTCTATTGTTGTTTTTCTTTTTTGAGGTTTTTCCTTTTTGCTCTGATTCTTCTCTCATAACATGACTAATACAGAAAAAAATACAATTGGCCAAATGGGGGGAAAATTGGCCAAGTAGAAAAGGAGGTGCAAAAACTTATTAAAGAAAATAATGCCTTAAAAATTAGAACTGGGGGGCAGCTAGATGGCGCAGTGGATAGAGCACCGGCCCTGGAGTCAGGAGTACCTGAGTTCAAATCCAGCCTCAGACACTTAACACTTACTAGCTGTGTGGCCCTGGGCAAGTCACTTAACCCCAATTGCCTCACTAAAAAAAAAAAAAAAATTAGAACTGGGAAAATGGAAGCTAATGACTCCATGAGATACCAAGGAACAGTCAAACAGAATCAAAAGAGAGAGAGAGAGAGAGAGAGAGGAAGGTAGGAAGGAAGGGAGGGAGAGAGGGAGGGAGGGAGGGAGGAAGATCTTAGGAAGTACCTCAGTTCAAATTCCGCCTTTGCCACTTGGCAGTTTGGTGACTGTGAAAAAGTATTTTAACCTCTCTGAGCCTCAGTTTCCACATTAAGATGGGGATGATAATAATACCTGAAGCACCTATTGTTATGAGGATCAAATAAAAATTATATTCAGCTAAAAGCTATATAGCACTTAAAATTTTGCAAAATGCTTTACGAATATCAGTTCATTTTTATCTTCACAACAGCTTGGGGAGGAAGGTGCTATTATTATCCCCATTGTTGTAGTTTTAGTCATTTCATTTGTGTCTGATTCTTCATAACTCCATTTTTGGGGATTTTCTTGGTAGAGATAATGGAGTGATTTGCCATTTTCTTTTTCTAGATAATTTTCCAGATAAGAAAACTGAGGCAAACAGGGTTAAGTGACTTGCCCAGGGTTACACAGGTAGTAAATATCCAAGGCTGAATTTGAACTAGGGTCTTCCTGACCCCAGGCCCTGCACTGTATGAATTATATCACACAGCTGCTTTGTTTTCTTCATTATTCAGTGGCAGTACTACTCACAACAGGAAGTGACCTAGCATAAACATCTTCATCAATAGTCAGTGACTTGCTGCCCACATTTTCCTCAACAACCAGTGAGCTTGTGGAAAAAGTTAATCATCATAAAAAATAGTCTGTCAACCCAACAATACTCCAACTTGGGACCCTATAGGAAAAGCCTGAGTCCTTCTCATGTGTGCAGCCTCATCCACTAAATGGGGAACACCTTGAGTCCTAGCTTGAACAGGTCTTTGAAATGATGCCGTAGGGGTGGGATACTGATGCCAAGAACAGGAGATTTCCTATATCTGTAGATGGCCATTATATTCCTAAATTTTCTCTTCTTCAGTCTAAACATTCCCATATCCTTGTATGGTATGATTTCTAGTCCCATCATCATCCTTGGGGGCCTCTGCTGGATGCATTTGTCAACATGTACTTCCTTTGGGAATTACTTTGAATATTCTTTGTATTTACTTAATTGTGTAAAATGTTACATCATCCAGCACAATGTAACCTCTGAGTTAGTTTTGTTGTTGTCTTTCTATTTCCAGTGTGTAGTGCATAAGTGTTTTATGTATGTTTGTTGAACTGAATTGAATGATCACGTTCTTTAAGATCCCATCTACCTCTAAAAGTCAATGAATCTATTAAAAAAAAAACCAGCCAAAATAGCTATTTTCTGAGATTCCTTTTTTTTTTTACATATAAGGTATTTTATTTTTTCCGTTACATGTAAAGATAGTTCTCAACTCTTGTTTATACAAGCTTTACAATTTCAGATTTTTCTCCCTCCCTCCCCTCCCTCCCCCCCTCCCCTAGACAGCAGGCAATCTGACATAGGTTATATCTATATATCTATATACATATACATATATATATCTATACACACACATATATATACACATAATAACATTAATCCTATTTCTGCATTAATCCTGTTATAAGAGAAAAAATCAGAGCAGTAATGCAAAACCTCAAAATAGAAAAAAAAAAACCAACAGCACCCAAAACAAAAGAAATAGTATGGTTCAATCAGTATCTATACTCCACAGTTCTTTCTTTCGTTTTTTTTTTCTTGGATTTGGAGATCCTCTTCCATCACGAGTTCCCTGGAACTCTTCTGTGCCATTGCATTGGTGAGAAGAATATAGTCCATCACAGTAGGTCAACACTCAATGTTGATGATACTGTGTACAATGTTCTTCTGGTTCTGCTCATCTCACTCATCATCAGCTCACGCAAGACCCTCCAGGTTTCTCTGAACTCCTCCTGCTCATCACTTCTTACAGCACAATAGTATTCCATTGTATTCATATACCACAACTTGTCCAGCCATTCCCCAATTGATGGGCACCCCCTCAACTTCCAATTCCTTGCTACTACGTAAAGAGCAGCTATAAATATTTTTGTACATGTGGGTCCCCCCCCATGATCTCCTTGGGAAAAAGACCTAAAAGTGGGACCGCTGGGTCAAAGGGCATGCACAGCTTTATCGCCCTTTGGACATAATTCCAAACTGCCTGAGATTCCTTTTTTTAAAGGCACATTTATGGGAATCAACCCAGAGATCATCAATAAGATTTGTGAAATGTGGTGGCTCTTCCATAAAATTTTCAAGATTCCCCAGATGTAGACCAAGGCACACTCGTGAGCTATTCCTCAGTTTTTTTGTTTTGTTTTATTTTTGTTTTGTTTTGTTTTTTTGCAGGGCAATGGGGGTTAAGTGACTTGCCCAGGGTCACACAGCTAGTAAGTGTCAAGTGTCTGAGGCCAGATTTGAACTCAGGTACTCCTGAATCCAGGGCTGGTGCTTTATGCACTGCGCCACCTAGCTGCCCCCTTATTCCTCAGTTTTTAAAGGCCTGTAGGTCCAAGGTCACCCACTGTAGTCTGGGCCGTCACAAGTTGTCTTGACTTTTGTCCTGCCACTGGATTTTGATGACTCTGGAAGAGAGTCAGACTGAAAACTTTGTATAACTCTGTCTCTTTTGAATCCAATTCACTTTCAATTCTCTTTCATTCACTCAAAAGTCAAGAAATCATCCCATGATGTCATTGGTCCTCTGAAAACTAAGGGCTGCCACCACCACCACCACCCACAACAACAAAAGTCACTAATCACGATAAGAAAAGCTTATAGACATATTGTCACCCTGAAATAAACTAGGCTATCTAATCTCTCTGCTTCTTCATTGAGTATTTCACTCAACACTTAAATGATGTTCTATGGAAGTTCTATATCCTCAAATTATATCTCTTTAAAGCTGCAAGGGAGATATGGAAATAGAAGAAGGTTAAGTGATTTGCCCAAAGTCAATTTGAACCTACGTCCTCTGACTTCAAAACCATGTTGGCTTCAAAAGGTCAACTATTAAGGGTCAGAGTCTAGATCCAGTGCTTAGCACACTGTCTGGCACATATTATTAGTATTATTGTTGATAGATTGGATCTTTAATCCTTGGTTCCTTCAACCACATTGTGATGACTTTACTAGAATGTGTATTCTTCCTTGTTGAGTGAAACTAAATATCTTCCTCATCTGAGTCTTCCCAAGAGAGACAACATCTGTAAGAAAAACATAAATGTGGGGCAGCTAGGTGGCGCAGTGGATAGAGCACCAGCCCTGGATTCGGGAGTACCTGAGTTCAAATCCGGCCTCAGACAATTTGACACTTACTAGCTGTGTGACCCTGGGCAAGCCACTTAACCCCATTACCCTGCACAAAACCCCCAAAACAATAACAACAACAACAAAAACCATAAAAGCATGTTATGGATGGGTCAATGGCCTGAAATACATTAATAATAAAACTTCTTCTGCCAACTTTAAATAATTATAGCTAGCAGTTATATAGCACTTTCAGTTTTGCAAAGATTGTGCATGTTGTCATGTGATCTTCAAAATAACTCTTAAGAGGTAAGTGCTGTTAATATCCCCATCATACAGATGAGGAAACTGAGGCATCAAGCATTTAGGTGGCTTACCCAGGATCTTGCAACTAGTAAGTGTCTGAGGCAGAATTTGAACCCAGGTCTTCCTGACTCCAAATCCAACACTCTTTCCCCTGTGCAATCTAGCTCATTCATGATTTGTCAAAAGATATGGGCCTTGGTGGCAGCTAGGTGGCACAGTGGCTAAAGCACCGGCCCTGAATTCAGGAGAACCTGAGTTCAAATCCGGGTTCAGACACTTGACACTTATGAGCTGTGTAACCCTGGGCAAGTCACTTAACCCTCATTGCCCCACACCAAAAAAGTTATAGGGGCAGCTAGGTGGCTCAATGGATAGAGCACTGGCCCTGGATTCAGGAGGAACTGAGTTCAAATCTGACCTCAGACACTTGACACTTACTAGTTGTTTGACCCTGGGCAAGTCACAACCCCAATTGCCTCACAGAAAGAAAGAAAGAAAGAAAAAGAAAAAAGGGAAAAAGTGTTTATCTTGCAAAAATAACAAAAAAACTGATAGGGGGCAACTAGGTGGCACAGTGGATAAAGCACCAACCCTGAATTCAAGAGAACCTGAGTTCAAATCCAGCTTCAGACACTTGACACTTACTAGCTGTGTGTGACCCTGGGCAAGTCACTTAACCCTCATTGCCCCCCCAAAAACAAAAAAGTGATCGGCCTGTGTTGCTCTTGCACCATATCTATCATTTTGAGATTCTTTGTGATAATGTGTAGCAAATATGATCCAACTCACCAAGTTATTACCATTCTCTAGTCATTGTGGCTGTAGTGTAGAAAAGAACATGGTCACACAGCTGTTGGAAGTTATTCTTCTAAAATGCTGAAACATTAAGAAAAACTGGCCTGTCAGTTTCTGGATAAACAGGGAAACCAGCTGCCAGCCCTAGCTAACACTCTTTCAAAAGCCCAAACATTTAAAATCATAGAGAAAAATAAAATCTCAATAGTAAATTGCATAATTTTTAAGTACCCAAAAGCTATTATCCTGTTAAAGATATATTTAAAATATCCCAGACACAATCCCATGTTCAGCTGGAATGTTTGACAGCTGACCTCCAGATCAACCAAAATAAGAAAGGAAGCAATTTTGGGCTCCTTTTCCCAGCTTCATCAGTCCCTATATGGAGAGCATAACTTTTATTTTAAAATATATTTTCATTAATATCTTTTATTTTTATATCACATTTTTTTTAGTACATTCCTCCTTCCCCTTCCCAGAAAGCTTTTCCTTGTAACAAAGAATAAAAAAGAGAAGAACCATTTCAGCAAAACTACAAGCACATGGATATGGTCTGACATTCGAAGCCATGTTCCACATTCATAGTCTTTCACCTCTACAGAGAGAGATGGTCAGGAGTATATAAGTATAACTTTTCAGTGAGATTTCACTACTCTTCTGTTACTCTAGTTCAATTTAAGACCAGTAAATTAAAAATAAAAAACAAAAAGCCACTTACTGAGTATCTTTCATGTACAAAGACATTTGTGCTAGATGCTGGGGATAAAAAAAAACAACAACCAAAACCAAGAAAAGCAAATCTTTAAAAAACACACACAGGGGCAGCTAGGTGGTGCAGTGGATAGAGCACAGACCCTGGATTCAGGAGTACCTGAGTTCAAATCTGGCCTCAGACACTTAACAGTTACTAGCTGTGTGACCCTGGGCAAGTCACTTAACCCCAATTGCCTCACCAACCCCCCCCCCACACACACACACAAAGAAAAAACAGCTGTCCTCAAGGAGCTTATCTTCTACTAGGACAAAAGTTCTTAACCTAGGGCGCTGAATTCAATCTTTTTGTGTGTGTGTTTGAGGCAATTGTTAACCCCAATTGACTTGCCTAGGGTCACACAGCTAGTAATTGTTAAGTGTCTTAGGCCGGATTTGAACTCAGGTACTCCTGACTCCAGGGCCTGTGATCTATCTATTGTGCCACCTAGCTGCCCCCCCCCCCAATTTTTTTTTTTTACAATAATGTATTTCGTTGTTGGTTTCCTTTATATGCATGTAATCCCATGTATCTTAATTTATGCTTTTAAGAACAGTTTTCTAAAGGATCCATATAGGACCAGACTGTTGAAGGGGCCCTTAATACAAAAAGGATTAAGAGTCTCTGTTAGTAGAGGCAAAGGATGTGTATACAGACAAGTAAATTAGAGTTCATTTCTGGATAGTTTTGGGGGAGCTTTAACAACTAAAAAAGAGGTGGTACTTAAAGCACCGGCCCTGGAGTCAGGAATGCCTGAGTTCAAATCCGGCCTCTGACACTTAACACTTACTAGCTGTGTGACCCTGGGCAAGTCACTTAACCCCAATTGCCTCACTAAAAAAAAAAAAAAAAAAAAAAAAGAGGTGGTACTTGAGTTGAGTCTTAAAAGAAGAAAAGAATTCTTGGAGGCAGAGGTTAGGATACAGTGCACTCCAGACAGAGGGTATGTTTTGTTCAAATGCCCAGAATCTGGAGATGGAATGTTGAGTTTGGGGAAGCCCTTCCTCTAATTCCTTCTTTTTCTTTCTTCCCTTTCCCTCCTATTTCCCTGTTGAGTGAAATGCATTTCTGTACCTTTTTAGGTATGTATGTGTATTCCTCCTTGTATAAAGTCATATGAGAGTACAATACCCCTTCCTCTTTGTATGTATAGACTTTTACTTGCTCACCCAAGTCATGTGAGATACTTTCTCCTAACTTTCTTTTCCTTTCCCTTACATCACTCCCAATGTGTTCTTCCTCCCCTCCCTTCCCATCCTTTAAAAAATGATTTTAATTTATGAAATAAAATGAGCATCTTCATAACAGCGTAATAAAAAAGTTGATTATAGATGAAACTCCAAATCTACTATGCACAACTTGCTATTCCTTTCAAATATACAACAAAATTACCATGTAAATTTCTTTTTTTCTTTTTTTCCTTCTCTCCCTCACCCTACCCTAGAGATGGCTACAACTATACACAATTAGGTAGGTATATACACACATATATGTAAAATTATTTTTATATACTTCTATTTTAAAGACCATCAGTACATAACAGAATCAGTACCAGGCCTTCTGTATAATTAAATTCTCTCTATGACCCCTGATGACAACAGAGTTCAGGGAGGACACGTGTATCATTTCTTCATATAAAAACATAAGTAGTTTATCCTTGTTTAGTCCTTTGTCATTGTTCATGCATGTTTACCTTTTTATGTTTCTCTTAATTCCTGATGTTTGAACTATTGGTATTTTTATCATGATTGCTTGGAAATACTCTATTTCATTCTCCTCACTATATAGAATTATACTCAGGGTTTTTCCCCCTGCATATTATTTGCTTTCTGTAATATCATATTCCAAGTTCTCCACCTTTTTACAGTAGTGGCTGATAAATTTTAAATGACTCTGACTGTGCCTCCTCAGTTCCTGAATTCTTTCTTTCTCACTACTTGCAATACTTCCCCCTTGACTTGGTAGCTCTGGATTTTGGCTATACTGCTATGGGGATTTTTCATTTGTGGGTTTCTTTCAGGAAGTGACTGGTGAATTCTTTCTATTTCCATTTTGCCTTCTAATTTTAAGAGATCTTGAAGGTTTTCTTTTAAGATTTCTTGAAATATGATCTCTAGGCTCTTTTTTTGTGATCATGGCTGTTAGATAGTCCAATAATTCTTGGGGGTTTTTTCACCTCAATTTGATTTTGGCGTCAGTTGTTTTTTGCCCTGAGATATACTTTTCATCTACCTTTTCACGTCTTTTGCATTTGTTTTCATATATCTTATTGTCCTTTGGTGTCACCAACTTCTATTTGGTTCATTTTAATTTTCATGGAATTTGTTGCTTGGGGATGGTTTTGTACCTCCTATATTAGGCTCTTTAATTCTCTTTCCAATTATTTCTTCCATGTCTCTTGTTTCTTTTTCAGTTTTTCCCCCAGCATTTGTTTATTAAAAAATATACTCTTGCTTCATCCTTTCCAGTAATTTCATTTGAATTTGTGTGTTTTTTAATTTAAAAAAATTTTTTAAAAACAAGGTACAATTTGACTACTAGGCAATAGGGGTCAACCACATTTCTAAGTCTGAAAACCTGGCTTCTTTTTTTTTCCTTTTGAATTTGTGTCAAAGTTGTGTTTTTCTTTGAGGCTTTAATTGTAGATGTTTTAGAGTCATTCTCTTTTTCTAGGTTTATGTCTTGAATGTCCATGTCAGTCTAATAATCTTTTCTTTTCTTTTTTTTTTTTTAAATTTTATTTATTTATTTTACATATAAGGTATTTTATTTTTTACATTACATGTAAAGATAGTTCTCAACTTTTGTTTATACAAGCTTTACAATTTCAGATTTTTCTCCCTCCCTCCCCTCCCTCCCCCCTCCCCTAGACAGCAGGTAATCTGATATAGGTTATATCTATATATCTATGTATCTATATACATATAGATATATATACACACACACATATATATATACACATAATAACATTAATCTTATTTCTGCATTAATTCTGTTATAAGAGAAAAAATCAGAGCAATGATGTAAAACCTCAAAATAGAAAAAAAAAAAACAACAGCACCCAAAACAAAAGAAATAGTATGGTTCAATCAGCATCTATACTCCACAGTTTTTTTTTTTTCTTGGATTTGGAGATCCTCTTCTATCATGAGTTCCCTGGAACTCTTCTGTGCCATTGCATTGGTGAGAAGAATATAGTCCATCACAGTAGATCAACACTCAATGTTGATGATACTGTGTACAATGTTCTTCTGGTTCTGCTCATCTCACTCATCATCAGCTCACGCAAGACCCTCCAGGTTTCTCTGAACTCCTCCTGCTCATCATTTCTTACAGCACAATAGTATTCCATTGTATTCATATACCACAACTTGTCCAGCCATTCCCCAATTGATGGGCACCCCCATAACTTCCAATTCCTTGCTACCACGTAAAGAGCAGCTATAAACTAATAATCTTTTCTAATGGTGGGATTCTTTTTTTGTTTGCTAATTCTTTCCGCCTACTTTCTAATTTTGGACATTATGTTAGAAGGTTTGGAATGGTTATCTTGCTGCTTTCTTGGGAATATTGAACATTATATTATTTCAGGATCTCAGGGATAGCTCAGGCCAGGGACCTGTAAGTTCCCTAAGTGGTCTGATAAATGGCAAAGTGTGATTGTTGCTCCCCTGGCTTCAGCTTGGCAAATTCCTGTCCAGGCTTTGGGTCTGGCTGATAGTATATTGCTGCTGGAATTAGCCTCTACCAGGCATTTGGGGAACTCTGCTGGTTCAGAGTAACCAAACTTTAGGCTTCCCTTTAATCTGAAATTCCTGCCCTGGTTATTCCTCTTCAAGCTTCATGTTGGGTGGGGTATTACTCTTGGGATCTGAGCCACACTATTGCTGCTTGCATCTTAACTTCTGGAGTACAGCCAGGACCTGGGAATAGCTCCTGACTTTGGGCTGTCTCCTCTGGGCCCACTCGTGATCTGGGCCTGGGATGGGATTGTGACTGACAAAGCTGCTGATTGATACCTCTTCCTGCTTCCTGTGGTGCTTTGTATGGTTCTTGGATTTCCCCTTATCCTCGTACTCAGCCTTTCCCTGTGTGCTAGAGGGTTCCACAGATGGGCTCCTGGTTAGACCTTATCCCCAGTGTCCACAGACTTCTCTTTGTGTCTTATGCCAAATGGAGCTAGAAAAGTGATGGGGTCATGTGATTTTAAATATAATTTTTCTTATTAATACCAATACTTATGATTTTTCCTAATGTTGAATTATTCTTGTTTTCTGGTATAAATTTAAGTCATAGTGAAAAGATGCTGAATATGTTACAATAACCACTTTGCTAATATTTTACTTAATAGTTTGGTATTACTTTTCATTAACAGCCTATTGTTTTATTTCTTTGTGTAACAGGACTGGTCAAAAAGACCTCAGTCATTAGTAGCATAATCAGCCTGCACTGTTTGATGCAACCTTGCTTTGGGTCCTCTAATTCCTCCTGTTCACTTGCCATGTGGCAAAGAGCAGCCCTTGGATTGGCTGCTCAGCTAGTGGTGAGTATACATACAAAAGGCCACAATGACTCCCCCTCTTCTTCTCACTCCTTGTCTATGTTTTATCAAAGAAGATGAACTACTGTGGCCTTTTCTGGGGGAGGAGCCTTGTGTCTTTTCCCACCCATAGTTCCCATGAAGTAGGTCAGCACATGGCCTCACAGGGAATGAGGCTATCTCTTGGTTGTGTCTCCCTTTCTTTGGTAGAATGTCTTATGATATTTCAAAGGGTTGGAAGATCAAGGAAGTGGAACCCACACCAGAATTTAGGTGACAAAGTAGATAGAGTACTGAGTTTGGAGTCAGGAGGACCTGAATTCAAATCCATCCTCAGACACTTATTAGCTGTGTGACCCTGGGCAAGTCACTTAACCCTGTTTGCCTCAGTTTCCTCATCTGTCAAATGAGCTGGAAAAAGAAATGACAAGCCACTGCAGTATCTTTGTCAAGAAAACCTCAAATGTGGTCATGAAAAATCAGACTCCACTAAAATGACTAAACAACAATATCAATAAAATTCTAGTGAGGAACACAACCCAGAGTTGTGAGATTCTGCCCAGCAGGGCATCAACCTAGTAGCTGAAACATCCTATCCTAAAGCAAGGATTCATCAGCTAAACCACTTTTGAACTTCATGGGATAAATACTTTCTAGCAATTACTTTACATTTGAGCTCACATTCTCTAGTGACTAAGGTGGTAAAGAAGAGAGTGTGCCCCCAGTTTTGGAGGATCTTTCGTATTTATGTTCTTGCTATATCTTCTCAGTAAATATTCCATGAATAGGGGTAGCTGATAGCAGTGGGACTCCCCAGTACTTCAGGGGTTTCAGAGGTGATCTGCCCCAGACTGGAATGACATATGTCTTGTTGTCCACAGTCACCAACTAACTCATTGTGTCTCTTTTGCTTAGCTTCTTGGTTCAGGGTTTAAGGAGATAGAAGTTTAGGAGCCTGTGTACTATCTGTCCAATGATTCAACACCTTCTCCTAAGTCTTTTTTTTTAAATAAACATTTTTATTTAAAGTTTTGAGTTCTGTGGGGGCCAAATTTAGTATGGGAAGAGTTAATTGGGCAGCTCACCTTAATATTGGGGTAAGAAAAGAAACAGCCTCTTTCAAAAAAACAAAACAGGGTTATTAATGGGAACAAATTTAAAACACAAGTGAGGTTAATAGAGCAAGGAACAATGAGAAAGAATCTAAATTTCTGGGGTAAAAAGGCCCCAGGCACCCTGAACCTGTCTCCAGCTTTGCCTCAAGAAACACAAACTCACCATCACCTGAAATCTGTAGCTCCAAGGAGAATTAGCTTGCTGTCTCTTCTGTTTTGGTCCAAAGGTCAAACACCAACAGCTCCTCTAACTGTCTACCTTCCTTCCCTGTTTCTCTCAGAAAACTCTCCTCATACAAACTCCCCTCTCCCTCTTCTCCTTTTTTTTTTTTCTGTTTTGTTTTGTTTTGTGAGGCAATTGGGGTTAAGTGACTTCCCCAGGGCCACACAGCTAGTAAGTGTTAAGTGTCTGAGGCCGGATTTGAACTCAGGTACTCCTGACTCCAGGGCCAGTGCTCTATCCACTGCGCCATCTAGCTGCCCCTCCCTCTCCTTCTAACTGCCTCTAACTGTCTCTCCCACAGGAAGGGGCGGTTCTTAGCCATGCTGAGTCTCTAGTTGGCTCAGCACACCCTCATGGGCTGTCCCCATTATAATCTAGCCAGGCCCATGTGGGTGTGGGGGAGCTATTAGGGGAGGCTTAGTTACTTAGTTTCAATAAATGTTCCCTGTGGTCAGAGTTCCTCTTGTTTGTTCAATTATCTCCCAAAGTACACACCCATCTTCTCTTAGGTTTTTTAAGCTTACATTTTTTCAGTCTGACCATAATGAAGCAAAGATAGGGTTATGAAAACCCCAAATCACAATTAATTCCTTACAGTTCCAATTTCTCTCCTTCCTTCTCTCCCTCCTCTCCCCCCTTCCTGAGGCATTAAGCAAGCAGATATAGGTTATACATATGCAATTATGTACAAAATTACTATATTAGTCATTTCGTATAAGAAAACTCTGGGGGCAGCTAGGTGGAGTAGTGGATAGAGCACCAGCCTTGGATTCAGGAGGACCTGAGTTCAAATCTGGCCTCAGATACTTGACACTTACTACCCTGAGCACATCACTTAACCCTCATTGCCCTGAAAAAAAAAAAAAGAAAACTCAAATAAAAGAAAAAAAGAAATTGAAAAATTGCATGCTTCAATCTGTGTTCAGTCAATATCAGTCCTTTCTTTGGAGGTGGATAGTATGTTTTATCATTAATCTTTTAGGACTGTATTACAGAGAATAGTTAAGTCATTCACAGTTCTGAATCAAACAATATTGCTGCCAATGTGTACAACCTTCTCCTGGTTCTGCTCACTTCACTATACATCAGTTCACACAGCTCTTTCCAGGCCTTTCTGAAATCATCCTGCCTGTCATTTCTTATAGCACAATAATATTCCATCACAATCATATACCTCAGCTTGTTCTGCCATTCCCCCATTGATGGGCATTCCTTTGATTTCCAATTCTTAGCCACCACAAAAAGAGCTGCTATCAATATTTTTGTACAAATAGGCCCTCCCCCCTTCTTGTTGTATGTCTTTGGGATACAAACCCAACAGTGGAATTGCTGAATCAAAAGGTATGCTCAGTTTGATAGTCTTTTGGACACCCCTAAATCTTTATGTCCCCTTTGTGGGTGTGAATAAGGAAAGGTTACACTAATTTCATAGGATCACAGAATTTAAAAGTTGAAAGGGACCTGAATGGCTATCCAGTTCTGGCCAGACCCTAAAGCCATCCCCATTATAATAACAAACCCAATGAGTGACCATTCGGCTTTTGCTTAAAGACTTCCTAGGAGGGAAAATCCACCATCTCTGGAGGAAGAGCATTCCTTTGGAAAACTCTGTTAGGAAGTTATCTAACATCAGGCCTAATTTTTTTTTTGCAATCTCTACCCATTGTTCCTGGTTCTGACAATGAAACCAAACAGAACAAGTCCAATTCTGTGTTCATATACTTCCTGATTCTTCTAATTTCTTCAACCAAAATCCATATAAAGCTCAGTGAAAGACCTTTTTCAAACTGGTTACCCTCCTCTGGCCTCTGTTTGGCCTATCAATGTCTTTCTTAAACTGAGGTGCCCAGAACTGAATATAGTATGACCCTATATAAGATCTGATAAGGACAGAATATTGAGGGATTATCACTTCCTTATTCCAGAAGTGTCACCTCTCAAAATACATTAGTTTTTAGCAATTCTGCAATCGCTTTTTGTTTGGGCTGGCATCTATAACACCATCGATTCCTATGAAGCTTGCAGTCCTCAAGACTCAAATTTTCAGAAATTTTTCAGTTTTCTCTATACATACTTCCTCATCCTGTACTTCTGAAATCCCTGCAGCTGATATTTTTTAACCCAAATGTTAGGCTTTATGTTTACCACTGTTGAATTTCATTTTATTTGATACCCATATCATTTATGCCTTCATTTAAATCATTAATAAAAAGGTAAACCATCTATAAAAATATTAATTTAAATTTTTTTCATGTTTTTTATTTGCTTGCTATTTATTGGATTTCTCTTACTTTGTTAATATCAGTGTTCAGAAATGCAAATTTTCTTGTCAGCTGTATCCCATAAATTTAGGTATATTCCCTCATTATTATAATTTTACCTCATTATTGTCATTTTCATTACAGTCATTATTTAGTATCTTCATATTTTATCTCTGGCCTACTTCTTTTTTGGAACAACATTATTTAGTCTTTCAAATCAATTTTCTATGTAGAAATCTTTGTGATCTGTAATGTTATTTTTTTTAAACTTTTCTCAAATAATTCTGGTTCTTTTGATTCCCATATGTTCACTCTATTTTTCAAAGTGTTGCTTTGCTGAGTTTTTTCTAGCTTCTTTTCTAAACCATGTCTAGTTGGGTTTTTTTGTTGTTGTTTATTTGTTTTGTTTGGGTTTTTTGCAGGGTATTGAAGGTTAAGTGACTTGCCCAGGGTCACACAGCTAGTAAGTGTCAAGTGTCTGAGGCCACATTTGAACTCAGATCCTCCTGAACCCAGAGCCAGTGTTTTATCCACTGCACCATCTAGCTGCCCCCAACCATGTCTAGTTTTAAAAATTTAAATTTTATGTCACATTACCGCTCTTTAAGTTTGTTTTTTTGTTTTTTAAAATAAGGCCTCTTAGTTGTTCTCTTGTGTTTGTATTCTTCTTTCACAATATGACTAATGCAGAAATATGTTTAATGTGATTATACATATATAACCTATATCAGATTGCTTTCTGTCTTGGGGAGGGAGGAAGGAAGGGAGGGAGGGAGAAAAATTTGGAACTAAAAATCCTATGAAAACAAATGTTGAAAACTATCTTTACATATAACTGGAAAATAATAAAACACTTTTATGATTAAAAAAATAAGGATTATAGATCTAGATCTTAAAAGGACTTATAGACTACTTTACAAATGAGGAAATTGGGATCCAGTGGGGTTGTGGTTTTCTCAAGGTCACAGGAATTAAGTGTCAGAAGCAGGTTTTGAACCCAGGACTTCAGACTCCAGAACCTTTTTTCTGGGATTCCAGTTGTATTTATTTATTTTTTTTGTTTTGTTTTTTTTAGTGAGGCAATTGGGATTAAGTGACTTGCCTAGGGTCACACAGCTAGTAAGTGTTAAGTGTCTGAGGCCGGATTTGAACTGTTAAGGGTTAAAATTCTAGCTAAACTGTCTAAAATATCTAATGAGTGGTCGCCAATCAATTACAAGCTTTAGCAAGAGTTAGACTTTTAAGCATTTATTAAGGATAATAAGAATTTGGTAGAGAGAGAGAAAAAGGCCTAGATTCCTATCTATTAAAGGGAGAGCACATTTCTAGCTCCCTTCTCCGCCAGCGTCCTCAGGAAAGAGCCCCAGAGTCAGCGCCAGTCTCTTCCTTCCTCCTCCCACTAGTCTGCGTCACTTCCTCCCGCCAAAGAAAAGACTCCTGGTCTTGCCCTCAAAGACCTTCGCTTCATGGGCAGAACTCTTCTACAGTAAGTATCCAGCAGGTGGCGTCATTCCAATCGTTACAGAACTCAGGTACTCCTGACTCCAGGGCCGGTGCTCTATCCACTGCGCCATCTAGCTGCCCCTCCAGTTGTATTTATTGCTGAATTAATCTCTGGAGATTTCTCCCCAATATTTGTTAATGCTGGAGTTGAAGATGGGAATTTACTTATTTCTTCTGCTTTTTTCCCATTTTGGGGGGAGGTTTCCCCCCTATTTCTTTACTTTTCCCTCTTTTTGTTATTATTCCTTTGGCATATTTCTTGTTGTTTTGAGATGATGAGAGGTTGCTGGGCTTAGACACAACCTCTCACCCAGCCAAAAGTCACAGTAGATAAATTTTGAGTTAGACTTTGAAAGAAGTTATCTTAGAAAATCAGGCAAGTCCCTTAACCTTTATAAACCTTGGTTTTCTCATCTTTAAAAAGGTGGGAATTATAGTATATGATCTCTGAGGTCCCTTGCAGTTTAACAATCTGTGAATCAATAAAATTTGGTATAGCAAAAGGGAGGTAGAAAGTGATTTCAGAATGGTGATGTCAAAGTACACATATGGAAACAAGCAAACTGTGTGAGGATATATGTTAAACAGATTACCTTGACAGGGGTAGAAAGATTGTGATAGGATTATGAGAAACTAAGAAGTGGGAAGTAGAGGAAAGAGCCAAGTGTTAGGGAGGGCAAAAAGAGGGCTAACTGATGGAGGATCCTGAATGCTGCAGTAGGTAAAGCAGAATGGTTTAGATGCATCACCACCACTGCTGCTGAGTTTTCTGGTGCATGAGAAAATATTTTTGGTTTATATGCCAAAGACATCTCCCAAAAGAGAAAAAGACCTATTTGTACAGAAATATTTATACCAGCTTTTTTTGTGGTGGCTGAAAATTGGAAATCAAAGATATGCCCATCAGTTGTGGAATGGCTAAACAAACTGTGGTATATGATGATGATGGAATATTATTATGCTATACGAAATGACAAACAGGATGACTTCAAAAAAAGCCTGGAAAGACATGTATGAAATGATGTACTAGGAAGTGAGCAGAACCAAGAGAACATTGCGCACAGAGACAGCAATATTGTTTGATGAGGAATTGTGAATGACTTGACTATTCTCAACAATACATTATTCCAAGACAATCCCAGAAGAATATTGATGAAACATACCACCCCCAAAGAAAGAACTGATATTGATAGAACAGATTGAAGCATGCTATTTTTCACATTCTTTCATTAAGTGACAGATATGATGATGTTTTGCATAACCATATATGTATAACCCATATCAGATTGTTTTCCGCCTTGGGGAAGGGGGAAGGAAGGGAGAGTAGGAGGGCTAGGGATTGGAACAGAAAAATCTAAATAAAAATGTTTAATCTCAAAAAAAATTTTTTAAAAGGTAGGGGAGGGGTATGCTGGGAAGGATTCAAGAGGTATATATGTATTTATACATACACACACATAAATATATATAGTGCATATATGAGTTATTTAGGTCTTATATATTATTTATTTGTTATATATATATTATTTATGTGAATTGATATGTATACATTACTTATAAAACAGTTATTTAAAGATTTAAAATACTAAGTTATAAGTATTAGACTATATCTAGGTATATCTAAATGTAATAATGTAGAAAATTTACATTATATATCATATATGTTGTATGTATATATTATATATATGTCTAAAATATCACAAATAAAAATATTTTTAAAAGAGAAAATATTAATAATAACAATTTGTATTTCTGTAGCACTTTATGGTTTTAAAAGTGCCCCCCCTCCCAGCAGTTCTGTGAGTTAAGCAGCATTAGTATTATTATCCCCATTTGTAGACGAGGAAGCTAAGGTTTCTTCATTTGGCAGGCTCTCACAGAAACTGCTTGAGCCAGGACTCAATTATTCCAGGTCTTCTATCTCCATGACAGTTATCGAACCCTTTTCTCCTCCCTGTCCAGTTCTTGACTTTTTGGACTTCAAACCACGCCTTCTCTGCTGCTGGCTCATCCCAGAACTTCCCTCAGTGCCTGGGGCCTCCTTGTACTGAAACAGCAGGGAACTCAAACTGCAATATTCCACTTGCAAGGCCTTTCCCCACCCCCCAACCTTCTCATTCCATTCTTCCTGGAGCTGCCACTTTGTGGAAGGGCCCAAGCCAGCCTGCTTTCATACTCCTCCCAGCCCAGCCCTTGATCTTCTGGACTTCAAAAACTTCAAAAACATGCTGTCGTGAAAGGCACCTTTCCTTTTACCCTCTGATCCACTTTTTGGGTGGATGTCTTGCTTCATTAGAATGGAAACTTGAGGACAGAGACTATTTGTCTTTTTGCTTGTACTTGTATTCCCAGCACTTAGCAGAATGCCTGAAACATAGTAAGAACTTAATAAAACTTTCATTACTTTGTTCCTTCATTCCCTCTTTACCCCCCTTCCTCCCTTCTCTCCTTCTGTTTTTTCCTCCCTTCCTTCCTTCCTCTCTCCCTTCCTTCCTCCCTTTTCCCCTTTCTTCCTCCCTTCCTCTTTCCATTCTTTCCATCCTTTCTACCTCCCTCCTTCCTTTCCTTCCTTCTTTCTTTCCTTCCTTTCTCCTTCCTTCATCTCTCCCTTCCTTCCTCCCTCCCTCTCTTCTTTCTTCCCTCTCTTCCTCCCTTTTCCCTTTCTTCTTCCCTTTCTCTTTCCATTCTTCCCTTCCTTTCTACCTTCCTCCCTCTCTTCTTCCCTCCCTCCCTCCCTTCCTTTTTTCTTTCCTTCCTTCCTTCATTTCTCCTTCCTCCCTCTCTTCTTCTCTCCCTCCCTTCCTTCCTTTTTTCTTTTCTTCCTTATTTCATTTCTCCTTCCTTCCTTTCTTTTTTCTTCTTTTTTTTTTTTTTTAGTGAGGCAATTGGGGTTAAGTGACTTGCCCAGGTTCACACAGCTAGCAAGTGTTAAGTGTCTGAGGTCGGATTTGAACTCAGGTACTCCAGACTCCAGGGCCAGTGCTCTATCCACTGTGCCACCTAGCTGCCCCCTTCCTTCCTTCCTTCCTTCTTTCTCAAATGCCTCTGAAATCCTTTACTCTCCTTATTATATGTCTATAATCATTCATTTCCAGCAAAATGGGAAATATGGATATGGGACTCAAGAGTCAGATAAAACCAGCAACAGCAGTAGCTAGGATTTTCAGTACAGATAGAAACCTCAATATCAGAATGTTTTAGGCCAATACCAGACATGTGACAACAAGCTAAAATAATCTTGGCTTTGAAATAATATTGGAAGTCAGTGTGGGACAGTGATAGATTGAAGTAGCCGAGCCCCAGCAACAACATTGGCACAAGTAATCAAGAAGGCAAATAAAGCTCCGTTCAGGTTTCCCCAAAAACAACAAAAAAAGTCATGGCCAATAGGCAGTTTGCCACAGGATTTTCCCCCAAGTGTTGGACAGAAAAGCTATGAACAAGAAATAAAAGACAGGAAGACCTTACTTCAGCAAATACAGAAGACAAAGGGAATTTTGCTGTGACCTGCAGAGTGTATTCTCTTTCAATGCCAAGTTCCTGGTATGCACTTACAAGGTAAAAGTTGTTCTCCATAGATTCAGCAAAATATCTAACAATGTCTTTCATTCTTTCCTTGAAGGCAAAGTAGTAAGTTGTCTCTTGCACACAGTGGGGGCATAATAATGTTTGTTGAATTGGAGGTGCACTAGATGACAGAATAGGCAAGTAGATTCTGAACTAGCTGAATGAGTGCAGAGAGTCATTAATGGCTCAATATTACCTTGGAGAGAGGTCTGAAGTGATAATAATGACTGGCATTTATATAGAGCATAAAAGCTTGTAAAGCATTTTATATATACCCTTTCATTTGAGCACCACAGCAACAAGATGAGATAGGTACTAAATGGAGTATTAGCTCAACTTTACAGTTAAGGAAACTGAGGCTAAGAAGAGTTAAATCAATTGTCCATGGTCATATAGCTGTAATAGAGTCAGATATGGGATTTGAACTGAGAGCTTCCAGATCCCAAGTCCAACACTCAAATCAGTATGTGCCAGGGATGCCCTCAGCCCTCTGCTGTTTAAGATGTTTATAAGTGATGTGGAAAAAAGCATAAATGGCCCACATCAAATTTACAGGTGACACGGAAGCTAGAAGGAGTAATGGTGGATGACAGAATAGGGATCCTAAAACCTCTTACTCAGAATAATGGTCCCATTTCATCTAAGAAGGTTCAATTTATGAGGGAAAAATATAAACTAAACTAAACCCCTACATTTGGTTTCACAAAACCAATTTTTCAAATGCTGTAGGAGAGAACACTATGAAAAAACCTGAATATTTTAGTGGACCATGAGTTCTGTGTAAATCAATGTTGCCACATCGCTGCCAGAAAAAAGCTAACATAAACGTAGGCTGCATTGAGAGGAACAGTGTTGAGAATGTAGGAAATAGCCCAGCTGTGTTCTGTTCTGGTCAGATATATCTTAAGTGTCCTCTCCTGGGCACCATTTTTAGGAAGAACACCAACAAGCTAAATAAAGTGTATCTTGTAAAGGGCAATCCAGATGGTGCTGAGACTAGAAAACATGGGAAGATTGGTTTAAGGAATTGGAGAACTTTAGCTCAGAGAAAAGAACAAGGGGCTATATGACCTTATGGAGGCATAACTGTCTTCAAGTTTTGCAGTCAATAGTTAAAAAGATATTGATTCTGAGTTAAAATCCAGCCTCAGACACTTGATACTTACTAGTTGTGTGACCCTGGGCAAGTCACTTAACCCTCATTGTCCTGAAAAAAAGAAAGAAAGAAAATCACAAATATAACAGACCAAATTAATAACAAGAAAAAAACACATTTATTCAGCACCTTCTCTGTACCAGGCATTGTGCTAAAAGCTGGAGATACAAATAAGAAAAAGAAACAGTCTCTGCCCTCAAGGAGCTTACAATCTAATGGGGGAAGACAACATACAAAAGGAAGCTGGAAAGTGGAAAAGTTTCAGGGAAGGTAAGGTGCCCATCTGGGGCCATGATGGAAAAGTCCAAAGGTAGCATGTGGGAAATGAAAGGACATCTGTCCTGGGTGACCTCCTTAAATAGAAGTTTGGGGAGGAGCTTTTAGCTCTGCCCTCCAACCAGAGGGATGTACTGATAAGGTGTGAGTGCTGACAATTGCAGGATTTTGCAGGATGATGGGGTTTTGCACGAGGATGAAGAGTGAGGCCAATTGGAAATGAAGAGGACTGGTATTTAGAAGGGGGAATAGACTTGGTGTGCCCTCTGGCAAAAAGATCCAAGTGATATAATGCAAAGAGCATGGACTCTCTAGTCAAAGATCCTGAGTTCAAATCCCACCTCCATTGCTTACAATCTCTGTGCTTTTGGACAAACTTCACTTTCACCTCTCTAGAACTGTTTCCTCATCTTGAATATCAAATAATCTTTTTTACTCTAGGAAGAGACTCTTGCCAAGTCTGCATAGATATTTAGTCTTTACAAGTATTTGTGGCGCCCAAATTCCTCAGTTGACATCTTACTTTCTGGTGATAAGCTTCTCTGAATCACTTAGTTTACTTCTCCTCCTACCTCGCTAATCATTCCTTTTTCCTTATTGCAGCTATTTCTACAAGTATTCCTTAGAGGGCAGAACTAGGAGCAATGGGTGGAATTTGCAGAGAATCATATTGTGTACAATATCAGAGAAAACTTTAAGAACAATTAGAGCAGTCCAAAAATGAAACAGGCCTATCCTTAAGGTGTTAATGTTCTCTTGGGGTCGGGAGAGGGATATGACGTGTCAGTCAGTCAATAAACATTTATTAAGCACCTACTATGTGCCAGGCACTGTGCTAAGCACTAAAAATACAAAAAGAAAAAAAATACAGTCCCTGCCTTCAAGGAACTTACAATATAATGGGAGAGAGGGGCAGCTAGGTGGTGCAGTGGATGAAGCACCGGCCCCAGATTCAGGAGGACCTGAGTTCAAATCCGGCCTCAGACACTTGACACTTACTAGTTGTGCGACCCTGGGCAAGTCACTTAACCCTCATTGCCCCAAAAAACAAACAAAAAAACCAAAACAAACAATATAATGGGGGAGACCATATGCAAATAAATATATGTATAGTAAGAGACACAATATGTACATGCATGCATGTGTATGTGTGACAATACACAAATATCTGTAAATCAACACATATGTATACACATGTGTTTGTACATACATAAATATAGGTACACATATTTATGTGTATACATGTATGCGTAAGCATATGCATATACATACATACAGAGAGAGAGAGCTAAGGATGAAAAGGAAGTAAATGAGAGGAAAGGCACTAGAATTAAGAGAGATTACTGAAGGCATCAGGTAAAACATGGGCTTTTAGTTGGGACTAAAATATATGTGTGCATGTATATGCAAGTTAAGGAATAATGAGGGCATAAGAGAGGTCCAGATAAAGTGGTTTAAGCATATTCGATGAGGGAGAGAGCACTTTCCATTAGAGGAATCAAGGCAATATCACATGGAGCATTGCACTTGAACCAAGATTCTAAGACTTCTAAAAGAGGAGGAGGAGAACATAATACTTCTGGGAAAGGGTGATGGCCAGTGCAAAATGCCAAGAGCTGGGAGATAGCACTCTGAATGTGAAAACAAATAATTTAGCTAGATGGATTTATGTCCTGCAGGTGGATCCCTCCTCCTCACTTTGTACTGACTTTTAGGTTGATATAGACGTAAAATATTGTAGGTGGAAGAGGTCCAAGGTAGGCCCCAAGCTAAACTGTCCTCTTGTGCAACTGAAGCAGCTCCACTGATCTAGGTGCTCTGCCTCACTTAAATCCAATTTTCAAACAAATCACGACATCACCTTTGCAGTATCATTGGTCCTCTTCCACATCATCATCACCACCAACAACAACAACTGACCTAGGTAAATCATTATGAGCAGAAATGGTTCTAGGAAAAATTCTGATAGTTTAAAGTTTATCTCTAGTGTTTCCCGCTTTTTTTCCCCTTTGTTCTTTTCCTCATTTCAATATCATTCACAGTGCCCTCCAGAAGAGGTCTTCTCATACTCTTCCAAAACCTGTTCTAAAGGAAAGATCTGATATCAATCATTTAGGTCTTAGGATAAATTGATACCAGCATCTCACCTCTCCCAGGCATATTTACATTTAAAACCTTATATCGGGGCAGCTAGATAGCACAGTGGATAGAGCACTGGCCCTGGATTCAGGAGTACCTGAGTTCAAATCCGGCCTCGGACACTTGACACTTACTAGCTGTGTGACCTTGGGCAAGTCACTTAACCCCCATTGCCCACACACACACACAAAAAACCAAAAAACCAAAAAAACCTTATATCTTTTTATTTTTATTTTTTTGATAAGGCAATTGGGTTAAGTGACTTGCCCATGGTCACACAACTAGTAACTGTCAAGTGTCTGAACCTGGATTTGAACTCAGGTCCTCCTGATTCCTGGGCCAGTGCTCTATCCACTGCACCACCTAGCTGCCCCTAAAACCTTATATCTAATGATAGAAAGAAAAATAGTATTGAATAGATTAGAGAGGTATTGACTGGGGTGGGGGTAGGGGGTTGGGGCAGTGCTTGATGCTTTCTTTATCCCTTTAGACTGGGGGCACTTAACTTGGGGTCCATGAACTCAGTTTAATTATATATATATATATAGATAGATAGATAGATAGATAGATAGATAATTCTGTTTTATGCATTTGGAAACATTACCCTGAGAAGGGGTCTTTAGTCTTTGCCAGACTTGAGGTCCATGACATATGCAAAAAACCCCATAAGAACCTTTGCTTCAGATAGCCAATTATGAAGTATAACATAAAAGGCAGCAGGGAAGGCCACTGCATCAAAGTACCACCACTACTGCCCAGAATTTCACCACTGGAGATGCATGTCTTTGTATCTTAATGGTTTTTCCATCTTTGAGGGCCCCTAGGAAAATGCAGGGACTGTTGAAAGAAGATACCTTAAGCCTCCTGAGTTGTTTATATCGAGGGTCTGTAGAAGGAGATAATGAGATAGGGTCTGAGGTGGAAAGAAAATGGAAAGAAGTTACCAGGAAGCAAGAGCAAGACTGAAACAGAAGGCAAGAGTGAGTTTGAGATCTACTCCATCTTGACTATCGTTACTCTGAGGCAGAAGACAGAAGGAAACACCCATGGAAAAACAGTAGCCAAAGGCAGGTCTTTCATAGAAAAGAAACTATTTTTGAGAAAAGCAGTCCTTGTAAAGGGTCAGATTCACAAATAGCAGAAGGCTCTTCATACAAGTTATGGCTCTTGCCATGTCCAAAGTCTCCACCTGGGGTAGAGAAGACCATCTGATTACAGATCTACAATTGGGAGGAACAAACTTTCACATTTTCCAGATGAAGAAACTGAGTCTCAGAGAAGTTAGGTGTCTTGCCAGTGTTAAGGGTGTGTAATTTAAGATTCTAAATGTGGATTCTAATGTGTTCCCCCAGTTTGGGGGAAACTGACTAAAAATCACTGATAAAACGAGTTTAGGTTTTTAAGGGTTTATTGGAAAATAGAAAGAAAAAGATTGAGAACAGAATTCTAACAGTCTGGCATTCCTATCTTTCCTCAAATCTCCTGTGAAGTCCTCTGCCGCCACCACCATCAAGTCCGGAAGCCAAAAAGGGCCCGCGCTCTCTGCGCAGGCTCCCTTTCCTCCTTCCTGTCTCCTCCCAGACCATAGGAGGCTCCTCCAGTTGATTGGCTGGTAGACTTGATAGACAGCACCCATGAGCAAGCGTCATTTCCTGACGCCAAGGAAAAGCCACAATGCCTCTGAGGCATTTTCCTCATGGTGGAGCTCTCCACAGCAAGTCTCCAGTAGGTGGCGTCATTCTAATCATTACAAGGGCTAAAATTCTAGCTAAACTGTCTAAAATATCTAATGAGTGGTCGCCAATAAATTATAAGCTTTAGCAAGAGTTAGACTTTTAAGCATTTATTAAGGAGAATAAGAATTTGGTAAAGAGAGAGAAAGGCCTAGATTCCTATCTATTAAAGGGAGAGCACATTTCTAGCTCCGCTCTCCACCAGAGTCCAGAGGAAAGAGAGCCAGACTGAGCACCAGGCTCCCCCCTTCTTCCTCCCACTAGCCTGCGTCACTTCCTGACACCAAAGAAAAGACTCCTGGTCTTGCCCTCAAAGACCTTCGCTTCATGGGTGGAACTCTTCTACAGTAAGTCTCCAGCAGGTGGTGTCATTCCAATCGTTACACCAGTACTTAAGAGGACACCAAATATAAGTGATGGAGGTGGAATTTTCTATTAAGTGAACATGAAGCAAGCTACTTTTTGGTCTTTGAGCTATAGTGTCTTCATCTGTAAAATGGTGATGATATTTGAAATTTCTATTTCATCATTTTAATTTTTTGTTTGTGAAGAAATTGCTTTGAAAATTGTAAAACAATATATATGCACCTATATATGTATGTATATGTATATATATATATATAATACATACACACATGTATGTATACATCAGCTGTTAGGTGGCATAGTGGATAGAATACAAGGCTTGGAGTCAGAAAGACCTGAGTTCAAATCCAGCTTCAGCTATTCACTAGCTGTAACCCTGGACAAGTCACTTAACCTCTGTTTGCCTCAGTTTCCTTAACTATGAAATGGGGATAAAAATAGCACCTAACCTCCTAGGTTGTTGTGAAGATCAAATGAGGTAATATTTGTGAAGTGTTTACCACAGTGCCTGGCACATAGTAGGCACTTTAATAAATGCTTATTCAATTTCTCTGACTTTTTCCCCTGTGATGTATCTATATTGGGGGTTGTTGTGATGCCTTCTAGTGGATGAGAGTGACTGGTTGGTGGGAGGTGGACAACCATGAGATTTGATTGGAGGATGAAATATACCCCCTAGACTAAGATGAGAACTTCCACATTATCCATGAGGGTCAGAGACAAGAGACCAGTGACACCTCAGCTGCTTTGAGAGCCTGAGACACACTAGGTAATTGGTGTCAACCTGCTGTTGGGTGGTATGAAATACATAATGATGACCTACATGTAAGAAGCAGCATAAGAAATATCACTCAGAAAATGTATATAACCATTAGGAAAGAAATAGGCCAGTTATGCAGCAAAAGCTAGAATAGACAGCCCAAGTGATGGTCTTGTGTATAGAAAATGTAAAAAGGCTTGGAGGGAGGGAAGCCTCCAGCACATTGGATACCATCCTCCAGAGAAGATTTATGTGAGACAAGAATCTCACAGCATGAGAAGACATTGATGGATTGCCATCTGGAATAGCCACGTCAATAAGGGTTGCAGATTACTGAAGATTTGGGGTACAAAGAATAAGTACTTTGTCATTTAAAGCCTTTTTGTCAATTTGATCTCATTAATGTCTATTGCCACTTCTTTGTAAAGCATATCAGGGACTGAGGTGTTAGCTATAAATGTATTGGTTTCACTGTCAGAACCACTGAAAACAAATAGATTGCTATAGTCAATCTGACAAATCCGTTGCATTTTGCATCTAAATTTTTTTCCTCTTTCCAGTTTCATCTATAAATTGCCTGAAGATGATTTTAGGTAGTGAGGTGGCACAGTGGAGAGATGGCCAGTCTTTGAAGTCAGGAAGACTTTGAGTTGCAATCCAGCCTGACAGTTTTTAGCTGTGCGACTTTGGCAAGTCACCTAACTTCCATTTGCCTCAGTTTCCTCCTCTGTAAAATGAAAATAATAATAGCACCTACCTCCCAGTGCTGCTGTGAGGCTCTAATGAGATAATAATTGTAAAGCACTTAGCATAATGCCTGGCAAATAATAAACACTATACAAATGTATCATTGTTGTTATTGTTATTTAGTCGAGTCTCATGCCAAGCTTTCTAAAGGCTATTTTTTTCTCTCTGCTACTTTTTGTTATTTTTGAGACAGTAGTTTTGGGAACACACTGCTATCTCCCTCAGGAACCTTTTTCAAATGAGTTTGTGTTCTAGATTGGTATCTCACTTGGCTGCTATCTCTTTTGCCAAAGAGATTAAGTATTTGCTGGTTGAGGCAATATTATTATGTTGGGTATTATAATTATCTGTGTTGGCCTTTTATCCTTTTACTAGACTATAAATTCCTGGAGGGCAGAGACCTCCTCTTATCTAAACTTTGTATCTTATCCAGTGACCAGCACAGAGAGCCACATGTAATAGGTGATTAAAAAGTTTTATTAATATCTTTCGTTTCAAATATTATTCCAAATATATTCCTTCCTTCTAAGCTCTTCAAAGGGTCATTCTTTGGAGCAAAGAAAGAAAAAGAGAGAAAGAAGGGGGCGGGTGAGGCAGTTTAGCAAACCAAACCAACATATCCACTGATTCTGATGATATGTGCATTTTTCCACACCCATAGTCCACCCTGTTTGCAAAGAAGCAGGGTGTAAGTACGTGCTTTTTCTCATCTCTTCCCAGAGGCCAGCTTGATCATTTTAATTACACAGGATTTAGTTTTGGTTTTTGTTGTTCATATTAGTTAGCATTCATAAAGCACTTTAAGGTTTTGTAATTGTTGCTGTTCAGTCATTTCAGTCATGTTTGACTAGTCTTCGTGACCACATTTGGGGTTTTCTGAGCAAAGATACTGGAGTGGTTTGCCATTTCCTTCTCTAGGTCATTTGACAGATGAGGAAACTGAGGCAAACAGGGTTGTGACTTGCCCAGGGTCACAAAGTTAGTAAGTGTCTGAGGCTAGGTTTGAACCAAGGTCTTCATGACTGCAGACCTGGCACTCTATCTACTGCACCACCTAGTTGTCCACTTTAAGGTTTATAGTAAGTTATCTTATTTGATCCTCACAACATCCCTAAGAGGTAAGTGCTATTATCTCCCTTTTAAAGAAGAGGAAACCAGGGCTGAGAAAGATTGAGGGACTGGCCCAGGGTCAAATAGCTAGTAAGAGGTCTGAAGGATTCAAATTCAGGCCTTACTGACTCCGAGTTGTTTTTCTATTTTTTTTTAACCTTCATTTTTGCAGTGTTTGTATCTATGTGTGAGACTTTTTTTTTTCTGTCCTTTTTTCATTTTGCATCTCCTGATTCAAGTCTCCCCATGATCTATTGTATCCTTCATAGTCATAATTTTTTATGACCCAGTAGCATTCCATTATATCCATGTTTAGCTGTGCCCTGGGAAATGGGCATACAACAGGAAGTTAATAAATATTTTTTGTGTTATGGTATTGTCACCTAATGGCACAGAACTGATCACCAGGTCATCCTTGAAGCCTGTCTAATTTGGGAAGAGCTGCCAGGGTTTGTGCTGATAACTTTCTAGAATTCAGGCTCACCTCCATGGAATGACACACTTGAGCAGTACCCTAGCCTACAGAATCAATGCAAAAAAAAAATTTGAATGATAGCTTCAATAGAGTAGCAGTATTTAAATAAATTCACAAAATTATCACCTTTTCTGAATATTATCAGCAAAAAGGAGGAAAAATTCCATTGAAGATAACAAAATACATTATTATTATATATCTGTATATCTGGGAATTAACCTGTCAGGATAGACATGACTTATATAATACAACTACAAAACAATTTTTATATAAATAAAGAGACCTAAGTGATTGATTAGATACCAATGTTTATGGCTGGGCCATAATCTAATCGCCAAAAGGCTACATTATAGAATTAACTAAATACTCCAATGGATTTGTGACCTCATTGATTTAGGAGTTCTCTCCAGTGATGTGGGTTATGACTCATTCATAATCATCCAATTCTTTTCTATTTCTCTCAACGTTTGCTTCAGGAGGAATACTCAACAAAACAGGGGCATTGCCTCCATCTTACCTGCCATTGTGAAAGTTCCAGTGGAGTACTCTGGCTACCTCATATTTCACTGAAACAAAAATAGGGTCATTTGCTGAAAGCTGCCTCTTCACCTGCTCTCATTCTTGTCTCACATGAAAAAAAAATAGCCCCTCTTCTTGCCAAAGCAAATACCTTTATGTGCACAAGTGATCCTATTCCACAGTGCCTACTCTAGCAGATTGCCTCCTCAGTCATCCCCACTCTCTCATTTATTTTACTCTTCCCCTGGTTACTGGTTGCTTCCTTACATGCCCGTATCTATCCCATTATAAAAAAATTGTTATGGGGGAAATGAGGTATGGGGTTTGATTAGGGGTTGGGGCTCTTAGGAATTCCTCTTTAAAGAATTACACCCATGGGGGCGGCTAGGTGGCGCAGTGGATAAAGCACCGGCCCTGGATTCAGGAGTACCTGAGTTCAAATCCGGCCTCAGACACTTGACACTTAACTAGCTGTGTGACCTTGGGCAAGTCACTTAACCCCCATTGCCCTGCAAAAAAAAAAAAAAAAAAAAAAAGAATTACACCCTCTTGCACACAAAAGCAGTTAAAATAAGATGGTAGTTTATTTAGGGGCAAGGGAAGGGAGAGGGGGGAAGGAAAGGGAAGGGAAACCAAGAGAAATCCTTGGACTTCTCTTGGGGAGAAAGGCACAAGGCATGTGGCTCTGAGGTACCAATCCCCTCGAGCAGGAGACTGGCAGGTACTTTTATAGGGGACTGATGGGAGTGACCATCTGCCTGTGGAAAGTTCCTTTAGTGAGGAAGGACCATCCCCCACTGGTGGTGGCTAGAGGAATTGGGTGAGGGGTGGCTGCCGATCTCTCAAGCCATCTCCTCAGAACACAAAAGCCGAAGCCACACTCAGAGTTATCCCCCCAGGGGTAAGGGAGATCAGAATGAAGGGTGGAGGTCCGGAAGCTAGCTCAGTCTGATTTGGTTCTGCTTATCTCTCTAGGCATATCTGTCCTCTGGTTTAGTTTCTCAAGGAGAAGATTCCTCAATGTGCCCCAGAGAACTTCTGGGGTGCTCTGCGCCCTCAACAAAACCTTCACTTTATCTGTCCATCCTTGCTAGTTATCCTATATCTTTCTTCCCTTTTGTGACCCAACTCCTTGAGAAGGCCATCCTTGATAGTTGTCCTTACTTAAGTTCCTCTTACTCTCTTCTGAACTCTTTGCCATTTGGCTTCCAAATGCATTGTTCAACTGAAACTGTTCACACTCGCGCTCTCACTCTCTCTCTCTCTCTCTCTCCCAAATCTAATGGTCTCTTCCTGATTTCTTTGCAACCTTTGATATTATCAGTCCCTCTCCTCTCCTCTCTTCTTCTCTTCTTCTTCTCTCTTCTTCTTCCTCTTCCTCTTCTTCTTCTTCTTCTTCTTCTTCTTCTTCTTCTTTCTCCTTCTTCTCTCTCTCATTGTATTTTGATTCTCCTACTCTGACCTCTCTATAACCTCTCCTAAATCTCCTTTGCTGGATCCTCATCTAGGCCACACCCATTAATTGGAGATATCTCCCAAAGTTCAGTCCTAAACCCTCTTCCCTTCTCCCTCTATACTATGTTACTTGATTATCTCATTAGATTATCTCAAAATTAACATTTCTATAGAATCTCACGTCTCCAACTGCTTTTGGTTACTTTAATCTTGATTTCCTATATTGGTTGTTATCTTTTGTGCTTGAAGAGGAACAAAATGACATCACTATGTTGGGGTCAAGGTACAGTGTGTTAGGCTGTGGCTGATCAGACCAATACAAGTTCAGAAAACTCTATCACCAGTCTATATGAACATTTATAGTGGAGGTGCCTCTAAATATGTGCATCTCATCTTTCTTTTGAGCTACTGCAATTCTGCTTAGCTCATAGAGCACAGCACCTTCTTTGATGAGGGCACACCATGCTGGGTGGTCCTATGCCAATGTCTCCCACGTCTCACAACTGATTCCAAAGTTCTTCAGAGAAACCCTGAGAATGGCCTTCTATCACTTCTTCTGACTTCCATGTGATGCCTGCCTTGTGTGAGTTTTGCATAAAATAGTCTTTTAAGCAAACATATGTTTGGCATTTGAACAACAAGGCCAGCCCATCAGAGCTGTGTTCTCTGCATTAGAGTTTGAATGCTTTGCAATCCAGCTTGAGAAAAGACCTCAGTTTCTGGTATCTTATCCTGCCAGGTAATCTTCAGAATCTTCCTAAGATAATTCAAATGGAAGTGATTCAGTTTCCTGGCATGGTACTGGTATACTGTCCAGGTTTCACAGGCATACAGCAATGAGGTCAACACAATGGCTCTGTAGACCTTCAGTTTGGTAGGCAATCTAATTACTCTTCTCTCCCACATTTTCTTGTAGAGTCTCCCAAACATTTAGCTAGTTCTGGTAATGTGTGTCAACCTCATCATCTATGTGAACATCCCTAGAAAGTAAACTGCTAAGATAAGTGAATTTATCCCCAATATTCAAAATTTTTCCATTTGCTGTAACTGTGTGGTGCTAGCTAATGGAAAACTGTTTTCTTAGTGTTGTCAGGCCAAAATTAGCACAAGTGTAAAAGAATCAATTCGTACTCTATTTCATCTCAGTCTCAGAGGCTGCAGTGAATGTACAATCATCTGTGAACAAAAAATCATGCACCAACTCTCCCTCTACTTTAGTCTTGGCTTGTAGCCTTTTTAATTTAAATAATTTACCCTCAGTGTAGTAGCTGACTTTGATGCCATTTTCATCCTTGTTGAAGGCATCCTACAATATTACTGGAAACATCATGCTAAAAAGCATGGGAGAAAACACACAGGCCTGCTTCATTCCATTGGTGACTGGGAAAGCATGAGAGCATTATCCAGAACCTGTGCAAGCAAATCAAAAAACCAAGGTAGAATACTGATACAATTCTCTGGGCAACCAAATTTTGCCATGATCTTCCACAAGTTCCCATGACAGACAGTATCAAAAGCTTCTGTTTTGCTCCTGGCGTTTCTCCTAGAGTTGTTGAGTGACCAACATCATGTTGGCTATTCCTTGGCCCTTTCTGAAGCCACACTGACTCTCAGGTAGATGACCATCTTCCAGGTGAAGGATTGACCTATTAAAGAGGACTCTGGTAAGAATCTTGCCAGTGATGACTGAGACCATGCCTGTGATTGTCGAAGGACAACCCATTTCCTTTTCCTTTAAAGAGATGGACAATAGAGGCATCCTTGAACTCCTGGGGGATAACTTCCTCTTGACATAATAACTTGGAAGATATCAGTCAGCTTTTTTATGAACAGTGGACCCCTGCCTTGTAAATCTCAGCTGAAATAGAATAAGGACCAGGTTATTTGCCATACGAGAGGAGCCTAATGGTTCCTCTTCAGTTGAAAATTTGGCTAGAGAGGGATTGATTTCAACCTGAGGTATATTGTTAATGGTGTCAGCATTAGCTGATGATGGTCTGTTGAGAAGGCTATGGAAGTATTCAGCCCATCTTTCCAGAATGATATCCTTATCACTAATCAATGTGACTCCATCAGCACTTAGTAGTAGAGATGCACCATAGATCTTTGGCCCATAAATAACATTCAGGTCATCATAAAACATTTGGGTTGTTACCATAAGTCTAAAACTCAATTTAATTGACCTTTTTACTGAGTCAAGAACCCTGTATCTCTATGAGCTTAGCTTACGTTTTATTTCTGATGGAGTGAAATACTTCCTTCTTAGAGAAAGATGAACTATCTTGCTTTTAAACCCTGTCAAGTTCTCATTATTTTTATCAGTTTCTGAATTCCCCCATCATTTTTGTTGAACAAGTCTTGATGTTTGCAAGGGTTCTGGCCCAGATGAGTAAATGTGGCACTGTACACCAAATCCCTGAAAGCTGCCCACTCCTTTTCTGCTATCTTGCCCTGGGACTGCAACAACAAGAACAATATAGTCAGCCCATCAGAGTTGTGCTCTCTGCAGTAGAATTTGAATACTCGGCAGTTCAGTTCAAGAAATGACTTCAGTGTCCAGTATGTTATCTTGCCAGGTGGTCTTCAGAATTTTCCTAATATAATTCAAGAGATTCAATTTCCTCGGCATGGCACTGTTATACTGTCCAGGTTTTAAAAGTATGCAACAATGAGATCAGCACAATGACTCTGTAGACCTTTGGTTTGGTAGGCAGTCTAATACCTCTTTTTTCCCACATTTTTCTTCATAGTCTCCCAAACATTAAGCTTGAATGCTTAGCTTGGGGAAGACAAGTCTATGATCAACCCAGCACTCGGTTCTGCCCATCACCCTCATCATTCTCACATCCTGTCTGTCTCTTCTCTTTTCAATGACATAGTCTATTAAATGCCAATGTTTGCTGCAAGGGTGCATTCGTGAAGTTTATTTTATTTAGGTAAACAGAAGACAGTGTTGGGGATGAAAAGGTTATGAAATGCAAAAGTCTTCACTAGTAAGTGACCACTGGCATTTCCAACTCCATTCCTCAGCCATGATAGGGACTGGATTAGAAGTCAGCTTTATGAGATACTTCCTGAAATATTCACTACTCATTGCTACAAGGCAGACTTTTCTGCTTTTTTTAAAAAATGGAATGCAACAGATTGCCTCTTCACACTTATTTCTAAAAAAGTAATTTGTAAAAATTATAAACTCAATAGCTATCTGAATTGAAAAAAAAACCAATCAAATAAGTAAAGTAAGGAATAATATCACATACAGAGCCTTAAACTCCAATTTTTAAAAGTTTAGTAAAAATGAAAAAATATGTATCATACATAAACATTAACAACATAAGTAATCTACTTTGTTTTTTGTCCCTGTCCAATGTCTTTTCTGCTTGGGAGTTCTTATTTAACTTTATTGTGTCATATTATAGTTCCTCAAGCTATTATATAAGCAAACAGAAAAGTACCTACTTCATGGATAGTTTCCAAAGTTGTTGGTGTCCCAGTACACTCATATTTTGCTAATATTTCATATTGCTTGACCAAAACATTCATCTGAAGTATGCCACTTTGCTGGACCTCCATTTATTTATTTAAAACAGGCTGGAAAAGGGGTTTGTTTCTAGAGGTTTCTGAGAACACAGGCAAACACATAGGCTGCCTTAAATAATTGAGAATGGATATAGAAAAACCATCATGTAGTGAAAAAATTCCTGGGGGCAGAATCACAAGAACTGGATTCCATTCCTATTTCTGTCACTTCCTAACCACATGACTTTAATCACTTACCTGCTCTGTGCCTCAGTTTCCCCATCTGTAAAATTAGAGGCAACATGGTGTGATAGCTAGAAGTCTTCCCTCAGAGTTAGGAAGACCTGTATTCAAATCCCACCTCTGACACATAGATTGTGTGATCCTGGGCACCTCATTTAATTTCTCAGACAATTCCTTAAAACTATAGTAAGTTGCAGAGATGCTATCAGAAGAGCTACAATGGTTGAGAATTTTCTTATAAGGTATTCCCTATACTAATGAGATCACAAGTCAAAAAAAATGGTAGTCAAGAGAGGAGGATAATATGCTTTCTCTACCTGATAAATTTGTTTCAACCTTCTCTGTGCCTCAGCTTCCTTAACTGTAAAATGAGGATAATAACATGTACTTACCTCTTAGGTCACAGGATTCAAAGGATCAAAGGCTTGATGTAATAATGTAAAATTGTAAATGTAAAGCATTTTGTAAACCTTAGAGATATGGGGATGGAACTCTCGTTTCATGAGTATAAGGATCTCCTAGGTGAGGAAATTCCCTTTCCCAATGCAGCTTGGAATCTTTTCTTCTTAGAGAACTAGAACGCTGAGAAGTTAAGAGACGTGCCCAATGCCACAAGGCCAGAATATGTCAGAGGCAGGACCTGAACTCAGAATTCCTGACTTCAAGGCTAGTCTCCATCCATTGCCCCAGCCTTCCTTTCTTGTGAAGCCTAAGACCCTTATAAATAAGTGTAAATAATACTATTTTTGATCAAAGCAACTTAAAAATAATGTCCTGAATGAGTTCTCTCTCTCTCTCTCTCCCCGCCCCCCCCCCAAAGGAACAGATCAAGTCTAATGCCCAGGAAATAAATATGCATTCCTGATTATTTCCGGGGTAGTAGGTAGAAAGGTAATTTTTAAAAAGAGATTTCTTTTTAACCCTCTCTTTTCTCAATATGTTAAAGGGTCATTGGTTGTCATTGGTTGTTGGGGCAAGCAATATGAGAAACAATTAGGTGGTTAAATATATCCTTGATATTACTTACCCAGATACTTCATTTATAGGTTTGTCTGCCCCCCACCCCCATTCCTTCTCATTCCATGCAGTGTTTGCCCATGTCTTATAATTTTCCAAAGAGGACTAGGAGATCTCCCCAATATCTTTGAAACCTCCTTCTTTGGTTTTCATGTTTGACTAGAGTTCCAGGGCAGAGCTCGAGCTGCCCATCACTTATACAATAGAGATATTCTGTATGTGCTAATTTTTGTTATCAAGTATTTGTGGGTTTCCCCCCCTCTTTTCATACTGTATCAGTTTAGAGTGAACTTTTGGCGGTCACTATGCACCACTGGATAAGTTAAGGCTCAAGAACGAGCAGTTAACTTGTTGGACCATAACCGACTTATCTTAAACCTTTAGTCTCGGATCTCCAGAGAGCAACGCAATTCAGAGATCATCCTAGGCGCTCTGGCAGTCATTGGTACAGCCTTGTTTGGGAAACTCAGGGAGGGACACTCGCCCAGTAAACACGGGGTGTCATGCAGAGGGAGTCACTGAGAGAGAAAAGGGAGAGAGAGAAGGCAGAGGAGAGGACCAAGTAGTGTGAAAGGAAAGAGCTCTGTAGCTACTACCCCCAGATTTCTCTCCGCCCTCTCCCCTTCGCTCTGAAGACTAGGTGAAAAGGGGAGGGATGCTCTTGTGAGTTGCGCCTCCTTTCGTCGGGTCGTGTGAGTGAGTGGTGTGTGATCTCCAAGTTTTCAGACGGGAAAGAGCCTGAGACTCAGAGCCCGAGTTCAGAGGACTGACTGACTGGTCGAGAGGAGGACAGGCAACAGGCAGAGTTACCAGCCGGCAGCAACAGCCACTTTGGGAAGCAGCAGCAGCAGCAGCAGCAGCAGCAACGGCAAGGTCCCACTGGTGCTTGAAAATGGAAATACAATAAGAAAGAGGTCCCCAGCAAACTTCAGTCTAAGCCGCGCTCCAAGTCTCGCAGGCTTCTCCTCTTTTCTGTCAACATGAAAGGTCAGGCGAGGAGCGGGTGGGCACCTGGACGGTTGGGGAAGCTTCATCTCTCACTTTTTCTTGGCTTCCGTTAGGCTAAGGATTGGGGAGGGGGGCATCTGTCAGTACCTGGCCGGTCAGCGTGGGGCAGGGACGAGAGAGATACCTGCTCTAGACTCCTTCTCTTAGAGAGCGTGGGGACCAAAGGGGGAAAGGAAGAAGCGGGCTCGGTAGCTGTCCCGTATGAACTTCTTGCCCACTTCTTTGGGGCACCCACGCAGATCGCGTGAGTGGGTATACGAGTTCGTGTGTATCTGTTAGAATGAATATGCACCATGCAGACTGGATGTGAATACTTATAAGTATTTCTCCCCCACGCTCCCCCTTGTCTCTCTGAAGAAGTTTGAAACCCTAAGTAGTTGTTTACGGATTCCAGTTTCCAACTTTTTAATTGAAAAAATATGGTGAGGAGAAGAGAGTAGTAATAATTCTTCCCAGTCATTTTTTTTCCTTTAACTTTCTCAAGCATTTCCCAGCCTCTTTCCTATATTTTCGTTTTTTCTTCTTTTGGGCAGTTTACCAGGCGGGGAGGTTGGTATGTTGCAGTGTGAGTGTGTGTTTGCTCCACGATTTTGTGATGTTCTTGGTGAGCCTTCTAAACATCTGGCAATGATTAGGTGCCAGTGGAGGTTTTTAGCTGGCTTGGGAAATGTATTTGGCATCTTTCTCCATAAGATCCACTAACTGGAAAAATAGCTGTTCTTGGTTTTGAATCTCTTAAAGTTGAAACTTAAGTTTACTTGTGTGTTTAACTTTATTTGATGCACACATGTGTTTCAGTCATGACATGATCAGTTTAAGACTCCACTGGATTGGGTCCCCTGAAGTTTTGTTTACGGAAGTATCAGATAATATCTTACCTTAAAAAAATGAAATAGTTACAAGAAGGGCTTTGCAAGAAATCCTTCTGTTTAGGGGAAATTTGGGGTTTTGTCAGCAGTATCATGATTTATATCTCAGATAAATAATTACTGAGTGAGCATCAAAGGAAATTGTTTAGAGGTTAGCATGGATTGTATATACATGAGATTCAAGTTTCCTTTTTTGTTTTGTTTAAGATAACACATTTCAATAAACATGCAAGCAGGCACCAGTTCAGAGCTCAAATTAGGTAGTTGGATGCTTAAAAATGCCATCCGGATACAGTTACAGTGAGTTTCCAGCACTCAGAAGACTAGCGATGTGATCACTTACTCATTTGCCAGAGTCCCTGTCTAACGGGTGGAGCTTGGTAAGCCCACACACACTTTTAAGGAAACTTTTGGCCCTGTGAAGACTCACTCTCCTAAAAGGCAACCATACCATATTGTAAGGAGTGACGATTTTGCATGAATTGTTGTATGCTCCCTAGTTATTTTAGTGCCTGCCTTTTATTTCCTATTGAGACATACCACAAGCCAGATGAAGAATACTCTTTCTGAAAGGGAACTTTCTTCTTTTTCAGATACAGAAGCTTCAGGATTTCAGTTTTCTCTTGTTGGATAGCAGGCCTAGTACCCTTTAATCAGTTACCAAAAGGGGGAGTGTTCAGATTGCTAAAATGTTCCTTTTGTTATCCATTCCCACCCCTTTGGGTCAGAATCCACTCTTTCCCTTGCTTATCACCTAGGGCAGTAAGTATGCCTTACTTCCAAGGCTTTTAGACTTTGCAGCCTGAAGACCACTTCAGCAGGACAAATCACCAATTTCCACCTATCCCAAATCCTCATATTTGTCTCTGCAAAAATTATAAACAAAAAGGTGGGCTTTTTACAGGATATGTAATAACAATGTTATGTTTTAAATGTGTTTGTCAGTGTTCATTGTAGTTTTGATTCTACTCTTTGGTAGAAAATGTATTTCCCCCTCACCTCCACCCCCCCCCAAAAAAAAACCACAACTAAATAATTATCTTGAGGAGATTTACACTGTAATCTGGACCAGCCTATAGAGAATCTTGAGAATCTTTATTTATTCACTGTATACTCACAGCCAGTTTCCTTCCTGGTACAATTTGAGGGATGTCTAACGGCCTTTTGCCCAAAAACATCTCTCCTGTTGGCTGCCTGGGAGTAGAACCTGAAATTACCAGATTATTCATACTTTGTATAAGACATTAGGTTGAAGGTCCCTGTTAAATTCTAAATACTATCTGGAGAGCTATCTCTTTTGGCCATCAGTACATAAGCTTGTGTTAATTTGTTGGGTCTGCCCTAGCAGAAAGAATAAGATTTGTCAGGCACATCAGAGAGACAAAATGGGACCTAGAAACGGAAAAGTCCAGAACATGGGACACTTGTAGGAGGCACTGCCAGGGGTTGCCCTATTTGGAAAAGGGCCAAGTCTTCTAGCAGACTGTAAACATGATATGAATAAGCAGTGAAATAGTATAGCTGAAAGAGCTAATTCAGTTTTGGACTGGATTACTAAACACAGAATATTGAAAGCCAGAGAAGAAATGGTTCTGCTATACTCTGTCCTGGTCAGATCACATGTGGTACATTGTTTCCAGGTCAAGGTGCCACATTTTAGAAGAGACATTGATAGGATGAAAATTTCCAGGGGAGTGTGGCAAGGATTGTGAGAGGACTGGAAACCAAGAGGAAACTTGTGAATCAGTTGAAAGAACTAGGGATGCTTAGCCTGGAGAAAAGAACTGATAGGGAAGTCCAGGGGAGATGATTGCTGTCTGTAAGGGTGTGAAGGATTGTCATTAAGAAAAAGGATTCAATTTTTTTTTTCCTGCTTGACCTCATATAGCAGAACTAGGAGCAAAGGGTTGAAGTGATAGTGAAACAGATAACTCAACCTAAACAAACACTTACTAACAATTTTTGTTATTCATCCATTTCAGTTGTCTGACTCTTTGTGAGCCCATTTGGGGTTTTCTTGGTAGAGATACTGGAGTAGTTTGCCATTTCCATCTCCAGCTCTTTTTACAGATGAGGAACAGAAGCAAACAAAGTTAAATGACTTGCCTAGGGTCACACAGCTAATAAATGTTTAAGGCTACATTTTAATTCAGGAAGATGCATCTTAACAAAAAAAAGTCCTAATCAGCAGCACTGTCCAAAAATTGAATGAACTGGTTTAGGGAATAGTGGGCTACCCGTCACTAAATTAAGATTAAATGGAAGCTAGATGACCATTTGCCAGGAGAATTAAAGACATTTGTCTTGATTTTGGTAGAGGTTAATCCCTATGGTTCTTCCCAAATGAAGGATTTTGTGATTCTATGCCCAGCTATTCTGATATTATTATTATTATTATTATTATTGGTGAGGCAATTGGGGTTAAGTGACTTGTCCAGGGTCACACAGCTAGTAAGTGTCAAGGGTCTGAGTCTGGATTTGAACTCAGGTCCTCCTGACTCCAGGGCCAGTGCTCTATCCACTGCGCCACCTAGCTGCCCCAGCTATTATGATCTTGAAGATCCACAGGAAACTTGAAGACACCCTAGATTTGGTAGGGAAAGTAGCCGATAGTAGAAGTAGGGTATAGGTGGCACAGTGGATAGAGTACTGGCCCTGGATTCAGAAGGACCTGAGTTCAAATCCAGACTCAGCCACTTGATACTTACTAGCTGTGTGACCCCGGGCAAGTCACTTAACCCTCACTGCCCTGAAAAAAGAAAAGAAAAGAAAGATGGAATGGTTTTAAAGGCAAACTTTGCCTGTTTACAATTTTGTCTTAGGTTTGCCCACTTGAGAACCAAAGAAGCTAATGTGGTCTTAGGTTCCATTAAGAAAGGCATAGTATCTGAGGGGAGGGGAGGAGCTTGTTAATAGAGTTATTCCAAAGTAGAATAAACTTCAGTGGGAAAAAGCGGGTTCCCCCTCATTGAAGTTCTTGAGGCAAAAGCTAGATGACCATATGCTAATATGCTATAGAGGGCATTCTCTTAAGGTATGGATAGGATGGGTTCCTTCCAAATCTGAAATTCTGTTCTTCTGTGAATAATTGGTCTAAAATAGAGGATCCAATGAAGGACTGGCATTGGCTTATGCTCTTCAATGTGTTACCAGCTCACATCAAGCACTGAGGCAATTTTATACAAAAGATCATAGTATCATAGAATTCTTCCTCCTTCCTTAATGAATTCAGTGCCTGGCTCACAGTCTTTCTCTTTTCCCAGTCTTACTCTCATACAAGTGGACTTCATCATCATATTGGTGGTCCCTCAAACACCCTTGCTTCCTTATTAGTCAGTCTGCTCAATTCCTTCAACCTGCATTTACTTGCCATTTCAGCTACATAGAGAAGTGTGTATGGGCAAGATATTCTTGACCTTGCCATTACCCACAAATGTCCTACTTCCTTGTTCATGTTCTCCAAAATTCTTTTATCTGATCACAATTTTTGATCATTCTATCTTTCCCTATGTTCTACAATTCCTAACTCTGGTCTTCATCTTTACTGTGCCATCCATTACTTCACCAAAGGGTTGCTAGAGACATCTTGAACTGGCTCTGGAGAACCTATTATTAAATTTTCACTATGAGCATTTATACCTCAGAAATTGTCAAATGCTACAAATCAATCAAGGATTGATTTATTATTTTGTTGGTTTTCTTAAGAAAGTGATGGAGAAAATGTTGATAATCAGGTTAAATGTAAATGTATATATTGGGTCCATGGGGGGGGAGGGGCAACTTGCCTAGGGTCACACAGCTAGTAAGTGTCAAGTGCCTGAGGCAAGATTTGAACTCAGGTCCTCCTGAATCCAAGTCTGGTGCTTCCTAGCTGCTCCCTTTTTAAAGAGAGTCAATTGTTAAGCATTTAGCAGCATACCCTCTTCCCCTCAACCTCTGTTATTTCTCAAGACCTCACCCTTGCACTATACTCTCCTCCTTTCCATTGGTGAACCAATTTAACTCCCTTTGGTGAACCAATTCAACTCTACACTATTCTCTTCTCTTGAATCCCTTCCCTCCTTGTCCTGTCACTAATCAAACCTTGTTAAAGTCCAACCCTGTTTTACTCCCACAGTGCACTACTTTCACTGCTATTCATGTGCTATTGAGTAGAGTTAAATGAACTCATGAAACTGTGCTTACTGGGTCCATTACAAATTTATGTTATCTAATCTCAACTGGGCCCTATCAGAGCAAGGAAAACATTCAGCTCCCTAATTGATTTGCTATCCCACTCTCCACAGGGGCTGTTCCAAACCTGCTGAGCTCTCCTCAAATCACCCACTGAATTCCCCTCTCCCCATCCTCTCAACTAAGAATTTCACTTTATAGTTCACTGAAAAATTTGAGGACATTCAGCAAGAACTCTATTTTCTCCCCCACTCCTCCTCATCTTTTTTTTTATTATTATTATTATTTTATTTTTTAGTGAGGCAATTGGGGTTAAGTGACTTGCCCAGGGTCACACAGCTAGTAAGTGTTAAGTGTCTGAGGCCAGATTTGAACTCAGATACTCCTGACTCCAGGGCCGGTGCTCTATCCACTGCGCCATCTAGCTGCCCCCCTCCTCATCTTATACCATTCAGACAAGTTCTTACTATATCTCCTCCTTCAATCCAATATCATTTAAAGATGTGGCCCTTCTACTTGCCAAGGTCAGACTCTATACATATACCCTTGATCTCATTCCCTCCCATCTTTTCCAGCAGATTGCTCTCCACCATCATAAGCACTCTCTCTCTTATCTTCAATCTCTCCTTATCTACTGGCTATTTCCTTGCTTGAGATAAGCATAACCATTTCTTCCCCATCCTTCCTCAACTCTTACTTGATCTTACTATTCACATTAACTATCATTCTATATTTCTTCTCTCCTTCATAAATAAATGCCTTGAGAAGGCTGTCTACACTTTGTGCCTCTACTTCCAGATTTAGGTAGCCAGCCCTAATCTCTCTCCTGAGCTGCATCTTCAACTACCTTATGAACATTTTGAACTGAATGTGCTATTTAGAATTCATTATATCCTACCTTTCTCCAATCCTAGCCCATTCTTAATGACCTACTATTGGGGCTATCACCATCCTTCTAGTCAATGAGGCTTACAACTTCACTATTATCTTATTTCTACCTTTACAACATCATTTGTATACATTATCTTCTCCCTATACTCACACCCACCAGTGTAGTTCAGGCTTTCATCATATCATGCCCGAATTATTATTTTTTTTTTTGAGGCAATGGGGTTAAGTGACTTAAGTAGGTTCAGGATTTGAACTCAGGTCCTCCTGATTCCAAGGCCAGTGTGCAACCTAGCTGCACTTCGTGCCTGGATTATTGCAATAAATATTTTTTCTGATAGGTCTCCCCGTCTCAAGTCTTTGTCCACTCCAAGCCATCCTTCAATTAGCTGATGAGGTCAATTTTTTGGTTTGTTTGGGTTTTTTGTTTTTGTGAGGTAATGGGGGTTAAGTGACTTGCCCAGGGTCACACATCTAGTAAGTGTCAAGTGTCTGGAGGTCAATTTTTTTTAATACTTCCATATGAATTCAGGTACCATAAGTTCTTTCTCTGTAGATGGATTGAATTTTTCCCAAGTCCTTCAGAGTTGTCTTGGATCATTGCATTGCTGAAAATAACTAAGTCATTTGCAGCAGATCATCTTAAAATATTGCTGTTATGTTGTATACAGCACATTTCACTTCACATCAGCTCATGTAAGTTTTTCCAGGTTTTTCTGATAGCATCCTGCTCATCTTTTTTTAATAGTAAACTACATTTATATAGTACTTTAAAGGGAGATTTCTTTAGAAAACACCCATGAGGTTGATTATTGCGACAACAATAATAGCTAACATTTATATAGTACCTTATACGTGACAAAAAAATATTCTTCACAATAGCCCAGCAAAGTAAATACCATCCTCCTCGTCCTTCTCCTCCTCTTCCTTGTTTTACATTGCTCTTGCCTCTGCTTCAAATTTTTTTCCCAGTTACTATTGTTAACTGTGTTTCCCTCCGTCCTATTTGCTCCCCATGATATTTACTCTATTTTCTATCTTCTTTTATCCTATCCTTCCTCAAAAGTATGTTGCTTCTGACTGCCCCTCCCCCAATCTGCCCTCCTTTCCTTCATCCCTCCCCCCTCATCCCCTTCTCTTCCCACTTCCCCACAGGGCAAGATATGTTACTATACCCACTTGAGTGTGTATGTTATTCCCTCTTTGAGTCAATTCTGATGAGTAAGGCTCATTTACTCCCCTGCTCTTCCCCCATCTTCTCCTCTACTCCATAAACTTTTTCTTCCTTCTTTTATGTGAGATACTTTGCCCCATTCCCTCTCTCCCTTTCCCTTTCTCCCAGTGCAATCCTCTCACCCTTAATTTTATTTTAAAGATGTCATCATGGAGCAGATAGGTGTCACCTACCTTTTCAATGAGTTCCAGTGGCTCCCTGTTACCTTCAAGATCAAATATAGTCTTTTGTCTGCCATTTAAAGGAAATATAACTTGGTCTCTTCCTATCTTTCCGGTCTTCTTAAACTCTACTTCTCTCCACTCACTCTCCAATCCATCTACACTCCAACATGACCCTCTCTCATGCCTTTGCACTATCCCTCATACCTGGAGTATATTGCCCCTTTACCTCTGCCTCTTAATTTCACTGGATTAAAAAAAAACACCTCAAATTTACCTTTTGCTTGTAACCTTTCAAGCCCTGCTTCCAGACCACATTCCATCTGCTCTGTATTTATGTTGATGTACCTAGATATTTTCATGTTGTCTCTCTCATTAGAAGAGACTATTCTGGCCATTCTTTATTTGCTAAGTGCTTAGCACATAGTAAGCACTTAAAAGCTTGTTGACTGATTAAGAGCTAGAAGGGGTCTTAAAGTCCAACCCTTTTATTTTGCAGATAACAAAATTGAAACTCAGACATTAGGCAAACTTGCCCAAGGTCACATAGTAAGTGTCAGAGCTGGGATGCAAACTCAGATTCTCTTACTTCAAACTCATTATAATTTCCCCAAATCTATCCTACCTCTTAACACTGACATTTCTGCTGAAAGTGTCTGCATCCTTCCAATCACCCAGGTCTCATTTGATTGAAACTGTTCTTTCCAAGATTACCAACAACAACTTTTATTTTATTTTATTTTAATTTCTTTTCTTTTATTTTTGCAGGGCAATGAGGGTTAAGTGACTTGCCCAGGGTCACACAGCTAGTAAGTGTCTGAGGTTGGATTTGAACTCAGGTCCTCCTGAATCCAGGGCCAGTGCTTTAACTACTGCACCACCTAGCCGCCCCTCCTACTTCAAATTCAATGTACTTTCCACTACTTTAGGTGGTTTGTCTTTATGTAAAAAAGGAATAATGGTCCATGTCATTGACTTAATTTATCCTGATTTTTTAAATGTTCTTTATGAAATCTTTATTGAAAAAAATATTGTTTTTTTTTCTTAACTCTGTGATAGGTCCAAAAAATTAAGGCTCTTTGAAATATCCAAGGTATAATTAACTCTCTAATATCTACATAAATGGAGAGAAGGGCTACAAAAAAATAAGTCATTTTATGTCAATCAGTCTGCAAGCAGTTATTCAGTGTCTATTGTGTGCTGGGATCTTTGTGGGGTGCTGGGAATACAAGACAATTTAAAATTTTCACATATTTAGCTTTAAGCTGCATTATGATTTTTTTGTTAAAACATATTGACCTTCCTGATTAAGTTTTTCCATAAATCATCAAAAAATTCTTTTGTGTACGTTGAGTAAAGACCAAACGAATGGTTGGGTTACAAAGAAAGAGTTGGGATTTCAAAATCTGCTATTAGTATTCCCCCAGGTCAAAGCTAAAGACAATAATAATAGCTAGTGTCTAGCAATATTGCCACTGCAGTTATTGAAATCTTTCTTTGTGTTTTAATCACTAACCCATGACTCAGGAATCCAGAATTCCATGAATATTTGATTTCCAGAATCATGGAATCCAATATTAAGCCCTGTAAAACAGTCTTAAATTAAAGTGTTAATGTAAAGCATTCTTTAACCAAACATAAAATCAATGCCATTTAAAGGAGTTATGGGAGTTCATAAATACTGCCAAAGAAAATGTTCTTCTACTGCCTTTTTAAGGTACATATTTGGCTTTCTAGTTCTGATGTTTAAACCTTGGTTGTCATACTTAAGATAACTAGTGCTTTTCAATGAAGAATATTCACATACTCCTTTTATAAGTAACATTAACAGCAGTCTCCTCAGTTCAGCAAACAGCTGTCTCCATTTCTATTTCCTCTATCCATGGAATAATGAGTAACAAAATAATTACATCATTATAAATTTGCAAAGAGCAAATGACATATTTTGTTGCTGTAATTCCAGAATTCTTTCAAATTGATTAAAACATGAAATGCTTTTTAAATTGATAGTCGGGTCCATCCCCCAATACTGAACTATACTTATAAATATTGTTAAGATTTTCTGATAATTATTCACAGTCCTTACTAAGGGATCTCTGATTCTTCTAAAGTAAGGTATATCATTCCTAAATTACATTCTCCAGTTCTGAACTTTGGGGATGTTTGTGAGTTATGATGCAGCATTCGTTGCCTAAGAGACAGCTGAAAACAACTGCCACACATTACAACATACATTCAGAACCACTGGACTAATTTAACACAGGGGAGGAACGACATTGCTCTTAAAACATGGTGTTCAGCTGCATATTTTTATGCTTTTGTATATAAACATGTTTGAAATGTTGTTTGGTAATAAAGAGTTTTAATATGTATCAGTAAGTGGTGTACTCCCCCACCCCTCTTTTTCCTCCTCTCCCCTGCCCCACCAAATTCTGAACTCATCATCTTTTGCTTTTCCAGGGCTTGTCTAAGATTTGTGTCCTGTTTGAGAACAAGAAAAAGCTCATACAGAGGCTGTTTCCTTACAGGTCTAAGGGGATGATGTTAGCTAAGGGGAAAACTAGAAAAAAGAGGAGAAAGCTTTTTCTTTCACTGTGAAGGGAAGTGGGGAATTAAGGGGGGGGTGAAGAACTGGAAATTGAAGGGATGCCCATCAATTGAGGAATGGCTGAACAAGTAGCGGTATATGGTTGTGATGGAATACTACTGTGTTGTAAGATATGAGTTCAATGATCTTAGAAAAACATGGAAAGACTTGCATGAAATAATGAAGAGTGAAATGAGCAGAACCAAGAGAACATTGTATACAGTAATAGCAATGTTGTTTTAAGAACGACTTTGAGCAAATAAGTAATTTTTACTATGACAAATACCCAAATTAACTATAAAGAACAGATAAAAAAAGATACTATCTGCATCCAGAGAAAGATCTGATAAATATACATCTACATCTACATATATATATATATAATTTTTTTATTTATATATTTGTGTCTAATGGTAGCCATCTCTGAGGCAGGGGAGGAGGGGAAAAGAAGAAAAAATGGAAATTTACACAAACTTTGCTGTGTATTTAAAAGGAATGGCAAGCTGTACATAGTGAATTTGTGGTTTCATGTGCAATCTTTTTTATTATACTGTTATGGAAAAGCTTGTTTTATTCCATAAATTTAAAAATAAACACATTTCAATTTTTAAAAAGAGGTGGGGGTGGTAGATTGAACTTTTATTTTGATAGGCAGGTTTTTACAAATGAGGAAACTGAGATCCAAAAGAAGCAAGTGACACTTGCTAAAAATTATGCACCCAAAAAGTGGCAAAACCAGGACTCAAACCCAGGCCCTCTACTCCCAGTGCTCCTCCCTCTCCACTGCACTGGGTAAAAACATTAATCTCTTTGTCACTAGAAATGACTCCCTTAGGCAGAATTCAGGTCTGGATCAAGCACAATCCATTTAATATGAGGTTTTGCTTACTGATGGCTGAATAAATGTGGATAGTTCACTGCTAGCCATCACCACTGAAAACAATTTGAGCATAAGCAGTGCTGACAGTTTTACCATGAAAAACTTAAATATTGTCAGCAGTAGAATTTCCAGACGTAAATCAGAACACATGGTGGGTGATCAGTAAGAAACAGAAATTGGTGATGATGAGGGACAGTAAAAATCTTTATAATGTTTACATATATGTGTGTATGCATGTTGCATGTACACATATATCCATATAATATCCATATATACATAATCTTTAGAAAGAATATTTAACCTCCATTCTTGTGAGCAGATTTTTTTCTTAACCACGCAAACCATGTAAAACTGGTGGGAGGTAACATTTAAGTCGAAGTAACTATATGATTTCCATTTAATTAAATGGAATGTGAACAGGCCAAACTAGTGTAGTACTACTTTGAAAATGTCATGTAGATTATTTAAAGGGAATGAAATTTGATGTTTGTAATTGCACAGCAACAGATGCCAACATAACTAGAAATTAATATTACAGAATTAAGCTGCCAGTGAGTTCATATGAGCATTCAACTAGTGTAGACACCTAAATGTGTCATGAAAATTAAGTCAGCATTCCTTTTTGGTTTTTTGAAACTGGTAGGGGGCATAAAAAACAAATCATCTGACTCAAACAAGTCTGTGTTACTGCATTATTAAAGGTGCCTTGGCTATTGCCCTGTGCCAGGGAGGTGATGTTTGGTCAAAGAGGTCAAACATTTGAAATTCTTAGTAAATCACCGGTTTACCTCCCTTGCAGCTTTGTAGAAGTTTCTTCACTTCTTTGGCCCTGGGTTTTTTTCTTTACAACATAGGAATCTTACAAAGACATTTTAAAAGGAAACAATCCATGTATGAAAACAAAATCTGCCTGTAAAATAGTAAGAGAGATTTTAAAAAGGATTATAATTATAAGCATTTCATAAAATACCATGACATTCAGAGATTCTAAGGTTGAATTTTATACTCTTTGGACAGATCACTATATCTAAGACAGAATTGAGGGCTGCATAAAGCCAGGATCAATTTAATCCTAAAAGTCCATTTTAACTTAAAAATCTCAGGTAATATGTCAAATACTTTAGGTGAAAAAGTTCATTTTTTTGGTCAGGTATACAATTACAGCTATGGGAGAACTGACCTTTCACTGGTATTTGGGACCTACTTTGTTCATTTTATTTGTCTTCAGCTGAGGGCATCTCTACTTCACCATCACCCTCAAAGAACTTGCTGTCTAGTACAAGAGATAAAAATTGTACACAAATAACTAATAACAAAGGGCAGATCATGAGAAGTGATATCATTAGAGAGATACAAGGTATTATAAGAATGTAGAGGAGAGAGAGAGTGTGTTCACTTTTTATGCGAATATATCAGTTCATGCTTCCTAGAGAAGGAATCAATTAATCGACAAGCAAATACAAAGCTTCTGAAGTGGGGTTTGCCTTGAAAGATGGATAAGATTTCAGGGAAGCTAGGTGGCACAGTGGATAAAGCACCTGCCCTGGATTCAGGAGGTCCTGAGTTCAAATGTGACCTCAAACACTTGACACTTACTAGCTGTGTAATCCTGGGCAAGTCACTTAACCCTCATTGCCCCACAAAAAAAAGGAAGAAGGAAGGAAGGAAGGAAGGAAGGAAGGAAGAAAGAAAGGAAGGAAGGAAGAAAGAAAGAAAAGATAAATTTTCAACCAGCAGAAATGCAAAGGGCAGCATTACACATCAAGGGGAGTGGCAAAGGCAGATAAAGAGTTGCACAAGCCTGGAAAGGGAAAGGAAGCTTCCTGAGGGTAGGAATTGTTTCCTTCTTTGCATTTGCATCCTCAATGCCTGGTACATAGTAGGTGCTTAATACATACTTGTTGATTGATTAGTTGAATGAATCAATCAATAGGAAAGAGTTTGGTTGGAACATAAGAATACAGGAGGGGAGGAATCTGAAAAGTGAAGTCAGAACTATATTGTGGAGGGTCCTGAATGTCAAACTGCAAAATCTGGACTTAATTCTGTAGTCAGTGAGGAATCAGTAAACTTTTATGTGCAAGGAAATGATGTGATAAAAAATAATAAAGTGTGAATTTTTTTCTATTTAAATATTCAAATCTGTAGTATTTTTACTCAATCATTTTGTATTCTTTATAAAATGCACTGCCATTTTACTTCTAAAGTTAGGTCCTTTTTTTTGCCATACTCTTTGCCTTAGTATAACTTTTTTTTGTTCTGGAATATTGATCATGTTTTTATTATAATTGTAACGATAATAATGTCGCTGTCATTATTTATCATGATTTCATTAGAACTAATAACAATAGCATTGTGATTACTTGTATTTCCTTCATCATAATTTTAATTTCTAATTGGATAAATAAAATCCTGATCCCTATCAAATAAAACAAGAATTGATAATTACCTAACGGACAGAGCAGCAAAAAACATTACCCTGATTTCCATGTATTTGACATCATAGAAAGCCAGCTTGGTGCAGTGGATAGAATGCTGGACTTGGAGTAAAGAAGACCTGAGTTCAAATCCTCCCTCTGATACTTATATTCTATGTAACAAAGGGCAAGTCCTGTAAGTTCTCAAAGTCTATTTCTTCATCTATAAAATAAGGGCAATAATGGTTATTGCACCTACTTCAAAGAGTTGTTTTTGGTCCTGAGTTGCCAATAATATATGTAAGCAATTTGAAAAATCTAAAGCACTATATGAATGACAGATATTACCAATTTCTCCAATTCTTCAAGTGAGTCGTAATTTCATGATTGTGGGCACTCCTCCCACTGCTGATTATATCTCCTCCAGATCTTAGATTGTTCTTAAGCTTTTATTGTGACTGCTTTTTATTTTTCAAACTGCATGACTTTAACAGGACAAAAGTGATTAAGTTAAGAAGAATCTAAGTTAAACCAGTAGTACTAAACCAAGTCCCCTAAAATGTGCCATTTGAATGTGGGAGGGAGGAACAAAAAGATTTAGCCCAGAATTCACTTGAATTGGGTTTCATAAGCCCAGTTTGGGCTCCTCATTTGCACTTAATTGGGGGACTATAGCTCTTGGCTTTCAGCACAGTTGTTTAGATAATCTAAAAATAAGGTTAAGTGATTTTAAAAGAAAGCACATTTATCAGTTTTCCACCATAGTATGTATCTCTAAACACATGGTATTTGTACTACAGAAATACATCACTTAGTTTAGATTCTTCTGGCTGGAGTCTTCTTCTATTGTGGAACTTTTGCAGATTTTTGAGGGAGGGATTCGGAAAGCTACAAAAATGATTAAATGGGAACCTCTCAAATCCTGAATGAAAATGTGATTCATCTTCCATTTATTTGCTGAATACTAAGTTGCCTGTCACAAGGGGCCTTTCAGGGAACACTGTTTCTTTCTTTATTCTTTAGTTTTCAGGTTGCAGAAATCAGAGGCAGTTGATTTAGTATGGATCATCATTCTGCCCAAACTAGCTTAATGGATAAAAAAAAATGCCAAAGATTTCTCTAAACTTTGTTTAACTATGAAGGAATAAACAAGACCTTCTATCTTACTTTATCTCTGTTTATCCCCAAAACAAGCATTGGAGCTTGTTACATTTATAATAATTCCCTGCTGTACCAGTAGTGTGTCATTTTAGGTCTTAATTTTGAATAAATCATTGTCTCTCCTGATTGCAAAACATGAAGTCCAGAAAGTTACTGAAAGTAACTCAAGTCCACCTCTTTACGATGCCATTGAGAAATCCATGAATAATTAAATCATCTACACAGTCCATCTACTGTTTGAGGGAAGAACCTGAGGCTGTGGAGGGAAAAGGCAGATACAGTTAACCCTTTAAAAATCATAAATGTCAGCTATTTAGGGATACCACATTAAATTCATTTCATATGTTTGCAGTATCCTTTACAGCAACCAGCTGGAAAGGCAGATGGAAAAGAGGAAAGCAACATAATAAGCTATATAAACTGAAAATAAGCTTTAGAAAGCTGTAGACCAAGGAGGAACATTCCCAAACCCAGACTTAATGCAGATCAAATACACTTTAAAGAATTACTTTTCTTCTTCATTTTTTTGTATCTATCAATCAATCAGCACTTATTAAGTACCTACTGTGTGCCAGGAGCTGTGCCAAACATTGTTAATAAAGAGACAAACATGAGATCATTCTTATTGTCGAGGAGTTGGCATGCTATGGATGTTATGGGACTCCATAAAGGTAGCAAAGGAAAACAAACCTTCATTATCAAACACTTTACACGCAGCACCTGGTGATAGGATCTTTATAATGTTTGGGCAGAAGCATACTTTCCTTGGTTCATCTTTGTTGTAAGTAGGTGTCTGAATTCTGGGTTAGTGCTAGTGGGTTAATCATAGGGCATGAATCCTTATGAAGGAGGAAATTGAGTTCAACTGAAGAGTGAGCCAAATGCTAGAATATTGCATTACTGAAGTCCCACTATTCATTCTTTTTTTTTTTTTTTTTTTTTGCTGGGCAATGGGGATTGTGACTTGCCCAGGTTCACACAGCTAGTAAGTGTCAAGTGTCTGAGGCCAGATTTGAACTCAGGTCCTCCTGACTCCAGGGCTGGTGCTCTATCCACTGTGCCACCTAGCTTCCCTGTCACTATTCATTCTTGATTGAACTATGAACTAAACAAAAGTTATTGGTCCCTTCCCTCTAAGAACCTAGTGCCAGGTCATACTGAAACCAAGCCTATATAATTAAACAAACAAACAACTTTTGAAATAGAACAAAGATGTAACAGCAACACAATCTCTAAACCAAGCCTCAGCCAAGCATAGATTCATGAAGTCCCTGCTTGAAGACTGTGGCAGCAGACAGCCCTGGCATCACTGCTACTGCTCGTGGGCTGGCTGCTCTCTCTGTGGCTCTGGATTGGCAGTGAAGCTCTCACCTAGAATTCTTCCTTGTTGTCATAACAGCTATGCACTTTCAGACCAGCCATAGAATCAGGGTTAAGAAGGACCTTAGAGAGAGCTTCTGCTCAATTTCTGATTCCATGAAGGAAGCATAGTATGGACACCTGGGGTCGGGGAAAGGGGAAAGAAAGAAAAAAAAAAGAAAAAAAGAAAGTGATATTATATTATATATTATTTTATATTTTATTACATATTTAAGAGGAATCACAAGTTGTACATAATGGTTTTGCAGTTTCATTGCAATCATATTTTTAATTCTATTACATTATGGTTTTTTTGTTTCTGTTTTGCGGGGCAATAGGGGTTAAGTGACTTGCCCAGGGTCACATAACCAGTAAGTGTCAAGTGTCTGAGGCAGAATTGGAACTCAGGAACTCCTGAATCCAGGGCTGGTGCTTTATTCACTGTGCCACCTAGCTGCCCCTATTAAATTATGTTTTATTTCACAGATTAAAACATAATAAACGTAGGGGAAGCTAAGTGGCACAGTGGATAGAGCATCAGCCGTGGATTCAGGAGGACCTGAGTTCAAATCCGGCCTCAGACACTTGACACTTACTAGCTGTGTGGCCCTCGGAAAGTCACTTAACCTCAATTGCCTCACCAAAAAAAAAAAAAAAGAAAAAATATAATAAATGCAATAAAAATAATAAAGAGGTAGCATGGCTCTTAGAATCAGAGACCCTGTGTTCAAATCCTGCCTTTATAACTGATAAGTTCAGTAGGTCACTTAACCCTCTATGAACTTTAGTATCTTCCCCTTTAGAATGAGGTAGTTTGACCAGATGGCCTCAAAGGACCAGTCTTAATAAATCTATGGTCCTATGTAATTACTCATATTTTCATAAACTATTTTTCTCATAATAACCTTGTGAGATAGGTATTTTTTTGTTGTTTTTGTTGAGTTGTTTCAGTAGGGTCCAACTCTTCATGACCCCTTTTGGAGTTTTCTTGGCAAAGATACTGAAGTGGTTTGTCATTTCCTTTTCCAGCTTATTTGACAGGTGAGGAAACAGGCAAACAGGGTTAAGTGACTTACACAGGGTCACACATCTAGTAAGTGTCTGAGGCTAGATTTGAACTCACTGCTACATGTATAATATTTTCCTGATTCTTCTTGCTTTCCATTTAAGTCTTCCCATGTTTTTCTGAACTAATTGTATTTCTCAAATATTATGGTGCAGAATATGCCATGTACCACAACTTGATTAGTCATTCTCCAGTTAATGAGCACTTACTTTATTGCCAATTACTAATTTAATTTCTAATAATTAGAAAGTACAATGGGCTGCTTATGAGATAGTAAGTTCCCTTTTGCTGAAGGTGTTCAACCAGAGGCTAAATGACCACTGGCCAGGGATATTGTAAAGAGGTTCACAGAAGATAGGGGATAGAATGAATGACCTCCATGGACCCTTCTATTCAAGCTCTAGGAATCTAGGCACCTATGAGGCATCATTTATTTTCCTCTGGCAGAACTAAGAGGATGGCAGTTTTTCTTTCCTCAACATTTACTATGATGTTATAATTTCCAGTATAATAAACATTTAGAGATATAGCTAAGCAAAAGCTCTTTGTTGGATCCTCAATAATTTTAAGAGTGTTAAGACCAAACCATTTGAACCCCAATATATGAAAGGATCTTTAATCTCAGTGGCACTAGTTCTCCAGTTTCCTAAGGAGATCATAAGACCAACCTCATCTTCTGTAATTTTTGTCCATGTTTTCCCTTAAGTTCCCTTAAGTTCTCCATAGGAGATTTGCTTAATGTTTTGGGCCCTTCCTTTTATTGTTTTACTATCTTCAGGAGAACCAATGTACCACTTGGACTATCTTGCTTTGCACCAATTAGTTTTTTAAAAGTAACGCGGGCTGCTTGGGAAGCACTGAGCTCCCCCTCATTAAAAGCGTTCAAGGAGGGGGCGGCTAGGTGACGCAGTGGATAGAGCACCGGCCCTGTAGTCAGGAGTACCTGAGTTCAAATCCGGCCTCAGACACTTAACACTTACTAGCTGTGTGACCCTAGACAAGTCACTTAACCCCAATTGCCTCACTAAAAAACAAACAAACAAACAAACAAACAAAAGCATTCAAGGAGAGGCCAAATGACTGTTGGCAAGGGCCGTTACAAAAAGAGGTTCATGGAACATAGGGGAATTGTCTCTGATAAGAGACTGTTGTCTCTCATTCACGTCATATGATATTGGAGTTTCTAATGTCATGTATGTGACTTCTCATAGGCAGATCTTCCTCAATGATAATTGACGCTCCACATATACGCACAATAAATCAAGTCAGTAGGCATCTATTAAGCACCTACTATGCGCCTGACACTGTGCTAAGCCCTGGCAATACAAAGAATGGCAAAAACAGTCCCTGTGCTCTAAGGGCTCATTCACAGTCTAATGGAAAGACAACATGCAAACAATTATGTACAAAGAAGATATGTGCACCCTAAATTGGAAACAACGCATGGAGGGAGTGAGGAGGCACTACCATTGAGGAATACAAGAAGTCTTTCTGTGGCTCTTTTAACTTTTTGTGATTATATTTTTTTCTAAGATCATGGTATTCCATTATTTGCATCCATCTAGCATCATGGGGAAGTCACTGTTAAAGAGATAGGCTCCCATGACAGCAAGACACTGTTTTGGGATCACTAACAACAATGAACCAAAAAAAGGATCAAAGAGCATAAGATATATGTCTGATAATATAGCAGATAACCTGCATTTAAATATTTGAAACTAAGGAAAAGGGAAGGGGGCTTGGATAGAAGTGCCAGAGATGTTCCTGAGTTTCACAGATTGCCTCCAAAAAAATCATTGCCCAATTTGAAACTTTTTTTTTTCTGGAATCTAGAAGACTGAATTCCACATAGTAAAACAAGCTCTACTTGAACTTGCATAACTATGTAAAAGCAAGACTCAAAGAATAAATCAGCAGTAGAATTCTGTTCAACATACCATATCACATAATCTTGAGCCAGCTTGGCACCTTGCCAGTTACCAAGGAGAGCTGGAGGGGGAAAAAAATCACATTTCAAAACAGGCCAACAAAATACAGCAAACCCCATAGGTATTAAAACTCTAAAATACATCTAACAAAGCCAAAAACCATGTTCTCCTTGAAATGTCTAAAATACTTTTATTGTTTTTTAATTTGTTAAGGTCACCTCTTCTCTGCAGACAAGTTGCTGTCAAAGACAGGAATCAAGTTAGGGCAACTTCAGTCCCTGGGTCTTAAATCTCAACCAAATCCTTATTTGTTTAGGAATCTGGTACTTGGTTTGACTTTGATTGTGTCAAAGACAGTACTGGAAGAGTGGCAGGCTCCTCAGGAGACCTGTCTAAGTAGAGTATCAAGTTAGATGCTACTCTCTTAGGGAAAAGATTAAGTTTGGGTTTGAGAAGCCAGAAGGATGATGTCAAAAGGGTTCTGGCACACTCTCCTGTTGTGCCAGGACATCCACAAAGATGGTTAGGGATGCACTTAGCTAGTTTTCATGTCTTGAGAAAAATGTTAGTAGACACTGTAAGGTTGTGTGTGCTGAGTCAAACATCATCAAACTCATTTGAACCTTGGAAAAGCCATTGTATTCCTACTATAGATGAGAACCTTTTTAAATGAAAGAATTCTTTTTTTGTTTGTTTTTGGGGGGGCAATGAGGGTTAAGTGACTTGCCCAGGGTCACATGGGTAGTAAGTGTCAAGTGTCTGAGGCCACATTTGAACTCAGGTACTCCTGACTCCAGGGCCATTGCTTTATCTACTGCACCATCTAGCTGCCCCAAAAGAATTCATTTTTAACCACTTATCTTACACTTGTACAGTGCTAGACTGACTCACCATTAGACATAGTCTTGTTGAATTACTCCATATTCCCCAACTCCATTCTCTGTTCCTCTGAGCCCTTATTCAGATGATCTGTTTGTAAAGGGAATTGCCAGGAAACCAGTTTACATAGCATTTTGGTGTAAGCACCTGGGGAAGGCAGCAGACACAGGAACCAGGCATTCACACCCCTTTGAATATGCTGCAACTGGCATGAGTGTAAGCAACTTGGTCGTCTGTCCCATCAACAGACAAGGTTTTTCATTTAATGGTAGAGCAACCTGAGCCTGTCATCAGTTCAACTGACAGGAACTATTAACCAAAATGGATAGGAAGGTTACCATTCTCTTTGTCAGCAAACTTTCCTCATAGAACAGAAAGCTGTAGATCTTTGTGGCAGAAATACCAATTTACTCACATACTCAGGGTATCCTCACAGACAGCCGGTAGCCTTTACTTCCTCACAATGAGTAGGATTGGCAAAATATAAGACTACAGAAAACACAGATGAAAGGTGCTACAGACTTCAGACTCATTCTTAAGATTTATTTTCTCACAAAATTGAGCACCCCAAGTATACAGTCTCATCCATCTGGATATTTCAGACAAGTGTTGGACCTTTGGGAGAAAGGAATTGTAATTTTCTTGATTGCTTGGTCAGTCAATAAACATTATTAATTTCCTACTATCAGCTAGGGATTGAGCTAAGGTCTGGATCATTGAAGATGGTACATTTTTTTTTTGCATCAGTTATCCAAATAATTTATTTTCATAGACTCATCCTAAGATCACAAAGGAACCCAGTAGAAATAAGGAACAATTCAGTGGTTGATGGTGACTGAGTATATTTGTGAGGTAAATCAAAATCAGATGTAATAATGGTGAGGAATAATCATTTTTCTTAGACTCCCCAGAGACCTTGATATGGCATAATAAGGCTTAATTTTCCTCATTAAATGTCTTCTGCTGTAGTTTTTCAAAGCAGCAGTCTGCCCTGGTAAATACTGACTGTACAACCACACCTAATTTAAACTTTAAAATGGGAATTCTTAGAGTACAGCCCTAGTGGAATAGGGAGGCAACACTCCACTGGAATGCTAAGCATTTGTATTTATCTGGATCTAGGAGGAGGATTTTAGGATATTTAGAAGATAGCCTGGCCTACATAACTTTTAACACTTGGTTGTTTCCAAATTTGTCTTAGACTTTTTTCTTGTCAAGTGACCACACAACGAGGGAATTACCTGTGCTTCTCTTGTTTGTAGTATCCTTTCACTGGGTAAGCAGAGCAGTATAAGAAACAAAACACTGCACATGAAGTCACCTGACCTCCTACCATCGTGCACTCACATAGAATGGAGCCATCGCACTCCACATCTCTATTCTGTCTGCTGCTATGTTGTCACCTTTCCAGTCAGTCCTTCACACAGCCAAAATTAATCTTCCAAATGGCACGGGTCTGCTGGTCATATCACTGCTTTGCTCAAAAACATCCGGTGGCTCCCTATGATATTAAAGATAAAATATAATTCCTTAACCTGGACTTAAGGCCCTTTCAAATCTGGCTCCAACCTGCCTTTCCAACTTTATTTCACATTGCCCTCCTCCACTCACTCAACATTCCAAGTAGATAGGATGGCTGGTTGTTCTGGAGTCTTGTCCCGCTCCTTCCTGCCTCTGTGCTTTGATAAAGGTAATCCTTTATGCCTCAAGTAGATTCCTTCCTTATCTCTGTCTTTTGAAATATTTCTTTTCCTTCAAAGCTCAGCTATCATGTCACTTCCTCCATAAAGATTTCTATAATTCCCTAGATCAGTGGTGTCGAATTCAAATGGAACGGGGTGGGGGGGGGGTGTTGGGATTTTTTTGCAGGGCAATGAGGGTTAAGTGACTTGCCCAGGGTCACACAGCTAGTAAGTGTCATGTGTCTGAGGCTGGATTTGAACTCAGGTCCTCCTGAATCCAAGGCCAGTGTTCTATCCACTGCGCCACCTAGCTGCCCCCTCCCAATTATATTTTAATCTGATTCAGGCCACCCTGGGGAGTCTTGTGGGGCACTTTTGCTTTTAGTCTGCAAGCCAGGTGTTTGCTACTTCTACCCTAGATGAAGTTGATTTTTTTTTCCTCCTCATATTTTCCTGGTAGCCTGCGTCTCTCCTTTGCCCTTGGTATTATAATTGGATACATGTAGTATCCCTACCTATGTAGTAGATTATAAGGTCAGTCCTTAAGGGCAAGACTGTTTCATTTAAAATTTATTAAATCTCCAGAACTTAAAACACTGTACCATGATCACAATCAGTAAATATTTGCTGGTTGAATTGCCTGTTGAAATCCACAAGACTTTCCCTGATCCCTGCTAGTAAAGGGGACCCCTCCCTCTCTCCTTCTCCAAGCCTCTCCTGACACTCTTAGATTTCTTTTCTATACTGAGCACATTCTAATTTGTATTAGAATTATTTGTTTACATGTCTCATTCACCTAATAGAATGTAAGCTTATATTCCCTTTTCATCCTTGTGTGGTACAATGCATTGTACATGGTTGGAATTTGATAAATATTTATTGAAGTGATTGAAAAGTTCGGCTCTGCCATTTACTAACTGCATAATTGTGAGGCACAACCTCTGAGCCTCTTTCCTCATCTCTAAAATGGGAATAATATTACTACTTACTTCTCAGGGTTGTTGTGAAGAAAGCTTTGAATATGTCAGAGAAAGTATTGGAAAAGTGGCAGGCTACTTAGGAAACTGATCTAATATATATATACATATATGTATGTATATATATATATATATATCTGGGTCTATCTATTATATAGCTATCTAGCTATCATCTATCTCTCTATCTCTTTCATATATTATATAAATGTAAGCTATTAGTATTATTTCTACATATTAATAATTAGATTTGAAGCTCCCCATACTAGGGAGAACATTAAGAAAGCTGTCATCAAATCACCCTCTGATATCTACTGGGATTTATTCTAAATGTTTAGTAAATATGATCTATATTCATCCACATTCAATATATCTGAAGGAAAAAATGTCCATAAGATCAGTTTTTTCCCCCAATGTTCTTCATCTTTCTTTTTTTTGTTGTTTTGTTTTTGTGGGGCAATGAGGGTTAAGTGACTTGCCCAGGGTCACACAGCTAGTAAGTGTCAAGTGTCTGAGGCTGGATTTGAACTCAGGTCCTCCTGAATCCAGGGCTGGTGCTTTATCCACTGCGCCACCTAGCTGCCCCCCCATAAGATCATTTATATGAAAAATATCTTAACCACTTAAGCAAATACTTGCTAAACCATTTTTCACTTCCAATGCTATTTTCCACTGCTAATCAATCGATTCTCTACCTTTTGTTCCCTTGTAGACGATTTTGCAGAGGAGGAGGAGGTTCAGTCCTTCGGTTACAAGAGGTTTGGTAAGTAATCAATAACATCTCCCCTTCCTTGTGTGTTGGTGTTGAGATAGAGTAAAGAACTGTGGAGTAATCAGAACAAAATCAGCATTGGTCATGTGGTAACAGAGACTATTCTGATGGACTCCTCCAGTTCTAGGGATCTGTTTTATATTTTGTTTGACAATGGGATGTCCGTCAGCAGCTGATGTAACTGGAACTGGTGCCAGTAGATGAGCCATTGTGATGTAAGTTCAAGGGAGATGTATCTAGTGGGAGAAATGCATTTTTCTTGGGGAATAAACTTCTAACAACTGCAAAGCCCATTGTGGGATAGTAGCAACTAGATAAAGAGGTAGGATGATGCTTCAAGGGGCTGCCCACTGAATATAAGACTGACATTTTAGGGAGGTGAAGTAGTAAAGATGGGATGTGCAAACTTTTGCCGAGACAGATTAAACACACAAGATTTCTTGATTCAGCTGTTAAAAGAATAGCTGTATTTCCCTTATGTGACCTGATTGATACTCATTTCTCACCCAACCTTCAACCTCAGCATTATCTCAGTTAACATCAACGGATCAATAGTTATGCTCATTCAGGTTTCTTGATCAGGATGCAAACCAGTAGTCATGAGTTGATAGCCATGGAGGCGCTCGCTCTCTGTCTTCAGAATGCATTCCACGGATACTCTACTTTGATTTTTTCAGATTTCACAAAAAGCAAACAAAACAAAACAAAACAAAAAACACAGAGTCAACTCAGGAAGTTCAAGGAGAAACAAGTTCCTTCTGTCCAGATGGTTTTGATAATGGGGAAGATGGGAGAGACATTGAGAGACAGGTAGAAAGAGAAGAGAGACACAGAGACAGAGACAGAGACAGAGACAGAGAGACACACAGGAGAGAAACAGAAACAGACTACTCTTTAATTGAAGTTAATAATCCCCAATCGTACTAGCTCCCTACTTGTTTTTACCTTTTTTTCCCTTCTGAATGTCCCTCCCCAACTACAGTCTCCCCCAAGTTTTCCTTCCCTCATCTCTTTCTGGGTAAATAGTATTTTTAGATTGGAATACAGTTGTATTAAACACACAGCTCCTCCATAAGCACACATGCAGGGTAGCACATTCTGCTATTCACATTGAACCTCTCCTACCCCTGGCCAATGTTGCAGAGTCAATATTTCTGTCATGTGCAGTTGTGTTATTCTGTTTGGGAGTTCACTGAAGGAGGGGGAAAAGGAAGGGGGAATTAAGATGAAACCAGAAATAATTAAGGGAGGCACTCAAAAAGAGAAAAAGAACTAAGCAGAGTAGGGGGGGAAATAATATAGCATCAGTGATTGTTAGAAAGGCAGATGCAAACTACAAGAGAGAAAAGCAATTAGGAAAAAAATGGAGATACCTGTGAGCTTGGGTTATTACCAAAAGTATTTTGAACAGTTTATGAAGAGATATAAAGTGTTTTATTTCTATTTATATATATAACTAAAATTATTTCTATATTTGTAACTAAAATAATTTCTATTTATATATAAATCACATTCTATATAAATATATTTCTATTTATGTTATAAATATATAAATGCATTATATATTTATATAAGATACAAATATATATTATATATAATTATATATATAATAGCCTATGGAGAGCTACACACACACACACATATATATATATATCATAAACTATAATGTGCTAGATGTGGGTAGCTATGTATCAATGTAGATAGAGTACCAGGCCTGGAGTCAGGAAGATCTGAGTTCAAATCCAGTCTCAGACACTTATTAGGTATGTGACCCTAGGAAAGGTCCTGATATGAGGGGATGGTCTATGCAAAAGCATGGAGATAACTTGTGTGTGGAGAATAGCAAGAAGGCCATTTTGGATACTCTTTTCTCATTGTATAGATACATGATTTCAATATGTCATCCCCCAATTATTCAGGGACTGGTTATTGAGCAGTTATGTAGAGTAGGGGATAGAATATTGGAGTAGCAGTCAGGAAGATGGGCCTCATACATTTACTACCTGTATGACTTGGAGCAAAGCACTTAATCTCTTTGTGCCTCAATTTCCTCATCTGTAAAATGAGGGGGTTAAACTCAATGGCTTCTAATGCCCCTTCTAGCTTTAAAGCTATGGTTCTTTGTGGAGAAATAATTCCTTGTCTCCTAGGTCTCAGTTTCCTCTTCTGTAGAAGGAGGGGGTTAGATCAGATGATGTCTAAGATTCTTTTCAGCTGTATAATTTTACAGATGACTAATCAGCCTTATGCTTATCCAGGCCTTTTGCAATCCCTTTTTCTGAGCTCCTATTGCTTGTTAGCACCTTTCTCTAAGCAAAGCTAAATTGTGTAGTGAGGCTGAAATAGGCCAATTTACCACTTTTAGTCATTCTGATAAAAGCCTTAGTGAGGGAAATGTGGAAGGATTAACTATCTGGAATTTGGAGATTTCTGTTGATATCAGCATTCTCTGACCCCAGTGAGCCTGGATAGAGAGGTATTAGTATGGGAATGATTTAGGATAGTTTATTATCTGTTAACTTTTAAAATTTGTATTATATGAAACAAAATGAATCATAGAATGAGCTATTCTCTTCCCTCCTCCCTCAGTTATCATTATCTTTAAAATGTCTTAAATGACATTGGAAAATTTAATTATTATTATTATTATTACTGTTATTATTAAAGTTAGCAAAAAGAAAAAAAGTAAGTTCATATTTTAAAGGCATCAATTCAAAATGTTGGATTGTATTTGATATAATGATCCAAAAGTGTCTTCTAAAAGTTATGGGTTAGTCATATGATTAATATGAACACACACCCCGATTATTTTTTCATTAAAATGATCTTGGGAAGGAGAAGGAAAAATGCCATTTCAGTTCCAAGGTGTGAGTGGTAAAGTGTGGAGTTCTGGAAACTTGAACTTGGAATTGTGCTATAAAATTTCTCTAAATGAATAAGATATCCAAGAAATGAAGAAATTCATAACAGAAATAATCTCAGAAAAACAAATTGGAAAATCCTTAAAAGATAAAATTCCCAAAGATTTCTGAGGACTTCTTAAAATTCTATAACCCCTTTTATTCGAGGATTTGGATAGTGGTAAAAGTTCAACATTTTGTGCTTCCTCACATACAAGGTCATGTTTGTTAATAGACAAGGAATGCTTTTTTTTAAAGACTAGAAATGTATAGGTACTTCTTCTTCTCCTTCTTCCTATTCCTCCTCTTCCTCTTCTTCTTCTTGTTCCTCTTCCTCTTGTTCTCCCTTTTCTTTTTTCTCCTCTTCTTCTTGTTGTTCTTCTTTCTCTTCCTATTCCCCCTCTTCCTCTTCTTCTTCTTGTTCCTCTTCCTCTTCCTCTTGTTCTCCCTTTTCTTTTTCCTCCTCTTCTTCTTGTTGTTCTTCTTTCTCTTCCTATTCCCCCTCCTGTTCTCTTCCTCCTCCTTCTTCTCCTGCTCCTCTTCTTTTTCCTCCTCCTCCTCCTTCTCTATTTGTATCTTCATTATAGTACAGGGAGCTCCAGGGAAGGAAACCCTCTCTGGTAATGCAAACGGACAACTGTTCTGCAATTTATGCTCTTAGTTGCCTGGGACACCAAGAAATTAAGTGACTTACCCAGTTACATGTCCAGTAGGAGACAGAACCCAAGACAGAATTTGGTCCTGGTTCTGGCCCCCAGGTTACTCCACTAGATACTTACCACGTTGCCTCTTAGTTATTTAAATATGCTACACTTGGATTGCCCTTATAATACTCAAAGCACCTTCACGTGCATTCTTTAATTTGATCTTAACATCTACCCCGTGAGGTAGAGAGGGCAGATATCCTCATTATCATCGCGATTATCATTTTAACTTTGGCAATTAGAAGCACACTAAAGCACACAAAGAGCAGGCAAATTGTCCAAACTTTTGTCCAAAGCTGTTAGTAAATGGGATAAAGTGGAGACAGTCTTCAAAGGGAAGGCATTCCCTGAGCTTGAGATTCAATCCCAAGCCTCTGATCCCAAGACCGACTCCTTTACCACACTCTCCAATGCTGTCTGTGTCTACACAGGCTTAATCCTTGGCTTATTTCTTATGCAGAAATGTTAGGCACATCTGGACAGTAGCTAAGTGACAGACAACTTGGGAGAGGGGATGAGGTGATCCTCTTAAGGTCCCAGTTCTTCCATCAACTGGAAATAGTCATCTCTTCTCTGCTCACCTCACAGGCTTCTGGTGAGGGCAAAGGAAGATAATGTAAGTGACAACATTATGAATTTAAGAGGTGTTGGTGGGGGTGGGTGATATGATGACAATGACGGTAATGACGACAGTAATGTAGGCGCTCTCCATTTAAAGTATTTTATTATGCAGAATGGAGCAGTCATCCTGGGCTAGCTGTAACCTCCATCTGTCTTAATTTTCTCATCTGAAAAATGGAGATGATAATAGCATCCATTTCCCAGGATTGTTGGAAGGAGAAAATGAGATCATGTTTGTAAAGTCCTCTTAAAATATTATATAAATGCCCACTGGGCATGCAGAGAGTGGAAAAGTATTTGCCTGGTAGACAGGTGAACTCAGTGCTAGTTCCAGACTCCACCACTTATTAACAGAATATGACGTTAGGCAAATCGGTTAATTATTATGTGCTTCAGTTTGCTTATTTGTAAAATGGGGTGAATGGATTTTATTGTCTTTATTTTCCCTTCAATCAGTGACATTTCTTGATTCAGGGACACTGTACCCTTTGTGGACTTGATGGGGCTCAAGAGCATGGGACTTCTAACCTTCAAGAGTCCCAGAGTTGTTGCTCAGAAGATGGAAAAAGACAAAAGGATTGGAGTTTACTCTTAGCATTCTGTCCTCCCAGTGGCAGGAAGCTTTGGTAGTGCCTTCCCTCTGAGTTATCTCCAGTTGATCTTATATGTGTCTTGTTTGTATATAGTTGTGTGCATGTCGTCTCTCCCATTAGACTGAGATTTTAAGGGGAGAAACTAGGTTTGGGATGTTTGGTTTTTTGCCTTCCCTTTTATCTCCAGTGCTAGCACACAGTAGGCACTTAATGTTGACTTCATTTAGTAGTGAGGAGCAGACTCTTGGAGGGTAGTTGCTAGGATTTTCAAGTTCCTTTGTTTTGTGACAGAGCCTTGCCTGTCTCCCTGGCTTCATCCCACTGGTCCACAGTGGGGGAGTGATAGAGATAAATCCAATTTTGCTGCTTCCCTTGCACTGGGTTTTCTTTTATTATTTTTGGAATACAAACTCATTTAATAACAGGATGCTCAAAGTTTGATGATGGAAGACCAGGAGATACATTTCTGAGCCTGTGAAAAACATGGGTAAAAGTCCTGTAGACTTAAAAGTTTACAGTGAGTAATTGTGGGCAGCTGGAAACATTTGTTGGTCAGCCTTTGGCAAACAAAGCCCTAACCAAATTGCTTCCCTGGGGTTCAGCTTTAGGGATTATTAATAGCCATAGTGTGTTTGTTGTCATTAGTCACATCACAGGAGAGAAACAGATCCACAAGGTTGCAAGTTGTGAAACAACAACAACAAATAGGAGGAAGTCATTCTCTGTGAAGAGGAATTCAGTTCTTGGTGGAAATGAAGTGATAAAGTCTCAAGGAAAAAACCTGGAGAATAGTATTTATGGGAAAGAGGTTTGTTGTTTTTTTTTAAAGGCACATCCTGTGTATCTTTGCCCACCTCCCATGCCAACGCACACATGTGCATTCCAATTTGACCTTAAAGAACCTTAGTTGCCTACAGCTTCACATACATATGCATATTAATTTCTTAAACTGTAAGAGATTTAATATTCATATTACCTATCTTCCTGATACTAACTAGAATGGTTGTGAAGAAAGTGTTTTCTTTTTTAAAACAATACATTTTCTTCATGTCATTTGTTTTCATGTTGCCTTTATTTCTTCCTCTATTTCTTCCCCTCCTCTGTCTGGAAAAGCATCCCATCCTAAAGTCTTCTTTTAAAAAGAAAAAGAGGAAGAGAAAAAAAATCAATCAAAACAATCAATTTATTTTTTTAAAAGTCTGAAAATATATGCAATGTTTCACACCCCTGACCCTCCCCCCTCTACTTCTTCACCTCTACAAACGAGTTAGGGAAGGTATCTTCTCATATGCTTTTTTGGGGGGTCAGGCTTATTCTTTGTAATTTTGCAATATTAATTTTTAATTGTTTTTGGATGTTTTTCCCCCATTCATATTGTTGTAGTCATTCTGGGCTCTGCTCACTTCACTCTGCATCAATTTGTGCTTTTTCAAGTTTCTCTGTGTTCATTACATGTGTTGTTTCTTACAGCACAATAAAATTCCATTAATTTATGTACGATAGCTTATTTAGCCATTCATCAATTGATAGACATCTATGTTCTTTCCAGTTCTGTGATACCACAAAAATGTTGATACATATAAATATAAATTAATATATAATACATTATATACATATGTGCATATATGTATGTGTATGCACACACATTTTATTCTTATCAATGGACTCCTTGAGGTATAAGCCTAGTAATGGAATCTCTGAGTCAGGGCATGGACATTTTAGTTGCTTTATTCATATAATTTCAAGTTGCTTTCCAAAATGACTGCACTAATTCATAGCTCAACCAAAAATGCATCAATGTTCCTGTGGAAGAAAGTGTTTTCTAACACTTTCCTAGGTGTATGAAACTTATTATTATTCTTCATATTCACTGATCTATAAGACCATTCTTTCCCCTCCCTTTAACGTCCTCCTTTGCAAAATAATTTTAAATGAAAAACAATTTTATTAAGCAGTTTAATTGGTAAAGTGCTAAGTACACAGTAGGGCTCAATAAATATTTTATTGAATTGGACCAGTTCTGAGACTTCTCCCCTATCTCCCACCTCCCTTTCCTAGGTCCTTGTTCATCATGTACTTCCAAGTAGACAAACACAATAGGCAAAACTTGCATTTTGTGTTTATTGCCAACCCCATGGGCTGCTGCCTGACAGGCAGCTAAGAGGGTGCTGAAGGACTAAAAGTGTAGTGGATTATTTGGGCTTTCTTCTGAAAAAGAGAAAACATTCATCCTTAACTATTTTTCAGCAGAAGTGATGATTCCTTCTAAGCAGGATGAAGTTTCTGGTTTCAGTGGGGAAAAAACCCCTGAAGTAGTTTCCTGAGTAGATGCTGCTGAGGGCAAACAGTTTGAAGTCCCAGTTGGGTTCCCCTTCTTGGGCTTTGGGGACCCAACTGCCCTTCTCAAAGCATCTCCCTGACTGGGCCTTCAGATTTGAGTAGAGAAATGCCTTTGAAGTCATCTGTTTCAGAAAACAAACTCTTGCTCTCCTCTCACATTCCTCTCACCACCCTCCTCCCCAAAGACTGACACCAGCAAGGTTAACCCTTTCCCCTGATAAGAATGTTAGGAATTTCTATCATTTCCTGTGGGGAATGACTAAATGAGCCCAGTGTGAGGGCTGTCCTTTCAGCAGTACCTTTTCAAACATCTTTAAACAGAAAGAATGAAAAAATAAGTCAGAGGAAAGGAACTGAAAAGAGAAATGTGTTAAAGAACAATAGAGCATAAGTCTGGCTTGGTATCCTTGTGAGATTAAAAAAATATTCAAAGCTATGAAGTAAGGATCTCTACGTAGATGTCAGTAACTCTAGTGTTTATGTTCTATAAATCATAATGAATTCAGCTGTCTGAATCTATGAGAATTTATATGCAATCTAATGTAAAGAGTAGGCACAAAAAGAAAATATCAAACATAATTTCTTTTAATTTTAAGAAGACTGTTGGGGTGGGGCAGCTAGGTGGTGCAGTGGATTGAGCACTGGCCCTGGAGTCAGGAGGACCTGAGTTCAAATCCGACCTAAGACACTTAACACTTATTAGCTGTGTGACCTTAGGCAAGTCACAACCCCAGTTGTCTCACCAAAAAAAGAAAAAAAAAAAAGAAGACTGTTGGAAGGGACCTCAATAGATCATCTAGTCCATTCCCCTGCTTCTGGGAGGACAACATTCACAACATTGCTATCTATCATTTTTCTTTAAACTCTCTTGGGAAATAATTTTATTTCTTAAATTAAGACAGCAGAGTAGATAGATTGGTATAGTAGATAGACTACTGTACTCAGAGTCAGGAAGACCTGAGTTCAAATCCTGAGTCAGACACTTACTAGCTTTGTGACCCTGGGCAAATCACTCAATTTCTTTGTGCCTCAGTCTCCTCATCTGTAAAATGAGAGGTTGGACTTGAAGACCTCTAATGTCCCTTACAACTCTAATCTTATGGAACACTACACGAATTTGTGTGTCATCCTTGCACAGGGGCCAAGCTAATCTTCTCTGTATCGTTCCAATTTTAGTATATGTGCTGCCAAAGCGAGCACACAACTCTAATTTTATGATCCTGTACATCAGGAAGGTCTAGGTTCAAATGTTTTGCCTAATACTTACTAGTCCTATGACCCAAAATATTTAACTAGCCATGTGACCCAAACTCTGTGTGCCTCAAACAACTCTGTAAGACATATCTACTGTGCCTTAGACTTATTTAGACAATTATAAAATCAGGGGTTCAGGAGGCTCCAAAGAACCATCTTAGCGTCCATTCCAAAATTATAGTTTTGCCAAAAAAAAAAAAAAGGAATCTAACCTGATTTCTGCTGCATGAATAATAAATTTGTTTTTGGTTTCTACTATGGCTTTTGGGAGACAACTAAGATTATGAATTAAGTTTTTTACAACTTCCACTTTTCAAGACTATCTCAAAGCCTTTTCTAGAGAAGTAAAATAGTTATACTGAATTTATATAAACCAAATCAACAGTAGCTCATTCATTTCATAATGGCTGCAGTACTGAACACAGCAGTCAAAATTGCCCAAGTGTTTCAATTATAATTCCCACCCCTAACCTCCCTGGTTTTCAGTTGCTCATAAATTTGGGTGAGGGAGTGGGGTAGGGAATCTGTATTTCCTACACTTGGTCTTAAGCTGAATATGTTTTGTTTTTATTTTTGGAAAGGTTTTAGAAGAATCCACATAGCTATTTTTTGGTTGACAGTATGAAAAAATTAGGACATTTTCAGTGGTGGATTGTAGGGGATAGGATGGGAAAGAAATCAATCCTTTTGGTTAAAAAAATTCAAACAACTAAAAAAAAAACAGCAGAGTTTTGAAAGTTTGCTTACGGTAATGTGAATTGCTCAGAGACCTTTCACAAAGTACAGGGCAGCCATGACTACTGCTCTAGGACCACAGGTTCTGGGGAAACTCATGATTAAGGGCGCTATCCATGGTCAATCCAAGAAAAACTGTGAAGCAGTTTACATTTGTCTCTGGCATTTCCCATTTTCTGGTCTGTTTTTTTTTGGGGGGGGGGGCGTGGACTTCTTCCTATTTTAGGTGAATCTAGTCCTCAGGTTCAGCCGCTCCACAGCCTTCTTTATTCCTTTCTGCCTCTCTTTCCTACCCCAGGCTTCTTCAGTGCTCAAGTAGATCATTCTCTCCTTTCTTTCCTTCACACTCAAAATTGACCTTTCCTGTTTCCTATTCGCCCCAGTGTCATGATCTGCTCCCTGCTAATATAATTAAGGCAGGGTCTCTTAACCTTGGGTTCAAAAGTGTCTGTGGATAGATTTCATAAGGTCCATGAACTTGGATGGGAAAAATTGCATTTTTATTTCAATGCTACTGGTTTCTTTGGTAATCTGATATATTTTATTTTATTCATTTAAAACCATTCTGAGAGGGGATCCACAGGCTTCACTTCTGCCAAAGGGGACCATGACACAAAAAGGTTAAGCATACCAGGTTAAGGGATATAGGTCAGTCAGTCAACAAGCACTTATTAAATATTTACAATATATTAGTCCTATGTATTATTCTAAGTACTGGGGAAGCAAAGAAAGGGAAAAAAAAAACCATTCATCTTATTCCTGCCCTCAGGGAACTTATATTCTAAAGGGGGAAATGATGTGCAAGCCAATATATCCATACAAAATGTAGTAAATGTAAGATAATCCCAGAAGGAAGGTACAAGATGCGGAGGGGGGGGCAGGGAGAGAAGAGTTGTGGAAGACCTTTTGTATAAGGTAGCATCTGAACTGAGGTTCAAAAGAAGAAAGGGAAGACTGAAGGGGAAAGTGAGGAGGCAGAGTATTCTAGATATAAGGCATGGAGTAGAGAGCTGTACTGTTATGTGCATGGAACGGTAAGAAGAATGGCATAGTTGAATTGTAGAGGACATCGAGGGAATGTAGAATGTGAAGACTGCAAAGACAGGAAGGGGCCAGGATGAATCATGAGGCCTCCTGGAGACAAGGACTAGAAGCAATCAAATAGAGTTTATGATTTAAAATTTTGTTAACTTCAATACATAGCTTGTGGAGAAAAAATTGGAATGGGATTGGAGGTTTGCAAGAAGTGGCCCTCTTGGCATCCCTCAAATTCCATTTCGTGGTTGGCTCCCTACTCTTCCTATGAAGCCTAGGCTGGTCCCATCATCTTTCCTCTCTAATCTATCCTTTGACTACCAAAATAATTTTCTTAATGCTCAGGTCTAACTCCGTCATTTCCCTTCTTAAAATTCTTCAGGGGCTCCATATTGCTTAAAAATGGTGGAAGGGAGGTCCAGAATAAAATACAAAGTCCTTGTCTTAGCATTTAGGGGACTCTGCAATCCAGCTCAAATTGATTTTTGCAGCTTTATTATACACACAGTCTATGTCCTAGCCAAATGGGATCACTAGGTATGTCACAATATTAATCTTTTATATTTGTGCAGTTCCACAGATTACCCACATGCCTAGAATATACACCCTCTTCATCTCATCCTTTGAAGCTCTTCTCTCCCTTCAAGGACCAGCTAGGATAAAACCTCCTTCATCAAGCCTTCCCTGATTCTCCCTCTTTTTCTTAGATCTCTCTGGAGCTTTCCTTTGTCACTTTCCTTTTCTACACTATATCATACTTTAATATGTCATAACCTTCTTCCCTCCCCACCGCACCCCACCCCCTCATTAGATGCCAAACTCCTTGAAGTCAGGAATTACGTGATTTTTCATCTTTGTAACTCCAATACTTAAAACAGGCTCTTATACACAGCAGTTTCTTGAATACAAGGGTACTTCATTTAAGGCTGAATTCATCTCAAACTCTCACCTGGTATTTGAAGTGCTCCCTGGCCAGGGCAGTGTTTTACTATAGAGAGCTCGGGCCGTCCTTGTAAGCTATTCCTGTCAAAAAGCATGTCCTTCACATTTTCCTTCATCCAAAGAGTAACTGTGGGGACTCTCAAAGAATCCAAATTCATTCAAAAAATATTTATTAAGCAACTACTATATTTGGGCACAGTGCTAGGCTTTTGGGATGAAATGACAAAGCAAGAAACAATCCCTACATCAAAGTAGCTTCCATTCATTGAAGAAGGGGGAAGTGCTAATTCCTTCAACACCCTCCTTACCTATGTAGTACTGGAAGGGTTTTTGTTTGTTTGTTTTGGTTTTGTGGGGTTTTTTTGTGGGTCAGTGAGGGTTAAGTGACTTGCCCAGGGTCACACAGCTAGTAAGTGTCACATGTCTGAGGCTGGATTTGAACTCAGGTCCTCCTGAATCCAGGGTGGGTGCTTTATCCTGGAAGGATTAATCACTCTTGCTGGGGCTGCTCCTATTTCTTCTACTCTCAGAAAATTCTTTCTGGAAGACTGTCATAGATTTCTCAGAGCTGCAGGGTCTCACACCATTCTGTGTTTCATTATGGTCATTATCATCAGTATTTAGCATTAGTGTGGTATTAGAATGAATAAAAGAAGATGCTTTATATCCCATGCCATCTGAAAATACCTGTAAGATCTCATGTCCTAAGTGTATTGTTTGTTTTCTAATCTGATGCTGTTTTAATTTCTGCCTTTTCATCTTGGCTCTGAGAGATTCATAGCAATGCAAACTGCTGACCAAATCATAATGTTCTTCTCATTCGCATCATGTTTTAAGTCTCACTCTAGGAAATCTTGAATCATCCTCAGCTTCATTCTTCCTGTTTCTTAATAAAGTTTTCACTTAGTTCCTTTTAGACTTGTCAGTGAAAACAGAGTATCAAAAATTAATATTACTAGGGTTGTTTGGAAAAGAAAGACTATAAAAATGTCCTTTTGGACTCAGTTATGGCTCTTGCTAGGGATAATTTTACATATAAATCTCCCTCTTGAATACAGTTTAGAAATCATTTTGGAAGAGTAGCATTTAATTCATCAATCTAAAAAGAATTTTATAATCTGATATTTTCTATCAAATAAAACAAAAATGTTTTCAGGAGGAGAAAAACTTTTTTTCCCTGTTTTTTTTCTTCTGTTTTCTCTCCTAATCAAAAACTTTACTTTTCTAATTATCTTACCAATTAGTCACATGATGGTGACTCAAGACAGACTTCCCAAAGTAAATCCTAAAGTATGTTTACAACCACAATGTCATTGTGACATGGAACTTCATCTCAAGGATTCAGAAAGGAGCCAAGTAGATGGGAATAGGGGAAAGGAACAAAAGGGAATTTTTTTCTGTTATCCATTGAATCAGATAAGGTGAGTAAAGAGGGATAAATGGGGACTTGGAGAAAAATATAGATGAGAAATGGTAGGCCTCAAAGAGCCTTCCTTTCATGAAAAAGTATGCACTTTGTGAGATTTGCAGAGAAATTGAGACAAGCAAGACTCTATAAAATGTGAAAATGATCTCAGTCAATGGGACATAAAAAATACATGACATTTATTAGCCATCCATAATGTACTGGGCATCATGAAGAAGTTTTTTAAAAAGTAGAAGGCCTTTTCTTTAGTGTAAGTTAATAAAAAACACAAAGATTTGTATAAACAATGGTGGACTTGCATAAAAGAAAAATAATAGCCAATTATAAAAATGCCTCCCCTCCCACCAGTAGGCTTTCCAAAAGTACAATAGAGGGCACCCCAAGCTAGGGAGAATAGATATTGCCTCTCCTCTGTTCTTTTACCCTCTCTTCTTTCTGGAGGGGAATTAAGGGCTAGAGCATTGACAGATTTAAATGTTTTGGAGAAAAATTATTAAACAGTTCTTCCTATCCCAGATCTTCCCATCCTTTATTTCTCTCCTCCATGAATACACTTTTCCATTTAACTAAAGGTTTTTATTGAAGACCCTGCCTCCTTGTGCTCAGCATCAAAGACACCATAGTAAGAAAGAGATCCTGCCTGGTTTAAGCCCTAGAGAGTCATTTGAGGAAGGTGTTTCCTTTCCTAATTGCTTCGTATGTCCTGAATTGTTGAGACTATTAAGTGTTAACATATGAACCCATGCTAATATTAACAGTGGCTTTTAATTGGCTCTGGAAATATTTAATAAGCTAATTTGGTTCAAAGGTATTAACTTTTTATAGGAGGAAAATCTTGGAAAGGCATAAAGATATCTGAGAACCCAAGAATAGGAATACATTAACAGAGTTGGAGAGAGAAAGAACTAGGAATTTTCCATCTATAAAATGGACACAGTACTTCTTAGTATCATACAATTAGAGGCATTACGTGAATTGATGTTTTAAGGCAAATCAAACATTGAAGATATATGTATGACACAGACTGAATGATGACATACAAGAAAAATACAGGCAAATAAAATAAATGGGCTTAAAAACTAAACTTTAAACATTTGGTAAAAATTAACAAGTGGAAAATTCAGACCAATCCATCCTTGGTTCCAGATCAGAGTGTTTCACTCCAATCTGTCTGTTCTATGTTCTTTTGATGTACTTTCTCAATCCCATAGACTTATTTAGCAAAGCTTTTGTGTCTTGAATCAATCTTCTTTCAGATTAAAATATGAAAGAATTCATTCCCCTCCAATCACTTTAAATCAATTGAGTCATTCTTCAAATGCATGTATCTGCAAAATTCATAAAACTATAATGTTGCCATTAATAATAATCTCAAGGAAATGAATTCAGTGATCTGGTCATATTTATCACATTATGAACTTTTTGTTTGTGCTTTTCATGTTAATGAAAGACATGCTGGATGAAAATCTTAGCCCCGCTGCTTATCATCAAACAAGTATCACATTAGCAGTGACCTTTCTTGAGCTGACAATCCAAAAGAGACTGTGGCTTTTCAAATCTCCTCTTGCCTACGAAAATAGTCCCTGTTCTAGTTGGTGACCTTATAAAAGAATATCAAAACAAAGTACTAGGTGGTCCTATAAATCTTAGGACTTTCCCCATCTTGTCTCCCAAACTCCATAGCAAGAGTGAACCCCTTTTCCTGAGTGACAAAATATTGGTTCAATTCTCTAATTTCTTGTATAACCAGTGTTTCCTTTGATATTTTTCAAATTTGTAAGCAGATGGTCATGCCATAAAATTAAGCAACCCATGTGGCAAGCCTGGAAGAATGAGTTTTCTTGAATAATATTAGTAGTTTTGGTTGGGGGGGGGCGTAGGATCATCTATGCTGAAGGCTCCATTCCTCTAATATCACCATAATTCCAAAAACGCTTTCCAAAAGTACAATAGAGGGCACTCCCTGAGAGTGGAGGAGCCTTTCAAGACTGAGACTGGGGTAATATAGCTTCCCGAAGGTTGAGTTGGGGCTGTAGGTGATAGAAACAGAGATCTGGAACTAAAGTGGTTCTGAGACAGTTCAAGAGAGCAATGAATAGACTGGGTCTAGGGAAAGACTAGAGAAACTGCTAGTATCAGGAAAGTAGATAGTCAAGACACTACTCTGATGATCTTCTGGCTCATATATCTCTTCTCCACACTACTTGAAATGTTTCATTTCATTTTACATGAGGTCACCTTAATATGAATTGGGCTAATTATACTGCTATCTACCTACTACCTATCTGGAAAAAAACCCCAGTTGCACCAAAGGAACTGGAATTTTAACAAAGGAGAGGTCATTTGGGATCAAGGTGTTCTTGAGAGTGAAGGACGTTCTGGGCTTCTGTCTTTGACCTTTTTCTCTTTTTTCTCCATACTCTTTCACTTAGTGATACCATCAGTGACCCCTCTATGAAAATGACTCAGATCTAGTCTCTCTTGAATTAATCTTGAATCACCAGCACTCTACTGGACATTTCAAAGTAGACATCCCATAGATATCTCAAATTTAACATGTTCAAAACAAGACAAGTAGAAATAGTTCAATATTGCTTTAGTACTCAGCCAAGGGAGTATACCTAGAAAGCTGCAGACCCCAAGAATACTTAGGGTTGCTATGTTCTCTGAAAGAGTATAATGCTTCTGCTTTACTAAAAGAACTTAAAGCTATCCCAGAAGCCTGAGAGTTGCAGAAAAGTGGTTTCTTCCAGGAAAAGAGTAAAAAGTCTTTGAAGAGGACCAAGTGACTCATGGTAATTCAATTCAATAATTCATTAAACATTTATTAGCCACCTTATGTGTGCCAGGCGGGTACAAAGTCTTGGGGATACAAAAAGAGGCAAAATACAGTTCTTACCCTCAAAGCTGTTCTTTAAAAGAGACCATTAACATTTAGGCTTGCATTCCAGCATTATAAGTTGCTCTAGGCACATGAATTTCCCTACTCATGTGCCTCATTGCTAGGCTTTTGTAAGTGTAGTTGTTGTCCCCTAGAGGCTCTGCATTGGTGGAAGACTGTGTCCTATGTATATGAGTAAACTGTTATGTTTATTATATAACAGTCCATATAACAGTATGGTTTTGCCTTTTATTGTGTATATATCATATTAAGATTATTATGGCTTTTGCCTTCCCATTTAGCAAATATTTCATGTTAAGAGCTAATGGTGGGGCAGCTAGGTGGCACAGTGGATAGAGCACCAGCCCTGGATTCAGGAGGACCTGAGTTCAAATCTGGCCTCAGACACTTGACACTTACTAGCTGTGTGACCCTGGGCAAGTCATTTAACCCCAATTGCCTCACTAAAAAAATAAACAAACAAAAAGAGCTAATGGTGTCATTGTGACTGCTTTGTATAAGTGGGAAGTACACCTGTCAGGGCTCAGAAGCTACATTTACAGGTAGTAGGAATATATTCCTCACACCAAGATTTTCACCAGGACCTGGAGAATAAGCAGTCATGGCTATGGCCAAACAGCACCCATACAGACCTCCCTCAGATCTCCCAGGTATAGCACCAACCATGCTGGCTGTGTAGTTTGTGGGCATGATATCAAATTTAGCACTTGCACTCCCACCTTCTCTCTCCCTCTTTCTGGGCTGACTTACTTCCAACTGGAAAGGTTGTGTGTGTGTGTGTGTGTGTGTGTGTGTGTGATTATTTTCCCTTTTTCTTTATATCCCTAGAGTTTAGCATAGTGCTGACATATAGGTGCCAGCCACTTAACAAATTCTTATTGATTGATTAATTGGGACAAGGTCACAGAAAGGAAAGTAGGAAAAAACAAAGACAAATACCATGTACTTCACGAATTTCTTAGCATCAGCTCCACTTCTATTCCCAGAGAGTAGATTGAAGGAGCCTACCATGTTTAACTAATCCCCAGGGGCATTTGGATGGTCAGTAATCTCCCCACTTCTTTGGATTTGGGGCCCCAGGGTAAGGGAAACCCCACATGCCTCTGCCTTGGAGAAACTGGGGTAGAATGCTGGGAGTGGGGAAAACCAATCCAGTTAATTTATCTAGTTCTGGAACTTTTCCCTTGCTAGGAGATCCATTTCCTGGGCTTGGGAAAGATGAATGAGAGAGCATATCCTCAATGATTTCGTCCCCTGGAGATCAGCAGCTAAGGTCATGTAAATTTTGCCAATGTTCACCTCCCCCAATATCAAGGTGAGGAGGGACTCTCTCATTTTCTTCTGTGGAGTTCTAGGAGTACTATTGTTATACTCTGTAGAGGAAGAAGGAAAGAATTGGGCTGTTTGGTCATGAAAATAATTCTTCAATGAATAAGAGATTATAGAAAGCATGAAATAGGAGAGGATGTTAGACTTGGGATCAAGAGACTTGTGTTCAAATCCTGACTCAGATACTTATGTGCTTTGTGAACTTGGACAAGTAACAGCTTCTTTGGACCTCAGTTTCCTCATCAGTAAGGATAAGGTGATTGGACCTGAGGAAGATCATCACAAATTGAGCTCTGGATTCAGAATAAAGAAGATCCGAGTTCCGATTGTGCGCCAGGTACATATTTAGCTGTATGATCGTGAGCAAGTCACTTAACCTCTCTCAGCCTGTTTCCTCATCCATAAAATGGGGGTAATAATAACACATACCTCTTGGATTTGTTATTTGGATCAAATAAGATAATATATAAAAACACATTGTAAAATGTATTTATTGTTATTATTAATAATGATAACGATAAAAATAATCTAGCCCTAAGATGATAAGCACCTTAAACCAGTGATGGTAGGAGTTAAGAGGGAGGTATAGATAATGGGTGTTGGAAATGAAAATCACTAGAATTTGACTAGTTAGATTAGGGGATAAAGAAGAAAGAAAGAAGAATCAAAGTTAATCTGAAAGCTCCTCCCTTTGGTATCTGATCACATCTCCTTGTTTAAATCCAAAGATGCAGTAAATAACAAACCAAAGAATATCAAAGCTAGCAGCTCCAGAGAAATCCACAGGAGCAATTCAAAGCATTTTTGAAATATAAAGCAGAAACTTACAATTTGGTTTTCCTTTAGCAGTTCTTAAGGATCACCATGTTATTAGTTAGATTGGGAGAGAGGGATGCTCATTTATCTTGTTTTGGATTGCTTTCTAGATATAGTTAAGCCTTGGATAGTGGAAAGAGTACTGGGCTTTGTTTAAGTCAAGAAGACCTGAGTTCAAATCTAGCCTCAGACACTTACTAACTGTGTGACCCTGGGCAAGTCCTCTAACCTCTGTTTGCCTCAATTTTCTCAACTATAAATTGGGGATAAGAACAGCACCTGCCTCCAAGCGTTGCTGTGAAAGTCAAATAAGATCATTTGTAAAAACTACCTGGAACCTAGTAGGCACCACTTAAAAGCTCATTCCCTTCCCCCTTTTGGGGATTGTTTTCCAGACATTGTGAAGTCTAGTTTTGTTACTGTTGGTATCTAAATATATTAGTAGTATTATTTTAGCACTGGATCCAGAATGTGATTTCTCTGCAGTTATCTGGAGTTGTGTCTGCACAGGCAGAGTAAGATAATTTCCACTTCAGCACTCATTTCTCCAGTGAAATTGCAATCTTGTCACTGTGGGTATTCCTATAGCACAATTCATAATCCATCCATGCCTGCCCTTCCTGTGAAACCTTCATCCATCATCTATTACTTCCCACAGATTCACTACAGATTTACCCAATGGCCTGAGGACCTTCCTTGTCTTCTCTTGACACTGCATGGAAACCAGTGGAGCATATGGGCTATCTATTAATCATCCCTCTCTTTTATTCTCAATAATTGACTATGATCCCATCTTTCCCATTAACATATTTCTCTAATGTCATACTTTTCACCACTCTCCTACACAATTCCTCATTGGCAATGTGTTTTTGTTGCCTATTCACATCTCTTCATTGGCCATTTGGTGTTCCTCAACTTAATCTCTCCAGAGACTGTAGTATTTCATGACTTGCAGCTATATAACATCAGCAGAAGAACAATGGTATTTTTAAAAGGGGGGGAACATTTCTTTCAAGGAGAATCTTAGAGTAATTAAATAAATTGTGTTGTTTCCCAAAAGCAATCCACTCTGATCTTCTCTGATCTATTTCCAGGTCCAGCTCATTGATCTGACTTCAACATCATCAAATTTTGGGGGGAGAAGGGAGTGAAAATTGGGGAGATCAAGGATATACAAAATCTTATACAAAGCTCCTGTATATAAATAACTGTTTTTTAAAAGAACAGCTGTTAAACTACCCTGAGAAGCAAGGGGGTGGGGTGGGGGGAAGCAACCACAGTTTTCTTCCAAAGGAGGAAAAGTTTGAGACTACTCTCTGTTGCTTATTTTTGTGGGCACGGGGAGAGAGGAAACTAAGAGGAAAGTGGGCAGGAAATGAAATTAACCTAAGGACAGGGTCATGAAAGGAAGTGAGACAACAGGAGCGAATGGACCTTTTCTATCTCTTTCTACCATGTGCCCTCAATAACTGCTCTCAGTCTGAAAGAGTCATGTCTTTGATGCTCTGTGGGGCTTAAATCTGAGAACTGTGAATTTATTTCTCTTAGTGCTTTAGTATTGGCAGAGGAATAATGGAGAGGCTAAGGACTTGAGCTGTTTCTTTCTTGTATCTATTCTAGCCAAAATCTGCCCACCTCCAATGTTTTTGTGGCAACAAAATCCACATCCATGAGCACTTCTTTACATAAGCACCTGACAGTCAAGCTAAGGGATGGAGAGATCTCAGGTTCTCTGAAATCTTGCCAGAAAGCCTCCTGAGTAGTCAATCTTCTTGAATGTGGTTTGAAGGGCCATTTTGTTTCCTGTTCTCCATTTCAAGAATGTCCCAGGAAAAGGGAAAAATCAGATCAAATTATGTTTACGTAGTACTGATTTTTAGCAAACCAGGGAATGATAGAATTGAAATGTCTTAAGAATGTTTTGACATAAGATGTCATTTAACCTCATGCAGGCCTCCTGCCCAGGCAGCCATTGGGAAAGGAATAAACTAGCTTACACTTTCTCCCCTTTGTGCTAAGTTCCTGTTTAAGCCAATCCTGTGGGAGGTATGGCAAGACACAACTTAGACATTACTTATGAGGCTCATTTTGGAGCTTATGGAAGAAAGGAAACTTAATTTAGCTAAACATCCTTGGGAAAACTCAAATGATCCATCCTGTATTAGCAGATATTTTTTCATCCCTGAAGAGGGAACCTCTAACTACCCAGAACTTTTGCTTCAAAGGAGGTTTCTTTCAGTTTTCATCATTTAAGCCCTGTGCTGTATAAATCAAGCCCTAACCATTATTCTCAGGCACCCCAGTGGGCCAGGAGGAAGAAATCTTGGGAGTAACTAGAGTCCCTTAAAACTAACTCATATAGGACTGGTCTTAGGTCGTTTCCTCAAAACTAGTGTTTAGAAGCTTCCTACATTTAGATTTTTGATGTATTTAACAAGTAAAAGTGGAATGTTTTAAGAAAAGGGAACCTGAGAAAATTGCTCTATGTCGATTGTGATAACAGTTATCTATTTGCTTCATTTTATGTTCATTTGCTTTTTTTTTCTGTTTTTTGTTTTTTGTTTTTTGCAGGGCAATGGGGTTTAAGTGACTTGCTCAGGGTCACACAGCTAGTAAGTGTCTGAGGCTGGGTTTGAACTCAGGTCCTCCTGAATCCAAGGCTAGTGCCTTATCCATTGCGCCACCTAGCTGCCCCCTATGTTCATCTGTTTTAAGGAAAGTCCTAGTGTTCAGCTACTTGAGGGCAGAAACTATGTCTTATTTTTATTTCTTTCTACCCCAGAGTTCAGCATGGCATTCTTCAGGTATGACAATAAGCCCTTAACACATTTTCCCAGGGTCATAAAATCTCAGGGATAGATGGGACTTCAGAGAACATCTAGTCCAACCTGAACCTGTTTATCCTTTATGACTTCCCTCTAAGTGATCATCCAAATCTTGCTTGAAGGCTTACGGGAACCCAACCCATTCCATTTCTTGGGAAGTTGTTCATTATTATAAGCCCCACATGACTTCCAGCCATTGCCCCCAAATACTTGCTTCTGAGGCCAAGCACAATTAGTCCAAATTGTCCTCTTGAGCACCCTTCTTTCTTGTCTTGCCTCCGACCCTCCTCCCAAAGCCCCAAGACCTCATCTGGGTTTTAAGCAACACCAATAGGACTGTTCAAATAACTTGGATGAGTAGAGAGTGATTAATTACACACTTTCTAGGGAGATAAGAGGACCACAAGGCCTTTTCATCTGCCCTCTTGCTGTGTCTTAAAGTCCTCTGAAACTTATCACTTATACTGATTATGCCGAGGATCACACATCCAGTGTGGGTCAGTAATGAGCCATGAATTCTGGGATGAGAACTCCGGATTTAAACCCAGGTCTTCCTGGCTCTAAGGCCAGCTCTTTATCCAGTACACCAGGTTTCCTCTCAAGGATGAGGTTGACATGAAATAAATTCTTATCCAGAAAATACCATTGCTAAAGACCACCATTGCCACCTAGCAGTATGCACAAGACACACTTCCTATTCCCAGGCATATACTGAAACTCATCCTATTAATCTTTGTGGTCATTCAACCAGCTGGCACCAGCCTTCCATTTCCCTTTATCCTCACGATAGAGTAAATAGTTGGCATGTGCAGGGATAGCAGGGTTCTACCTAGAGTTAGGAGAGACCTGGTTTTGAATATTGCCTCTGACACTTAATAGCTGTGTGTCCATGGTTTCATTCTCTCTCTCACTCAGTCTCTGGCTCTCTCTCTTTTGGCTTTAGTTTCCTTATCTGGAAAAAGGAGATGGTAAAAAAAAATACCTACAAAAAATACCTCAATGTTGACATGGGAAATTAATTGAAATACTAGGAGATAGGTGGCACAGTGGATAGGGTCTGAACCTGATTCAAGAAGACCTAAATTCAAACCTGGCCTCAGATGCTTACTAGTTAGTTGTATGACCACGGGAAAATCACTTCAATCTCCATCTGCTTCAATGTTCTCATCTGTAAAACGTGAATAACACCTACTTCCTAGGGTTATTGTAAGGATAAAATGAGACTATATTTGTTGAGCACTTTACAAACATTAATAAGCGCTAGCTATTATTATTACTGTGTGTAAAGTGCTACTTAAATTTAAAATAATATTATTTCTGTTGTTAAAAAAAAAAGAAAAATCTGGCTTCTACTATTTGTTTCCTTCCCCTTTAGATTTTTGTTGCTTTGACATTGCTCTTTCTAACCATCAAATCACCTCTTTTAAAATCCTAATCCTCAAATCCACATCTCACACAAGGAAACTCAGAGCTAGATCACTGTGACATTTTAGATTTTAGATTTCATTTGAAGGTGCTTCTTGGGGATTTCAGCAAGCATAGAGTAATTCTGGGCTGACCTATCACCAGCACCAGGCCCCAGACTGGGGAGAGTTTGTGAAAGGCAGCACCACCATCCTAGTGTTCAATTTGGTAAGCTAGGATTGAACCTCATCTATTTGAAGGTGGTTCTCTGCCTTGGCCCTTTTCATAGTGATCCCTCTTCCCTCCCATTAGGAAAAATGTCTCCTCTCTCTTCATCTTTCTCTTTCATTCCTGGACTTAAATGAAACCTTGTCTTCCCAGAAAAAAACCAAAAAACTTCCCATTCTCAAATAACTTCTTCTGTGGAGGCCTGATCTTCTTCCTTGACTCAATGGGAAAGGAAATAGCAAGTTATTCCTGGCTCCCCACAGCTACTCCAAAGCACCAATCTACAGCCAAATGTTTAGATAACAAATCAATACTACTTTGCTACTTCCTAGAAGTTACCACAACAAATTTAGTCCTCCTGAGTTCCCCAGCCTGGTGCTTTTGTTTCTCAAAGTAGCTAACAAGACAAGGTTAGCGTCATTCCACTTTATCTATGGTTCTATGAGTCTCATCTTTTGGAACAACCTCCTTGGAGAATAGTCTTCTCATGCCCCCCCCCACACACACACACCTTTTATAGTGGAAACAGGTGGTAGTATTGTGCCTGCTCCAGTTGCTTCTTTGAAATTAAAAAAAACAACCACTAAACATTAAAATGAAAAGGATGATGAGTCAACGTAAACAAAACTATCAAATAAATATGCAAAGTTAGGGGCAAAATCTTACTGAAGCCCCTTAGTCTTTGATAAGGCAGAATCCACAGAATTAATGAACAGGAAAAATAAGATGCTAATATACATTTCTATCTAAGTCTGTCCAAAATTCCATCATCAGCTCCACCCCACTTCCTCATCAGCTGATTTAGCAGAGACTTCAGAGATACAGTCCTTAACTAAATAATGAATCTAGTTTACAACATTCCTAACATATGTTCATCTATACTTTGCCTGAAGATCTTTAGTAATGAAAATCTGAAAGCAGCCTATTCTATTTGTGGGGATAACTGCATTTGTTAGGAAGTGTTTCTTTTTGTCGAACTAAAATTTACCTCCCTATAACTTCTAATAACGGACCCTCACTCTTCCCTCCAGAACTAAGCAGAAAAGTCATCTTTTTTTTTTGCGGGGCAATTGGGGTTAAGTGACTTGCCCAGGGTCACACAGCTAGTAAGTGTCAAGTGTCTGAGGCCGGATTTGAACTCAGGAACTCCTGAATCCAGGGCCGGTGCTTTATCCACTGCGCCACCTAGCTGCCCCAAAAGTCATCTTTTTAAAAAAAAAACATTATTGTTGTTGTTCAGTCATGTTTGACTCTTCATGCCCTCATTTGGGATTTTCTTGGCAAAGATACTAGAGTGGTTTGCCATTTCTTTCTTCAGCTCATTTTACAGATGAGAAAAATGAGATAAACAGGGTTAAGTGACTGGCTTAGGGTCACACAGCTAGTAGGTATCTGAGACCAGATTTCAACTCGGTTCCTCCTGACTCCAAGGGCTGATGTTCTATCTATATGCCACCTAGCTGTCCACTGCACCATCTCAAAAACTCAAAAACTGATTTCATTTCCCCTCCCCATAGCTTTATCATTCTTCCAAACTGGACTACTAGTTATTCCCAGAACTCATCATTCCTTCTCTTAACTCCATGCATTTGCACAAGTAACATTCCCACCACCAGCCCCAGACCTGCAATCCCCCTTGCTTAGAGATTTGATTTTAATCCTTGTAGCAATTCTCAGCTCAGCCCCTGTCTCCTCTATAAAGCCTTCCCAGATTATGCCAGCGACTACTAGCTTTTCCAGATCACCTTGTACTATCATTGTCTCCCTAAAAAAGTATAGGCTACTTGAGAACAGACTCATGCATTTTCTTTTTATCTTTAGGATCTAGCAGAGTGCTTCAGAGTAAGCATTTAATAAATGTTTGTTGAATTTAATTTAATTGTCCATTGTCATCTTTCTAGCCGCAACAAGAGATCTTATCTCTTTGCTGATCTTTGTAGAGTTGTAGGATCAGTATTCTTGGCAGCATTTCTTGTGAAATACATGCATGTGTGTATCCATATATACACATATGTATATATATATGTGTGTGTTAATGTTCTCAGTTTCTTTTTTTAAGTAACAAACATTTTTATTTATAGTTTGGGGTTCCAATTTTTATCTCTCCTTCCCTTCCCCCATCCCTGAGGCAGTAAGCAATCAGATATAGGTTATACATGTACAATTATGTAAAACATTACCATAGTAGTTGTTTTGTATAAGAAAACTTGAATAAAAGAAAAAAAATGAAAGAAAGTGAAAAATAGCATGCTTCAGTTTCTGTTCCATCAATATCAGCTCTTTCTTTGGAAGTGGATAGTATGTTTCATCAATAGTCCTTTGGGATTCTCTTGTATTGTTGCAAATAGTTGTCTTTCACAGTTCTTCATCAAACAATGTTGCTGTCTCTGTGCAAATTGTTCTTTTGGTTCTGCTTTCTTCACTATATATCAGTTCATACAAGTCTTGCCAGGCCTTTCTGAAATCATCTTGAATGTCATAATGTTCTCAGTTTCAAATGCTTGCACATGGTGGTTACTTGATTCAACACAGTGAAAGATCCAAATTTTGACCAAAGCACCACACAATATAACTTGGCTTGACTAAAGACCCCCAAAGGCAGTGAAATTCCTAAATTTATCTCCAAGGTGAAGAAAACCAAGACTTGACCTGATGTACAGAATAACACTAAGGAAGGATGAAGAAGGTGGGGGAAATCCAGAAAGTTTAAGGATTTGCAATGTATGAAGTATCCTGACACATTCTGGGGCCAGTCCCAGGTGGCCTCCTAGAAGAGAACCTTCCATAATGAGGCAGAATAAGCATGAGTCAACGGTGATCTTCTTCTGGGATGACAACAGAGGGTCTCTATGTGAGTTTAGATAACATATCCAGTCAAAACCTTCTCCTGCTCTAATACTATTGTTTACTAAGCTCAGTGCCAGATCAAAAGAACTGAATCAATTTTTTTTCTTTTCCTCTCTCTTATTGGGAGGATTTCTGAAGTAGAAGCTTAATCAGGTTAATGAATCGTCATTTAGTGCTTAATTTTTTTAAGCAAGAATTTCAGGGCATTCTCCCCTGGGAAGTACTAAAAGGTCACAGAATGGTTAGCTTAAAAAGCTAAATAATGCAGAAGGATGATGAATGAAGGGGGAAAAATCTGATAAACTGATGCATATGTTTTACACATGATTTTATTAAATTTCCAAGTTGATTTTAGGGCCTGCCTTAAGTGCTCTCAGAGAGACCTGAACATGCCCCTCTCCTTCTAAGCTTTCCTAACTCACAATTGTGAGGAGAGCCAGAAAAAAAAAAAAAAGGTTCCTCTGGCTGACTTTTCTTCTCTCACTGCTAATCCTTGGAAGTGAAGGAGGAAGTGGAAAGAACCGTTTGTAGCAACCTGGAAATATTTGCCTATCTTGGTCATCACAGAGTCCTAGGGTCTTCATTCTTTTTTTTTTTTTTCAACAAACATTTATTTTATTTTTTCTAGTTACATGTAAGGGTAGTTTTCAACATTCATTTTCATAAGACTTAGAGTTCCAAATTTTTCTCCCTCCCTTTCCTCCCCACTCCACAAGATCTCAATCAGGTTACATATGTATAATCCACAAGTGTTCTTTTTATCAGTTCTTTCTATAGGGGTGCATAGTAAGCTTCCTCATTAGTTCCTTGGGATTGTCTTGGATCATTGCACTGCTGAGAGTAGTTAAGTCATTCACAATTACTCATTGAACAATACTGCTGTCACTATGCACGATGTCCTCTCAGCTCTGCTCACTTCACTATACATCAATGTTCATTACTCTTTCAAGGTTTTTCGGGGATCATCCTGTTTGTCATTTCCTGTAGCGCAAGTCCATTCCACAACAATCATATAACACAGCTTTTTCCATCATTCCTCAATTGATGGATATTCCCTTGATTCTCAATTCTTAGCCTCCACCAAGAGTTGCTATATTTTTTGTACAATTTTCCGCCCTTTTCTCTTTTTCATGATTACTATTGTTAACTGTTTCCCTTCCATCCTATTCCCTTCCCCATGATATTTATTCTATTATCCATCTTCTTTCATCCTATTACTCTTCAAAAGGGATTTGCTTCTGTCTGTCCCCTCTCCCACTTTGCCCTTCCTTCTTTTGCCCCTCTCTCTTTATCCCTTTCCCCTCCTATTTTCCTGCAGAGTTATAGAGATTACTCCATGGGGTCTTCATCCTTAACAAACTTTGAAGTAAATGAACTTTGTTTTTAAGATGTCTAATGATCCGTCCCCCCCCCACCTTTCTCCCACTTCCAACATGCCCTGCTGCTCCTCCTCCAACCCTGCCCCCACTACTCCCTAGTCACCCTTTCATGTAGTTCTGAGTCCCTTCTATTATTGAGGAAGGTGATTTGATAAACCAATTCACACTTAGGTGTTAATGACAATGTGTTATTCTTCCCAAGGTATTTTACTTTTTAAAAAAACTTTCAGGGGGGCAGCTAGGTGGCACAGTGGATGGAGCACCGGCCCTGGAGTCAGGAGAACCTGAGTTCAAATTTGGCCTCAGACACTTAACACTTACTGGCTGTATGACCCTGGGCAAGTCACTTAACCCCAATTGCCTCACCAAAACAAACAAACAAACAAAAAACCTTTCAGAGAGAGGGCAAAATTTAACTCAAAGGAGTGAATCTCTATTAATCATATTTCAGATACTTGAGCTGAGCCCATATACCAGGATTTGGAGCAACAGAGATCAGAAAGTAGTGTAGTTTAGGCAAGGGGAAGTATTGTTGTTCAGTCATTTTGCAGTCACATACAACTCCTCCTGACCTTATTTGGGGTTTTCTTGGCAAAGATATTGGAGTGTTTTGCCATTTCCTTCTCCAGCTCATTTTACAGATGAGAAAACTGAGGTAAAAAGAGTTAAGTGATTTGTCCAGGGTCACATGTCTAGTAAATGTCTGAGGCCAAATTTGAACTCAGGAAGATGAGTCTTCCTGACTCCAGGCCCATCACTCTATCCACTCTGCCACCTAGCTGCTTCAAATGCATGGAAATGCATTTAGAGAGGGGAGTAGGCACTACCTTCCCTTCAAATCACATCAGTTGGGAATCTACCTATGTCATTCAAGTATTAGTCACTCCTTTGCCCTTGTATAGCCTAACAGCTTAACTGAATAAATGATGGCCTTAAGACCAGGTCTGTCCAGTAATCAGTCAGTCCCTTAACAACCTTCAGTGGGAAGAGCACTATGTGCGGTGTACTGAACAGGTCAGGTGAAGGATACAGAGCAAATAGGGTTCGTGGTTCTTGGCCTTGAGAAGCTTGCATAAATAGGTCAGACATTAATAAATATGTAGACATTTGAATAACAGAAACAAAACCTATCTAGCTGGCTAAAGAGGAAAAAATTAAGGGGAACATGATTGCCATCTTTAACTTTCTGAAGGGTTCTTTGTGGAGGGATAAGATTTATTCTATGTGGCTCCAGAGGTCAGAACTAGGACAGTGGGCAGGAGCTGTAGGGCAACAGAGTCTAGCTAAGTATAATGAATAGCTTCTCTAACACTTAGAACTGTCATGCCATAATAGGATCTCTATCAAAGTTCCAAATTCCTGGTAATTGAAGGGATGCCCATCAATTGGGGAATGGTTAAATAAACTGTGCTATATGATTGTAATGGAATATTATTGTGCCATAAGAAATGACAAAAAGGATGATTTCCGAAAAACCTGGAAAGATTTACAGGAATTGATACAAAGTGAAGTGAACAGAAACAGGAGAACATTATACATAGTAACAGCAATATTATTTGTTGAAGAACTGTGAATTATTTAGCTTCTTCTCAGCAATCCAATGATCCAAGAAAATCCCAAAGGACTAATGATGAAGTATATTATCTGCCTCCAAAGAAAGAACAGATATTTTTCAATACAGACTGAAGAACGCTATTTTTCATTTTCTTTCTTTCATTTTTTTTCTTTTATTTGAGTGTTCGTGTACAAAATGACTGATATGGAAATGTTTTACATGATTGCACATATATAACCTATATCTGATTGCTTTACTGCCTCAGGGAAGAGGGAGGGTAGGGAAGAATAGAATTTGGAACTCAAAACTTTTAAAAATTGTTTAAAAATGTTTTTATGTATAATTGAGGGGAAAATAAAAAATAATATTTTAAAGGTTCCAAATTCCTGGTAACAAGAGAGTGCAAGCAATGAGGAAAATTCAAAAGCTTGGCTAAAGAAATAAGTGGAGAGGGATCTACTAAGTGGATTTAAGCAGAATAGACAGCAGTCATCTGGTGACAATGGACAGGAGAGATCGTAATATCTGTGTGATTGGAGGCAGTTGGCTTAAACAGTTAAAGAACTATGTGGAGGCCAATGACAGATGATATGCCTGTTGCCTAAAAACCAGCTTCACCAGGATTTGAAGGGTCTCACCACCAAAAGACAACTGTTCCCTAGTGGATGAATTTCTTTAGGCCATGGCAACTTGTGAAAAGGGCCTATGAGGTCGTAGAGACAGTGTGGAGAGAGGGATAAAGAGCTGGTTTTAACAGCAAGAAAAACTAGAGTCAAGTCTTGCCTTTGAGAAGTGCTAGCTGTGCAAGAATAGCCAAGTCACTAAACTCTCAGTACTCTGGGCAACTGTCCAAAATTGTAAAATTGTTGCTAATCTATATCACTAGAGAGAATTTCTATAGCCAGAATTCTTGATAAAGATGAAATCACCACTCCAGGGTAAAACACCAAAAAATTTGGAGTTTTGACCAACTTCAGTTGATGGAGACTCACATAAATCAATGACAATAAAATTCAACTTTTATTTGGTGCTTTAAGGTTTACTAAATATTTTCTCTAAAACTAGTCCCACAGAGAAAGCAGTACAAGTACTATTGTTCCCATCTTATAATATAGAGAAGAAAATATACTCACAGAGGCTGGGTGACTTGCTGTGAATACTATAACTAGCAAAATGCAGGGCTAGGATGCAAACCTGGGTCTTCTGGCTTCTACTATAACACTCCTTGTACCGTACCACATTGCCTTTTGGATCCTTGAATTTAATTAATTAAGAAATGTAATTAAACTGGGAAGAGCTGGTATGCCTGAATCAGTAGGACTTACAGTAAGACGGTCATAACTTGTTTAATATGGGAGACACACAGTGAAATGGTTTCAGTGAGACATCTCAGAGTAAATAAGGAATGCAGGTTAAGCGTTTAAAATATGGTCAACATCAGGCACTTACCTTATGACAATGGCCATGTGACAATTCTTAGGTGACTCTTGCTTTCAGTTTTTCTGACATGTAAAATCAAACCCTTTCAGTTTTCCTTCAATACTTCAACAGTTCACAGAATGCATGACCTCATTGATATGGATGCTGTCTCCCTTGGTGCAGACTTTAATCCATCTGTGACTGCACATTCTTAGTGAATCTTATGGATCTTCCACAGATGAGATACCCATCATGCTAGAGACCTTCCTTTATGGGTTTTTTTTGGGGGGCAGGACAATGAGGGTTAAGTGACATGCCCAGGGTCACACAGCTAGTTAAGTGTCAAGTGTCTGAGGCCAGATTTGAACTCAGGTCCTCCTGAATCCAGGGCTAGTGTTTTATCCACTGTGCCACCTCACTGCCCCCTCCTTTATGGTTTTTATGTGTCATGGGTACCTCTAGAATACTCAGGCCGTCCATCTCATAACTCTTGTCCCCACTACAAGATCACTAGACCCTCTCCATTTCAAATCATACATTTCCTTGATGATATTTCTTTTACAACTTTTTAGGCACATTTCATCACTGGAAATATGTTTCAACCTACTTGTACCCATGATGTCTCTCTTCATTTTGGGTGACCCAAATTTAGATTACTTGGAGACTGTGGTGTTTCAAGATTCTCAACCCTACAACAATGCTGCTAGAACATTTATGCTGAGATATGACTGTTGGGTAGCTTGGTATCATTCAAAATACTATACAATGTACCACTTGCAATCTAGCCCACTTTCTTCCTCTTGTTCAATTCTAGGCCCAACTTGTTCATGTACAGTTACTGTCCCCCCAAAATGTACCAATATGCTAAAGTCCATCCATGACTGTCTATCCAACTGTATGTCATACAGCAGATATTTTCCATCCTTTTAGTTTTACTTTATGGATCACATTAGAATAATCATGGACTGCGGCAGCTAGGTGGAACAATGGATAAAGCACTGGTCTTGGATTCAGGAGGACCTGAGTTCAAATCCAGCCTCAGACACTTGACACTAGCTGTGTGACCCTGGGCAAGTCACTTAATGCTCATTGCCCCGCAAAAAAAAATAAAATAAAATAAAATAGAAAAGCTAACTTGTTGCCCCCCTTTCCAAAAAAAAAAGAATAATCATGGATCTCATTGAGGAAGTGCTATGATATTTTAGGACTAGATTCAATTACATGGGACTAGATTAGGACTAGATTCCATTATGTGGTGGAAAATATGTTCATTTTTCTGTCTCTTATTTGTGTTCAAACTCTGGCTCTGCCACTTACTATGTGATCTTGGAAAAGTCATTTAACCTCTCTAGGGCTCAGTATCCTCTTCTCTAAAATGAGTAAGTTGAACTAGATGACCTCTAAGATTCCTTCTGGTGCTGAATCTAGAACTCCAAAGACACCCCTGTCTTGAATATCATCTGGAAATAGAAGTATCTGGAGAACTTCTCCATTTATAGGAGATCCCACTTTTACGTGGACCTCAAGCAAGACATCTTTGACAAGCAAACATCTTCTAGTTCTACTCCATGACTGAGATTAATAACCCAACAGTTGTTGACCAGAATTATCTCCATGGTTTCATTTATCAAGGGATCTTATAGAATTTTAGCATACAAATGGGAATCTCCTTGCTAGAGAAGATACTTTAGACTGAACTTTTCTGATTTCCCCAAATCCCCTCTGGTGGTGCACAGTCCCTTTGCCACAATGAAAAATGTGGTGCATCTGGCAAGCCACATTTTCATGAAGTCGCAAGACATGTTTATGTAACTTAGTCAAAAGAACTTGAAAATATAAATTTGCAGCTCTTCAGACATAATGGAGCTTTTGAAAGACAATCTATATCCTGTCAGTGAGATATGCTATTCCCTTAATCACCAGCTCCAAATATCCCAAGATCCAGTTATTGTTGGCAGTGATGTTCCCTAATGCTGAATGAAGACAGCTTTATTTCCCTGTGCTCAGCTTGGTGTGGAGTGCTTGCTGAGAGAGGCAAAAAGTGGGAAATAGTCTAGCAACCCAACAGAGAAATCGCACAACTATGGAGAATGCTCCACCCTTGCTAGAAGGTTCCCAATTGACTTCATTTGCACATTATAAAAAGGGTAAGGGGGAAAAAAGATACATTTCCTGACTTCTACCTTATTGGGGTTTATTTGTTTGGGTTTTTTTGGAAGGAGAGAGAGGTTGTCTGATTTTAACAGTTACCCCACCGCTATGCTGGAGATAAATCAACATAGCTCATATAATCATTGGCTACTTTCTGAACATGAAACACAAAATGCTTTCAAGATAGTCACACAGTTTGAACACAGCTCACCGTGGTCTATATACCATACTTGACTTTGTTGGAAGAGAGCATGGGTCTCAGACATTCTTCAAGGCAGGGTTAAAAACATCTGCAGTTTAGAAATCAGCAGAATTCCCCCGGGGAGAGTGTTAAATCCAGAGTGTGCTGATCTGTTTCCTGTCTTTGTTATGATTTCTTCACTGTAACTGAATATCCCTCTGAGCTGCAGTGAATGAGTTGCCCTCGCGCAGCTGTGTCAGCAGGCCAAGGACTGTTGGCTTAGCGGACTCCTTTCACGTTTACACAGCTAGCTTCCATAATCCCAGAGTCAGTCCTATTCATTTACAGGTTAAGCTGCTCCTTGTCTTAAGATCGATGGACTTTGCTGTACTCTCCATTCAGTGGTTCCATGCTGGGGAAATATAATCTAATTAAAAGTAATTAGGAGTGGGGGGTTGAGACTGGAAAGCAATTACTCGGCCGTCTTGAGTCCTACCTAAAGAAAACTCACAGGAACATGAATACACCTCTTACTTAGCTCTAAAAAATATGGTCAGGAAAAATATGTGGAAAAGCAGCATTATAATTAAGAATCTGAAGGGATTTTCTGGTTAATCCTTAGAATTGTAAGAGGGCTAAACATTCTACAGAAATAAATGAAGGAATGGAATCTTGGGGATTGTGGGTATTATAGCCAATGGAAATTTTACCTACCTAATGCATTATTTTGTTTTTACTTTCTGGAAAATGGTCTGATAATGCCTTCTGATATCTAGGCCTTTAAGGTCCACACCAACTCCAAATATATAATCTCATAGTCCTATGATCCTTATTTTTTTTCCATGTGTAATCTTCTAGTCTCAAAATGGTGAGCTGCCAGGAATTGACCACTACCAACAGTCCACAACCCAGCTGGAACACTTGTACTTATTTAAAAAATGAGTCATTTAGGGACCTTGAAGATTACATATTCCATTCTTAAAACAAAGAATCAGCTGCCAACAGGTTTCCAGTAAGCTAGAAGAGCATTTAACCCAAAATGGGTTTGGTGACCTTCGTGAACTGGGAAGTGGGGCAGGTTCCAGTGAAGTGTGGAGAACAGTTCAAAAATAATACAGATAGAAAGGAAGGAAGGAAGGAAGGAAGGAAGGAAGGAAGGAAGGAAGGAAGGAAGGAAGGAAGGAAGGAAGGAAGGAAGGAAGGAAGGAAGGAAGGGAAGGAAGGAGGGGAAAAGAAAGAAAGAAAAGGAAAAAGAAAAAAATGGTTAGTCCATTTTTTTCCAGCTTGGGGGGGGTGGTACGGAAAGAGGGATAGATGTGGGGGATGGGGGAAGCCAAGCCAGTTATTTCTATAGAGGTTTTATCTGGGTTGTTTTTTCCTTATTATGTTTAACATTCAGCTGTGGAGGACCAACATTTGAGCATAAATTCTGCACAACACACTATTGATTCAGAATCTTCCAATTCGTTCTTCCTAATGAAGAAGCCAATGAACACTTTATATGTTTGTTAGAAGGTGATAGAGTACAGCTCTGCAAGATAAATATTGATGTTCTCAGTCATGATCCTTAGCTCTGAAGGCATATACAATGATCATTATTGGTATAGTAGAATTCCGACATGATTTCTCTGGTTCTATATAACTCTATAGTGGGCCAAATGGTTTGTAATGGTAATAATAACAATACTAGCTAAATATTTATATAGCATGTACTTTGTGCCAGGCACTGTGCTGAGTAAATTCTTTACAGTTATTATTTCACTTGATCCTCACATCAAACCTGGGAGGTAGGAGGTACCAGGCCCACAGCCACTCTGGATGTGAGTAAATGTATGCGTCAGATTATTTTTCTAAATCTTATGTCTAAATTCCATTTCATAATAGTAATGACACCATGTAATGTATTAATATAAAAATCATTCATCCATCAGCAGCATGCCTTATAATACCACAGGAGACTCAACATACTGTCTAACTGCACACCCTGTTGGATGTATGTTTTTCTTATGCATGTCATTTAAAAGATTTTGCACTAATTTTGCATCATTATAGAATTTCAGTGCCTTTCATCTAGTTACAGCATAGCGAGAGGATAAGACACAACAACTCCGATCACCGTCATGTCTAATCCACAACTGGATGGATTTGGGGCCATAGTCTGGTGGAAAGACTGCTCAGCGGGGGAATAAGAATACTTGTGCTTAGATCCCACCATGGTCAAATCACTTAACTTTTTGGACCTGTTTCCTCTTCTGTAAGATGCAGGGTTTGGACTAGATGTGCTCTAGCTCTAAATCTATGAACCTATGATCACTGCTAAGAGCAACCCATTACCTATGATAATAAAAGGCCTTTATTGGAAAAGATGCTTGTGACAAATCATTTACCTTCCAAGTATACTGCAAGATGTTCTCTTCTACCCTTCTATATCCTTCCTATATTTGATCTCACAGATACATGAAAGGAAAAGGGAAGGGAAACATATACGTATTTATATAGTACAAAATATGTACCAGACACTGTGCTAAGCATTTTTTTAAAATAATAAATATTATCTCATTTGATCCTCACAACAACTCTGGGAGGTAGGTGCTATTTTAATCTCCATTTTACATTTGAGGAAACTGAGACAAACAGAAGGTAAGTGACTTGCCCAGGGTTACACAACTAATAAGTACCTGAGGCAGGATTTGAACTCCAGTCTTCCTGACTCCAGGCCCAGCCCTTTGTCCACTGTACCACCAGTTGCTTCTGGCAGGATTCTACTCACAGCTTCTCCATTGTTTGTTGTTCAGTTGTTTTCAGTCATGTCTTGACTCTTCATGACCCTTTTCTGGGTTTTCTTGGCAAAGATACTAAAGTGGTTTACCATTTTCTTCTCCAGTTCACTTTACAGATGAGGAAACTAAACAGATTTAAGTGACTTACCCAGGGGCACACAGCTAGTAAATGTCTGGGGTCAAATTTGAAGTCATGAAGATGAGACTTTCCTGACTCCAGGCCTGTATCACCTAGCAGCCCACCTACACAGGTGATACACCTAGCAGCCCACCTTCTACCTACACCAACATAAATTATATTACCTTTTTGCCTTGTTAGATGAGCTTAGTGTGGTCAGTGACTGGCTAGGGCAAAAAAAAAAAAATTCACGACTATGTAGCCACTCTAGTCAGTTTAGCTAATCGTTGGACAACACATGTGCTGGGATCAACTTCAAGCCCTCCAGCTTGAGCTCCACTGGCATAGCCCTCAAGAACTCAGGCTCACCAAACCGGTAAAATGAGTCATGTCAATCCCATCATTCTGAATTTAATGCAGCATTGTGTCTCACAGCAGCCTTTCACTGACCAGTTCCATCTGACTGATGCTTCCTTGGCTCTGTGTCTACTTAGCAATTCAATGCTAATCTTGCACTAGATTTGTTTAATTTGTAGATGTGGCTTTGTACTGCTTTTCTAGTATTTCATGCATGCATGTTTTCTCCCTGAGTTTATTGCACATTCTTCATAAACAGGAACCCTGCCTGTTCTTTCTTTTGTACTGTTCCTCTCTAGGGCCCATCACGCAGTAGGTACACAAGGCTTTATTGTTGAAAGAGCCAGAAAATTATAAAAAGGAAGCTATCGGGGCAGCTAGATGGCGCAGGGGTTAAAGCACCAGCCCTGGATTCAGGAGTACCTGAGTTCAAATCCGGCCTCAGACACTTGACACTTACTAGCTGTGTGACCCTGGGCAAGTCACTTAACCCCCATTGCCTGCAAAAAAAAAAAGGAAGCTGTCTTTGGGGAGATGACTTCAGCTGCCTGACCATAGTTGGGCAGCATTCTATCTTTATTATTTTAATAGTTACTAATGCAATGAGAATTTTAGAGTTTATTTTGTTCATTTCTGTGCTTTGGACTCAATAGGACTCTAGTTCTTTATGCTTACAAGGTGATTTTTAAGATTATTTATAAAGGTTGCTTTTTTTTTTTCAAATGTCAATATTATTTATTAACCACTCTTTTAGAACAGTTTGGTGGGGAAGGGACTTGAAAGTATTCATTTAAGCTGGGCTTTGGGAATTATCTGCACACTTTACTCATACAAAGTTTTGTCCTCTCTGTCACTAAACTGTGTATAATTTTTTTAATTTTATTTTTAATTTATGGAATAAAACAATAATTTCCATAACATGGTAGAGTAAAAAAGATGATTGCACATAAAACTACAAATCTACTATGCACCACTTCCTATTGCTTTCAAATATACAACAAAATTATCATGTAAATTTGTTTTTCTTTCCTCCCTCCCCACCCCACCCCACCCCAATCCTAGAGATGGTTACTATTAGACACAAATAGGTTTATACATGTAAAATTATTCAATATATACTTCAATTTATCAGTTCTTCTTCTGGATGTAGATAGCGTCATTCTTCTTTAAATTATAGAAGAAAGTCTTGGACAAGTAGTCTTTCTAGCAGAGACATGGAATAACTAGCTCCTAATTTTTCACTTTTTTTACATGGGAAAAGTTGAATACAGGTAAAAATGCACCTTTTGTCTCCATTTGAATTTTAAAAACACATTCCTAAAGACTGAAATTCAGATTTTAAGACTTGAATGCCAAATAACCTATGAGAGTCATGTCTCACCATCCAACCACAAATACTTTTCTCTTCTCTTCTTTTTTTTCCCCTTCCATTTCTTTGATTCCTACTCTTCCCCCCACCCCCAACCCCAGCCATTGATGACTTTTCAAATTGTAGTCGTCATCACCAAGTTCTATTGCTCCAAAAGTGAATGGTCAAAAGGCAATTTTGGTTAAAGTTCAAGTGATACTCTGAAAAAAGGATTGTCATGAATACAGGTTCAAATCCCAGGACATCCCTCCCCTTGCTGATCTCCCAGTAGAAATCCATCCCAGGAATAATATGGCAGTAATTAAGAATTCTTACTTGCTGAATTCACTGTCACCTTTAAGTAGGGGAAGTTGGGTTGATGTGGAGGAAGCAGAAAAAGAAACCACCAAGCCCTAGAGACCTCTCTTTGTTGTTTAGAAATTCAACTATGTATTAGAAGATGGATTTGGCACTTGTAATAAAAATTACTCTAGTTTCCTGCTGGTTTTTAGGATGATGTCTTTTGGTTACATTCTTTCAACTTGTAGAATATTAATTTAGAATTCTCTCGGGTTAGGGCTTCTAGCCTTGTTGCCTCTGTAAGGGCATGGGTTCAAGGAGGGAAGACAATGAATGGCACATACCCCACAGCCTTCTCTGTTACCAGCCCAATGTGGTGTTTAGACACCTAGTGTTCTGAGTTTCAGTTGCCTGGAATGGCAGAAGATAATGGTTTTGTGATGTTCAGAGAAGAGAGAGCAGGCCAAGAAAACATTGGCAGACATTTTTTAAAAATTTTTAAATGAAGGGCAAAGCTTAGAGACCTATTTATTTTTCCTTCCATCTCCTATTTTTGTTTGGAAGTTTTGTTCAGGAGAACTAATGATGTATCTCCTCATTGTTGCACTTCTCTGGGACCCTGCTGAAGGCAAAGCCCAGGAGCACAGAACTATGACAATGATAAGAACAATTTAAAAATAAATTATGATGATGAGTTTCTTAGGAAAAGAAGCCAAACTGTTTTTAAAATCAAAATGCTAGGGGGTAGCTAGGTGGCACAGTAGATAAAGCACCGGCCCTGGATTCAGGAGGACCTGTGTTCAAATCTGGCTTCAGACACTTGACACTTACTAGCCGTGTGACCCTGGGAAAGTCACTTAACCCTCATTGCCCTGCAAAAAAAAAAAGTGCTAGTAAACAAAAGTCTTACATTCTTCATAATAAGGAGAAGAATAAATAAAATGGTCAAATACATGATTTGTAGAATTTCAAAACAGGGCATTTTTGTGTCCTAAATAAACTTTGAAAATGGCAACTCCTGCATTTGGAGATCCCACTCCCCAGGTATAAGTGTCCATGAGCCTTGTCTGTATCCCATATAACAGCTTTTTACTTTAACACTTTAAAAAACCTATCATTTCATTGCTGTGCGCTACTCCTTCCAAAGTAAAAAAGATTGACCTCTTCTGGCTCTGTGTAATTCCTGTTCATAAATCTTTCATAGAGAAGCCATCCAACATACTGAAGACCTTCCTCTGGTTCCTTTACTCTCTCCAAAGTATCAAAGTAGCATTCAGAGGGGTCTGGCCCATCTATCATCTTCCCTTATTGTCCCATGACTGTCCTACCTGCTTTTCAAATTGTATTTTCTCTTCATGTTCTCTACACCCTTTTTATATATTTATTCCTTAGAAGTCACCTGTTATAATACGTTTCCAACTATTGATGTTCTGACCTTTGTGCCTTTTTCTTTTTCTGATAAGTTTTTAGCAATATCTTTTGTTTTTTCCTTCAGTGTCTCTCCCCTTCCTCCTCCCAGAGAGTCATTCTATATAACAAATAATATTTTTAAGATTTATAAAAAAGAAGGAAAAATCAATATAATTAATCAACACATAGCAAAAAAAAAAATCTGAACTTCTGTGCAATGTGCAACTCTTGTTGGTCTCTTGCCTCTGCAAAGGGGTGGTGGGGTGGGAGCATCTTCTTATATTTCTTCTTTTCAGCCATGCTTATTCTGTACAATTTTGCAGCATTCATTTAAACTTTTTTATGGTTGTTCTTCCCATTCATCTTGTTGTAATCACTATGTATGCTGGTTTTTTGGCTCTGCTTTCTTTGCTCTGTATCAGTTCATGTAAACCTTTCCATGTTTCTCTGGAGTCATCAAATTTATCTTTTCTAGCAACATATTAATATTTCATTATATTCTTGTACTATAATTTGTTTAGCCATTCCCTAATCTATGAATATCTGCTTTATTTCCAATTCTTTTCTTTAATGAGAAAAAAAAAGGCTGCTTTAAATATTTTAGTGCCTATGATGGCTTTCTTCTAATCAATGACTTCCTGTCCATTGGCCTTTAATATGTATTTGGGGGTTTCTGGATATATTCAGTGACAAATCTGAGAAGAGCAATATTAACGTAATGAGCATGTGATGATAGAAGTTTGGACAACTTCTGCTTTTCCCACTTCCCATTGTTGAGAGAATCCAAGGATGCTTGTGCAGAGCAAGAGTTTCTGGATTAGTAGCCATGCAAGATGGAGAAAGACTGACGAGACTAAGCAAAAGAAGGGTGTGTGTCCAATTCACACTGCCAGAATCACTTTGACAAAGCCCGAGAGGTAGGCCAGACATGGACCAGTGTTTGGAAACTGTGCCTGACTCCTGGTGCCACGCCAAGAAACATGGTCTGGTTGTAAGGGAACTCTTATTGCCAAACTACTGAAGCCAGAAAGCCCCACCAGAGGCCAAAGAGAAGCTCAAAACAGATGCCATCGCTGCTTTGGCCTTGAAAGCCATGGCTCGACTATCAATTCAGTGACTTCCCTAAGTGGTTCTGAGAGTTTGTGGGGACTGGGAGCCAAATCTCTAGGGAAGGTTTCCTGGGAAGACCTCTCCAAATGGCTCTGCTAAAGGCCTAAGCCTTTATGAATCCCTTCTGTGTCCCTGACTGTCCTAAATAAACTTGATTTTTGCTTAATGCCCTTGTGAGCTTACATGTTTATCCAGTGGAGCTGAGGATCCTTTAAGAGACCTAAGCCAAATTATTGTGTTTTCAGGGGAGCTTCTAGATAGAGACATGCTGGTCTGTTATATCAGAGGTAAAGGTCTAATATTTCTGTCATCACCTTCATCTTGCTCTCTTCCATCATCTCCACTATAGCAACCTTGGGCTCTATCCCTGGATCCCATTGCTCTGATAAGTGAGCTTTCATCTTATTTTGCCCAGAACCAAGCCTCTGTACCACTTCTCAGTCATTTATATACTATGCCTAAGTGTCCATTTCGCATCCTTTTCTAACTTCTATTTTTTATGTTTCTTCCCACCCCCAACCTCCCCCCTCCATTAAAATGTTCATTGAGGGCAAGAATTGTTTTATTTGTTATTCCTGGTTGTTAGCTCAGTGGTTAGCTACATAATAAGGATTTAATAAGCTTTGTCTATAAACTCAGGATCCATTTAAGGACTGTGATTCAAATTGATGCAACTAAGTAGTACAGTAGATAGAAGGCCAAGCTGGTAGTCAGGAAGACTCGAATTCAAATTTGGCATCAGATACTTACTAGCTGTGTGAAGACAAGATAGAGTGAAGGCCAGTTACAAAATGGAATTGGTTTGGTGTGGGAATCAAAAGAACCAATTAGATTCTATCTTATGAACAATGACTCCATCTTGCACTGCCACATGTATTATCCTCCATCTTGTTGTTTTTCTGCAAATCATCCATGGGAAACTAAATGATTTAAGCCATCTACTTTTAATAGATGCAGATGGATACAATTAATTAGCATCTCTCAATCCTAGGAAAAGAAAGATCACCCCACCCCCTCAACTTAACTGAACCTCACTTTTCCCCCTTCTCAACTTGGAAAGTCCCTTTCCTCCAATTAGAATCAGATTACCTAATATTGTATCATGGCTTGTATTTTGTTAATAATTTTCTTTTAGTTAATTGGTTTTATTTTTTTGCAGAGCATTGAGGGTTAAGTGACTTGCCCAGGGTCACAGATCTAGTAAGTGTCAAGTGTTTGAGGCCAGATTTGAACTCAGGTCCTCCTGAATCCAGGGCCGGTGTTTTATCCACTGGACCACCTAGCTGCCCCCTAATTGGTCTTACTTGATGAATTCTTTTTAGTATATAAAAATCTGTCTTACTCTGTTTTGAGGGTCTTTGGATTGACTGGGGAGTCAATTGACCTGTTCATTATGCCTGTTTTGCTAATAAATCATATAGCTTGGATTGTTTCCTCAGTTATTATTAATTATTCACCACAGTAACCCAAATCATTTAACGTCATGTATCCCTCAATTTCATCATCTCTAAAATGGGAATAATAGTAGTACCTTATTCCTGGGGTTTTTGTGAAGATCAAATAAGATAATATTTGTAAATTTTTTACTAAGCGCAGTGTCTGTCACACAGCAAGCACTATATAAATGTTAGGTATTATTGTTGTTATCATCATCATCAAAATGTACAGCTGATTCTGTCCCCAGTTACACATTCATGATAGCTATTGTTGTCTTTCTTGAGCTATCTATGTGCTTTGGAGAGCCACTATACTTTACACTATACTATACACATGTTTACACTATACTTTAAGTCAAGACTATATTTTCACAAAGTGCTTGCCAAACTCTGTCATTCTACAATGGAAATTCTGCCAGCACAAATATTAGGAGAATCAGTCTCTCAGGGCACATCCAAATTTATTTGTGAAAGGAAGTTCTGTCTTATTTCTAAAATCGCAGACTCTCAACATCATGTTGGAAGTGCTATTGTGTCTATCCCATGATAATTAAACAGTTTTTAAAAGAATATTATGACCAAAAGAGATATCTTCAAGAGACACCAAAAGACAATGATATAGATGAGCTTCATAAAAAAAAGACACACTTATTGACCACCACTTGGATATTAGAAGAGAAACAATTGTTTTTACCCCCTTTATAAGTTTCAGTGTTTCTGGATTTAGCACAGCAGTCTTTTCTGATAACTTGCTTAAAACTAGTTTGCGCTTCCAAAAATACTGGGTTTATTAGAGTAGTGCACTTGTAGTCAGAAATACCTGGGCTTAAATTAATCCCCAGACATTTAGTAGCTGTATTACTCTGGACAAGTCAATTACCCTCTATCTGTCTCAATTTCTTCTTCTATAAAGTGGGAACAACAATAGCAATACTTCACGGGACATTTATAAAGATCGAGTGAGATAGTAAAAGTCCATTGCAAACTTTAAAGTGATATATAAATGTTGACTATTAATTAGAAATGTTTTAACCTAATTTGGAAGAAGATATCAAAAGTCTTATCAAAACATATCCCTTGTGGTCATTATCTATATATTTTTTTGGTTTTTGTTTTGCGGGGCAATGGGGGTTAAATGACTTGCCCAGGGTCACACAGCTAGTAAGTGTCAAGTGTCTGAGGCCGGATTTGAACTCAGGTCCTCCTGAATCCAGAGCCGGTGCTTTATCCACTGTGTCAGCTAGCCGCCCCCCATTATCTATATTTAATAGATATTGAAGGTATTTTACCTCATAAGAAAATCCTGAGTCTCTGTCAACACTTCTTTTCAGTCAGTCAATAAAGCATTTATTAATCCCTTACTGTATACCAGTGACTATGCTACTAAGCACTGGGAATACAAAGAAAGGCAAAACAGTCCCTACTCTCAAGGAGCCCACAGTCCAATGGGGAGATAACATGCAGACATGCATGTACATGCAAGATATATACAGAATAGATGGCAGGTAATCTCAGAGAAAAGGCACCCAGTAGTATGGATGGAGGGGAGAGGGAGAAGTGAAAGACTTGCAGAAAGATTTGAGCTGAGACTTGTTAGAATCCAAGGAAACTGAGAGAGGCAAAGGTGGGAAGGGCAACCATTTTAAGAATGGGGATAGCCATTGAAAAGGCACAGAGTAGGGAAATGGAGCAGCCTATGTGATTAGAAGAAGGAAGGCAAGGGTTTCTGGGTTGTAAAAGTGGAGAGGAGTAAGGTGTGAGAAGATTGAAAAGATAGGAAGGAGCAAGGTTGTAGAGGGCTTTAAATGCCAAAGAGAACCTCTTATATTTGATCTTGGAGTTAATAAGGAGGCACCAAATTTATTGAATGGAGGTAGGGGGTTTGTGTGTGTGTAAGGGTTAATATGGTCAGATTTTTTTTATTGTTTTTGTTTGTTTTTGCAGGGCAATGAGGGTTAAGTGACTTGCCCAGGGTCACACAGCTAGTAAGTGTCAAGTGTCTGAGGTCAGATTTGAACTCAGATCCTCCTGAATACAGAGTGGGTGCTTTATCCACTATGCCACCTTGCTGCCCCTAATATGGTCAGATTTAAGATTTTGGAGAATCATTTTGACAGTTGAGTAGAGGAGTGGGGAGAGATATTAGACAGGGTAGACCAACCAGAAGGCTATTAAAGTAGTCCAGGAGTGAGGTGATAAAGGGCTGTACCTGGGTAACACCTGTTCAAGTGAAGAAAAGAGGATGTAGACCAGAGATATTGTGAAGATAGAGAGAATAATAGCTAGCAACTCATTGGATATGTGGTGTGGGTGCAAGAGAAGAGTCTCAGATAATGCTGACATTTGGTTTTTTGTTTTGTTTTGGGGTTTGGTTTTTGGTTTTTGGTTTTTTTGGCGGGGCAATGAGAGTTAAGTGACTTGCCCAGGGTCACACAGCTAGTAAGTGTCAAGTGTGTGAGGCCAGATTTGAGTTCTGGTCTTCCTGAATCCAGGGCCGGTGCTTTATCCACTGCACCACCTAACTGCCCCCTAATGCTGACATTTGTAAACCTGGAAGACTGGGAGGATGGTGGTGGCCTTGACAGTAATAGGGAAGTTTGAGAAAGGGGAATATTTTGGGGGAAAGATAATGGGTTCTGTTCTGTGAGTTTAAGATGACTGTAAGCTATCTAGTTCGAAAAGTGCAAACGCTTTCACAATTAAATCAGAGGATGCACTAAGGACTTGATCTTCCCAATTCCCTATTATATCTGACACAGTTTCTTAATCTGAAGTTTTGGGGTTTTTTTACTGTTTTCTCTCACAACTAGCTAATATGGGAATTTTTCCATGACTACTTATGTATAACTTATTTTGAATTGCTTGAGTTCTTGTGGGTGGGAGGTGCGAATGGAGAGGGGGGGAAGAGAAGTTGGAACACAAAGGTTTTTTTAAAAATTGATGTTAATTTTGTTCTTACATATATTTTGGAAAATAAAATTCTATTTAAAAAAAAAAGATAGATTGTAGCCAGATTGTGAAAAGCTTTAAATGTCAAACAGGAGTTTTATCTTATCATAGAGGTAATGGAGAGCTACTAAAGCTTCATGAGTATAGGAAAGAGATGAGTACTTTAGTGGTATCTCTTTGGAAACTGTATAGATGATGTATTGGAGTAGAGAGAAAAAGAATACAGGGAATCTAGTTAGAACTATTGCAATAATCTAGGCAAGATAATCCAGATGATGAAGACCTGAACTGGCATGGTTATGGCTTCAATAGAGAGAAAGATATGGATGTGAGAAATGTCAAAAATAACAAGATTTTGAGGATGATTCCTCAGGTGTGAAGTTGTGTATCTGGAAGCATTCTGCTATTCCCAACAGAAACAAGGAAGTTTGGAAGAGGGATGGATTTAGGGGGAAAGACAATGACTTCAGTTTTTGGCATGCTAAATCTGATAGGACATTCAGGCGGAGAGGAAACATCCAGCAGGCAAATGAAGATATGGTACTGAAGCTCAAGAAAGAAATGAAGGCTGGATATGTAGATTTGGAAGTAATCTATATAAAAATGATAATTGAATCCATGAGAGCTGATGAAGTCACTAAAAAAACAAATGGAGAGAGAAAATAGGAGGAGGACCTTGCAGGTCAGAGTCTTGGAGTACATCCATGCACTGGGGGTAGTATATACATGATGCTCTCAAAAAGGGAATAGGAAGGAATGGTTGTATGCTACAGGAAGATAACAACAGAAAAGTATTGTAAAAACCCAGAGAAGTATCCAGAAAAAGAGGATGGTCAATAGTGTTCAAATGCTACATAAAGGACAAGAAGGGTGACAACTGACAAAAATTCACTGGATTTAGCAATTAAGAGATCATTAGTGGGGGTGGCTAGATAGCACAGTGGATAAAGCACCGGCCCTGGATTCAGGAGTACCTGAGTTCAAATCCGGGCTCAGACACTTGACACTTACTAGCTGTGTGACCCTGGGCAAGTCACTTAACCCCCATTGCCCCACAAAAAAAAAAAAAAAGAGATCATTAGTGACTTTAGAGACAACAGTTACAGTCAAATGGTGCAGATTGGAAGCCATATTATGAGGGGATAAGAAATGAATGGAAGGTGAGAAAACGAAGTCAATGAGCTTAGATAACTTTTTCTGGGATTTGAGCTGTAAAAGAGAGGGAAAAAAATAAGATGATCACTCCAGAGGATAGTTTTATAGCAGTACATTCCCAGTTTCATATTAACTGGAGAGGCAAATTAAGTTCAATAATCAGTTTAATTTTAAAAGTTCAATTTGAATTCAATTTTGTTTGTTTACATATGCATAATATTGTTTCTCTATCTACATCTCTGTGTAAGGTTGTGATTTATTGTGGTGGGTTTTTTTCATATGAGGAGATGCCTGATCTGTATAATTCTTACCTTAAATGAAAACCAGAATTAGATGTGCATTTCTAGGAAATGACATTTCTACTTTTTTCTTTATTGTGAAAAATTGACTAACTGAAAACGATGTCACTATATGGCATTGCACATGTTATGGGTCTGCTCATCATTGGACATAGAACAAGCTTCAGTATTCTTAACAACAGCAAATGTTGCCATTTTTACAAAACATTACAACATTTTTTTAGACTAACGCCCAGTGTCTTGTTGGCATTGTTCTACTCCCTAGTGCGTAATAAACATTCTTGCCCATTTATCAACTGTATTGCTTTCAATAGGTTTTAATATTTGAAATTCAACTATTCCTTACATAACATATAGTAAACACTATACTTATATACAGTACATATTATTTGCTCCAGCTCTGTATGAATAAATAGATACAAATATTGATCTGGAAATCTGTGATCCCATTATGAGAAGGAAAAAACATAGAATATTCACAAGAATATATTTACATACACAAACATATGTATATACATGCTCCTACCCAGCAAAATTTTCCAAATATATGTGAAATTCTTTTGTTCTAAGATAGAACAAAACAGAACTCTAAGTGTACCTCGCCGTTCAGAATGGATGCAGGTGCTACATCTGATTGGTTGTAGGCTCAGTGATTCCATATAGGTTGTAGAAAGATTTCAATAAATTTAATAAAGCGCAACCTACAATTTAGCATTTGTTCTATTTTCTTCTTGATAACTGGGCTGAAGACATCTGAGCCTCAGAAATTTGCAGTATAGTATATTGTTTAAAAACATTCTATTTTAAGGCAAGACATCAGAATCTGAAGCTTTGCCTTCAGCTAATTGCGTGACCTCATCTTGGGCAGGTCTCTTCCCCTCTTTGGACCTCACTTTCCTCTTATGAAAAATGAAGGAGTTGGACTAGATGATTTTTAAAGTCCTTTCCAACTTTCATATTTATTCCATGGAAGTTTTTCATTCCTCTAAAATTTAGGGTCTTCTTTGTGGAAGAAGACAGTACTGTCATCTAACAAATATCACAAGATGTTTTAATATTTAAGTCCTATTTCAAGAATTAAAATGCACCAATAGCCACCAAGAAATAATTGTTACTTTAGAGGAAATCAAGTAACATCTCCTACATCTCTTACCATTAGAAAATAGTATTTCTTTCTTGTCTTTAAATCTACATCAATTCCCTGAAGCACCAACAATGCTCGTTTAAAATCGATAATAAAACAGAGTCCTTTTGAACCAGCTGCTACATGACAGACAGCTAATTCATCCCCGTTAAACTTTTCTTTTTTTTTTTGTCTTTTTTTTTTTTGTCTTTTTTTAGGCAACGGGGGTTAAGTGACTTGCCCACGGTCACACAGCTAGTAAATGTCAAGTGTCTGAGGCCGGATTTGAACTCAGGTACTCCTGAGTCCAGGGCCGGTGCTTTAACCACTGCGCCATCTAGCTGCCCCCGTTAAACTTTTAAGAGAATCCTGCACATTCTTGTAGGTTTGTGTAAAATACAGCAACCCAACACACTTTTTAGAAGGGCAGAAATTTAGTACATGAAGCCCGTCTATCCATTTTCTTGCCTGCAATGTGTCTGAAGGTAGAACAATGTTTCTACTTCTAGGTTAAACATTCACTATGTAATATTGAGCTGATCAATTAGTTGCAAATGCCCTTGTTAAACTTGGGACCCAAATGCCATCTCTCTGCCTTATGCAGATGTTGGAAGAGCAAAGGGGATAAGATACACTAGATTTTGGAGGAGGGGTCTTATAGAGGGAAATTGGAAGGAAGTAGAACATAGGCCAAAGTTGTTAAAAATGCTTTGAATTGATTACAAAAGGGGGACTGTTTATGAAACTATTTCTATTGTTTTCTTATTTGGGGGGAGTGCTTATTGGGAGGAACATCTAAGAAACACATGTGGACAGATTGTCAAGAAGACTGCAAATTTTTGGTTCAAGGATTCATTTACCAATAAGTAACTCTGCAGGATCTCCATGGCCACAGGAAGTAATGGTATGCTGACCCCACTCAGCAGTCTCAGGGGTTGACTTATTCCCTAGTGATTTCAGAATCCCAGAGGCCTAACATCTGCCATTTGTTCCACTCAGCAGGTTCCTTTGGTGACCCAAGTCACATGTGCTCATTTTCAGGGACAAATTTCGAGAATTTGTGGAGAATAAACATTACAATAATGTTTATCCAAAGGAAAGGATGAAGAAATTCTTGAAGTGACAGTATTCAAGTCCACCCAGTATTCTTAATCTTCATAATCTTTCTTGGGAATAATAATATATTTTCCCTATGTCACATTCATAGTTCTGATGGAAGAATTGGTTATTGTGCAAAATTCTCTAGTTATCTACTTTGATTTTAGATAGATAGATAGAGAAATATACAATGAAGAAGTTTTACAATAGTAAGTAAAAGGAAAGCATGAAATAATATAAAATTTAGATGAGAATACAAAAATTATTTCATCCCTAGACTTCATGAATTTTGCCAAAGATTTTATCTTTAAAATTTACTATGAAGAAAATTCAATAAACTCCTTCAACAGTCTGTTGAAGTACTTAACAATCCTTCTTGGCAGGGAGTTCTTCCTTCTATCTAGCTTGAACATTTCCTGTTATAATTTAAGCTTGTTTCCTCTTCTTCTGACGTTTTTCAGATTAGGTTAACTATAGTAAAATCATAGAGGATGCATCTACATCCTCCAATTTAAATGTTATTTTACCTAAAGCCAAAGAAAGAGGGAAAACATCAAAGGCACCAAGTTCTAAGCAAATTTTTCTTTTGTCATTGAATTGGGAAAGTGCACATTTCACAGAAATAGAATTATCCCTCACTTCACCTTTTCCAGTAGTTATAAAAGAAGCAATCTAACTTTCAAAAGATGCCTCACAACTTGTTAATGGCTTAAACACAGACTGGGAGAATCTAGTTCATAGATCTGATTATGCTGTCCAATTCTGTTCTCCATGAGGTCAAATTGGACATCCTCCACAAAGTAAGTTGAGCAATATCTCCAAATGCTTGGACTCTTATGTAGAATTTACAAAGGTGGCAAACCACAGGTTCCTCTTCTCATATCTATGGAACCTACTAAGGCAAAAAGGTTTCTTTCCCTTCTCTCCGTGCTTAGAAAAGTGGCTGCTACTCTGAATGGTGCTTAGAAAATAATATCAGATGAAGCATCTAAGTATGTACCAGTAAAAGGTGGCTATATGAATTATCAGTGTTATCCTAGAGATTGTGGTCAGGATAAAGAACAAAGGGAGAGACCACATGTGCGGATGTGTCATCTGCAGGGATTGGAGAGACCCAAATGGAGTGGAGGATGAGTAAAAAATTACTCCATACCATGAATATCTGTGGCTTCTCCAAAGGTCATTTAGCTGCCATTCCACATAGGCTCATATATAGTCTTTCACCAAGGTGAGGTCAACAAGTGAACTTGATATGATATGACAATGTAAAGGGTCAAGAATATTTGTTATCTCCAATAGGCACAGGTACTAAGGCAGGAAAGACAGATCCAGATAACCTGGACCAGAGATAATGACACATCTATTTCCACAGATTCCTTACTATTAAAATGCCATTGTATGGGACACAATATATAAAGTAAAATACAAGCTTACAATATATAGGGGAGGCTAAGTAGAGGAAAGACCAGTTTGGATTTGTTTTTAAGTGTTAATTATAAAATATTTTGAGAGTAGTACCTTTCATGTCCCTGTAAGAATAATGATTAACAATATTCTGTCATACTTAAGTCCTACTGAACCTACTTTTTGATAAATGAGTAAAAATGTTTAATTAGAAAACTATTTTATCAAAATAGTGCTGCTAAAGTTTTAGAAGGTTGTGAAAACAATTTGTTTTCATGATCAGGCAAAAATTTTTCTTAGAATCTTTATTAGGTTAGCAAACCTGTCTTTACAGATAGAGCCAAGCCAAATTGTAGCTGAACCCATGCCCTAACAATCACAAATGTTGAATTGATGGTGTCCAAATTGATGAGGTTTTTATAGTATGATGTAGGCAACTTTTGTGAGTAAGAAAGATCAAGAATAAGAAGCAGGACAGAGTAATAATGTTTTTACCAGGGTCTTCTGAAATCCACATGAAATGGAATCTGCTGAGACATGGGTTTTGCCACATTGAAAGAACAAGCGCATGTTTTTACACTTCTGGCACTGATTTCATTCTGTTCTCTGCACGAACATTATTGCAATGGTCAGGTTTGATGACTTTATTATATGTGCAGCCCAGAATGCCAAGTTTCATGTGGGAAAGCCATTTTCAATAGAAATAAATGAACTGTGAGAGCTGCAGGAAAGGAAGAAAGCAATAAGAGGGACTGGACTCCATTTAGAAATAATGTATATGAAAAGGATCTCTATAGGTCTGTTTTAAACTGACAAATAGGAAAAAATAAGGGGTGAGATATTGTCCTGGATCTGGGAAAGCCCTGAACATGTGATCCTCCTCACTGTTAAATCATGTTCTGTGATCCACCTCCTCCAGATACGCGATCCTGGAGTTCTGAAGTATACTGGAATGAGTTCAAGATATAGTTTCTGATTTAACTCTAAATTTCTTGATTCAAAGATATCTGAAAACATAATGGATTTATTAATTTTTATAGTTGATATTTTTATCACTAGAATTCCTTGAATATTTTTCATTCCAGCAAAAAATAATTTTTCCCTTTTGCCATGTTCTCTGTTCCTACTAGAGCAAAGAGATATTCTTTCAAAAAAGCTGAATGCCTAAAAATGCAATCAGTTTTTTCATATGGGACAATTTCTCAGAAAGAAATTATCCCTCTTGAAACTACTACATAGAAGTTGCTGTTTAAATGTTTAAGATGAACTTTTTCCCCTTAAATGGTTATATTATACAACTTTTACCAAGAGGTTAAATTAAAAACAAAACCTTAAAGGTCTGTCAATATTTTTACCTTCCATCAAATTTTTACTCTCCCTATTTTCAACTGTCAATATAATACTGTATCATCATCTATCAATGATTACCCAACCCCAATGAACCCACAGGGAATTGGGGACTGTGCCTTCTTCACTAAGGGGCACATCTATTGTGGATACATGTACGTGGTCTGTACCAGGTTCACTCCTGAGGGGGCCCAGCCTCTAACAAGATGATCAAACTCCTTTTCTCAGGTCCTTTGGCCTACTTCACTCCAACCTTGCTCCCCAAGGGAATATTTACTTAAAGCTTCAGTTTAGTTTATGCTTAAAATCTCCTTAAAGAGTAGAAATGTGTTGTGTTCAATATGAATCAAATATAGGACAGGTATTTATTTCCTGCACATAAAAAATGCTTCATACCAAATATTCACAAATATGCATTGACAGAAAGACATCAAACAGGGTACATCAACATAATTTGCAACTACTATTATACTACTCTCCCAAGAGATTAGGACTTCAACTTCATCACACCATAAAACAATTTAGGAGCATAATTAATGGACATTATTACATTTCATCTTGGCTCTGCACATTCCCCTCTCTGTCAATGTCTTTAGGCCATGTAGGCCAGGGATTAGTCTTCTCTTGTTGGTGGTCATCTTCTCTGATGTAGAAACCTCTCTTTGATGCCAGATAACTACAAACAAGAAATCAACCAGGACCTCAGGAACTTGCACATTCATAAGATAACCTCTAAACATGGATAGTCCATTTCAAGATTGCTGTCCAGTTACCTATACTTGGGAAAGAAACATAAAATAAGCATCAGATAGGGCTCTGTGATGCAGCGGCAGGTCTGCCTGTGTAGGATATGTACATTAGCTTGCATATTGGTCAGTTTGGAGAAATGGGATGAGCTGACCTTTCCCCTAACCCTCACAGAAAGTCACCGAGTTACATGATGCTACCTGGAGAGTGAAAGGAAGAAAGCTATGGGTGGAATCATTGACAGGACCTAGGGATGGCTTCCTGATGTTCCTAAACACTGAACTAACATGCATGGTTGGCTGCAAACAGGTGGGGAAGCCTTGAAAATTCTTTATGCAATCCCTGATGATGATAACATTTAAAGTTGGGCGGGACTTTAGGAATCATCTCATCCAAGGTCATCATGTAAATGAGGAAACTGAAGTCTAAAGACATCGTGTGACTTTACCAAGATGAAGCAACTGTCATAGGATCATAGATTTAGGATTGGAAGGGAATTCTGAGGTCATCAAGTCCAACCCCCTCATTTGTAAATGAAGGAATTGAGACCCAGAAAGTATTAATAATCTGACTACAGTCACACAGCTAGTAAGTGCCTGAGGTCAGATTTGAATTTAGGAAGATGAGTCTTCCTGACTCCAAGCCTGGCACTCTATGCACTATGGTATCAACTAGTTGCCTCATATGTGGTTTAGTATCCCCCACACCCTCATTTCTATTTGAGTTTGATACCACTGCTCTATATTATTCTGCCCCTTAAGTAAGAATTGTAGGAGAAATGAGACCTGAACTCAAGATTTCTGACTCCAATTCCATGCCCATCCTTCTCTATTGCTTTAGGATTGTCGTTATAACATAATCCTGATTCCAATATTTCCTTGGCTACTTCCTCCTTTTGTGTCAACATCTGCATTTCTGGGATAAGAGAACACAGGCAAATATATTTTAGAGATCATCCACAAGTGTACATTCCCCATTACAAAATAAAAGATCCGAAATGTATTGCATAAAATGTCATTTATACTCAACATTAAGACACAAAACCCTGAAGGTTTTTCAACCAGAAAATTAAAGTGGGTTCACCTCATAAACCAAAAGGGATGGAAATGGAGAAGATGTAGAACTTACTGAGTTTCCTTTAAGCCTGACATTTGTTTTCTTTCCAGCCACAGGGAAATAGATATGCCTGTTTATTTGGATATTGTCGGTCTGCTGGTCATAATTTAGCTTCTGTTCTGAAAGGGCTACTTGAAAGATAATTTAACGCTATGAAATTTAACAAGCATTTATTAAGTACCTACTATGTGCCAGGTCCTGCCTGGGTTATATTCAGTGTCATGTTCTATTAGGGTTATTAGAAACCACAAAAACCAGCCTTAGAAGCTCTCCTTCTAATTGAGGAGAAAAGCTATACTGGGGGGAAAAGGGGAATGAATTAAACAAAGGCTGTCTATAAGAAGTGCCAAGAGATTCTAATAGTAAATAGGGAGTTCAGAGGAGGAAGACCTTCCTGTGAGTTGAAGAGATTAGAGAAAGTTTTTAGAGGAAAAGGGACCTAAAATAGACCTTTTAAAAATGGGCACACTTCTAAAAGGTGAAAAAAACTAACTAAAAAGCATTTCAGCAGGGCAGAAAGGGAAGCGAATGAGCACAAAGGAAGGAATGCATGAGGCATATTTGGGAAACAGTATGTAGACCAACATGCCTAAAGCAGAAGATCCTTGCGGGATTGAAGTCGCAAACCAGCTTGGAAAAGAAGATTGGTCCCAGAGTGTGGAAAGTGTTGATGTCAGAAAAGGCAGATTTTGTGTAGTGCCATGACAGAAATGGTATGTTAGTATAGTAAATATGAACAGAGCAGGCAGGAAAGGTTGGGCGGGGACAGGCCAGAAGCAAGGAAAGCCATTGCGAAACTATTACGACCATCCAGATATGAGGTACCATGGGGCTTAGCAATGGAAACAGAAAGGGATAGAAATGAGAGACACTAGAAAGGAACAATGAACAGGACCTGGTGATTGATTGGATTATTGAAGCACAGGAGAGAGACATTGAGATTTCTTTAAGCCCAGGGAACTGGGAGAATAGAAGCATAATTAATAGAAATAAAGAAGTTAGAAAGGAGAGTAGAAGGCAGGGTGAGAGATGATGAGCGACATTTTAGACCCGCTTAATTTCATGTGACCAGGGCAACCAAGAAGAAAACTAGAGCAGGAAGTTATATATGAGACCAGAGCTCATAAGAGAGGGTTAGAAATTACTTAGAGAATGTCATCTGCACAGAGGTGATAGCTGATGCATTTAGAGTAGATGAGATCTAAGAGCGAGAGCAAGAGAGAAAACAATGGTAGAAGAGTGGAGGACTGAGGGCTAAACCTGGTGTGCACCCAATTTGGGGAAGAACAAAGAAATAGAGAGGAAGTGATCAGAGAGGAAGGAGAACCAAGTTATTTATGATTTCAAGGAAAAGAAGAAAGGTGAGGATTCCAAGAATGGAATTTCATCAAGTGGAGCAGATAGTTGAAAGAGATTGAAGGCTCAGAAAAAGAACTTTGAATTTGATGACTGAGAGGCCACTGGTGACCTTCCAGAGAACAATTTCAGTAAAAGCCAAAATGAAGATGGTTGAAGAACATGCATGATGAGGATGTAGAGGAAGTCTTTGTAAGCTACATGTTCAAGAAGTTGAAAGGAATTAGAGATAAGATGGTAGCCAGAGACAATAAAGTTAAGAGAGACCCAGGGTTATTTAGGGGAATTTTTTTTTTTTACTAATGGAGACCCCAAAATAATTGTGAGACATAAAAAAGCGGTATACTATAGGAAAAGGAAAGAAAAAAACAGCAATTCTCCACTTAAAGTTGATATAGTAGACAATGGGAAAAGGTTATGGTACAAGAGATGCTATAAAGAGGGCACTGAAATAGGTAACTGTGGACTCTGTATTAGGCAAGGAATTAGGTAATCCAGAAGGTAAATAATGGACTTAGTGAACAAGGGAAGCCAAGTGACTAGAAATTCAGGTGAGGCCAGTAAGTAGAGAAGTAGTAGTTGTCTATGGCCTCACTGCTTAATGGTTCATGAGAGAGGAGATAACAATATAGCCCTTGACTTGCTATTCTAGGTTTTTCCTCAAATTTCAACTCTCTTAGCCCCCTTATGCCATCAATTACTAAATCTTGTTGATTCGATCTCCACGTCTTTTTCATCAACCCCTTTCTCTCCCCTCACAAAGCTACTCCTCCAGTCCAGATGTTTGTCACCTCTCACCCAGACTCCAGCCTCTCCAATTTATTCTCCACACAGCTGCCAAATTAAAATGATTAAAGCACAGGTCTGACCATGTCACCTTCCTGCTCAAGAAGCTTTGGTGACTCCCTATCACCTCTAAGATAAAATCTATTCTGTTTGGAATTTAAAGCCCCTTGTCATCTAATCTAGCTCTAACATCTTTTTGGACTGATTTCACATGATTTTCACTTACACACTCTGCACTGTAACCAAACTGGCTAACTTGCTGTTCCCTGTATATAGACACTACATTTCCCACTGCTGAGCATAGTCTGTTGTCCATGCTGGTAATGTTCTCACTATTCACCTCCATCTCTTGGAATTCCTTTTTCCTTTCAAGGTTCAACCCAAACATTATCTCCCACACAAGGCATCATGTGGTCCTTCCTTCTTTCCCCTCCACTTGTTAGTGTTGTCCCTTTCCAAAAATACTGTGTGGTTTTATTGCACAATATTTTGTATTTAATTTTCTTTGTACTTGTCATGTCCTAGTAGAATATAAGCTTCTTGTCTTTATATTTCCAGTGGCTAGTACAGTGCCTACTACGTAGGAGGTATTTAATAAGTGCTTATTGAATTGAATTCAATTAAATTCACAGGCAGGAGTCTGTTTTAAAATAGCCTTTATCAAATGGCCTTCTCAGTGCAAGGCACTACGCAAACCTAGAAATGCTAAATTTTGCAATTCATATAATTTTCCATTTTGAAGATCCATTGTATTCCTCTTTATTATTGGGAGATACTATTCTTTAATTCAATGATCTCTAATGGAATTGTCCCCACCCCTGGGTTTCTAGGAGATGAATAATAGCATCTTCGATCTACATAGCATGTTATAGTTGACAAAATGCCTTCAACATCCCTGTGAGATAGCCAGGGAAGGTATTATTTTCCTCATTTTGCAGCAAAAAAAAACTGACTCAGATATAGTTAACAATTTCCAGGACTGGTAACTGAATATTATATCCTCAGTACTTGCTTGATCCATCTTACTGCTGAAAGAACATCCTAAAATATGAATTATAGAACAAAAGTCCTGCGTGAATATTAACCTGTTTGTTGTACCTACTTAAAAAACCTTAAAGTTTGGAGACTGGTCTAGGAAAATTAGGAGTTAAGTGAGGTCATGGACAAAGCATCTTTGTTCCTCTCTTTGTTGTCATTTACTACCCTCAGCTGTGAGAATGTACAGATGTTTGCCTCACAGACTCCAGCTGTAGGTCATGGAATGAGCCAGATTTTTCTCCTTTTCCTTCTCCCCCCCCCACCTTTGCAACTATTTGTAATTTTCAAAGATCCCAAAGACTTGGAGATGTAGGCAACAGACAAAATCTTGACTACCTATAAATTAAATTATGGAAAATAGAAATCTAGACTGAGTGGCAAGGAGGAAATTTCAATGTCCCAGTCAAGAGATGGAACTTTTTCTTTATGTAAGAGAAAAACTGGGAAGGCATTTTGCTTTTGTTATTCTACGCACTAAGTCCCACATGTTCTGGGCCCTTGGCAATATCTGAATCACCAGCTGACATAGGACTTGGGAACCTCCCAGGCCAGTTAAGAACACATTTCTCACCCAAGGAAGCACTTAGAGAGCCAACAGCCATGTTCTTGCTTTCCCATCAACAACCCATTAATTTGTAATGCCAATATCCTTCAATGAATTTGGCTCCAGATACAAAAATTTTGTGCATGAACCGTCTTTATTCTGGTCTCTAGACTACTTTAAAAATGACCAGTTTAGAAAGTATTTTCTTCTACATAGTGAGACATTCGACAGGAGAAGACAACTGTCTCCAATAAACCTTTTCCCAATCAAATCACATAGCCCAAGACCACAAAGCTAGTCACAAAGATGGAATTCAAGTCCTAGTCCAATGTTCTTTCCCTTACAACATAAATTCTATAATAGAGATATTATACTAGAAAGTAAAATGGTTTTGTTTTGTAGACATGTCACAATAATTGATACTTGCATAGCATTTTAAGGTTAATACTTTATATTTATTATCTCATTTGGTGTTCAGAGCAGCCGTGTAAAGTTACATTATTATGCCTATTTTATAGATGAAGAAATTTACTTAATAGTAACTAGCATTGGGGCAGCTAGGTGGCGCAGTGGATAGAGAGCACCGGCCCTGGAGTCAGGAGGACCTGAGTTCAAATCCGACCTCAGACACTTGACACTTACTAGCTGTGTGACAGTGGGGAAGTCACTTAACCCCAATTGCCTCACAAAAAAGTAACTAGCATTTATAAGTTTTGCAAAATGCTTTACATATATGCTAATTCAGTTGATCATGACAATCATCTGAGGTAGTTTCTACTATTATTCCTATTTTACAGATGAGGAAACTAAAGCAAAGGGAGGTTAAGTGACTTGCCCAAGATCACACAGCTTATTAAGCTATAGAGCTAGCATCTGAACACAGGCCTTTTTTCTTTCTTTCCTTTTTTTTTTTTAAGTGAGGCAGTTGGGGTTAAGTGATTTGCCCAGGGTCACACAGCTAGTAAGTGTTAAGTGTCTGAGGTCGGATTTGAACTCAGGTCCTCCTGACTCCAGGGCCAGTGCTCTATCCACTTCATCACCTAGCTGCCCCTGAACACAGGCCTTTTTACTTAGCAAAGCACAGTGAAAAGAAAAAGAAAATATGGAATTATTGGGTAGCAACTCTGTATCAGGCATTGAGCTAAGCACTTTATAAATAGTATTTCATTTGATCCTCACAATAGCCTTGTGAGGTAGATTTTAATATCCCCATTTTTCCATTGAGGAAACTGAGGCAAACAGAGGTTAAGTGATTTGCCCAGGGTCATACAGCTAGGAAGTATCTGAAGCCAGATTTGAAGTCAGGTGTTCCTGATTCCAAGCCCAGGGGCTCTATCTACTGTGCCACCTACCTGCCCCAAATATGTAGTCAAAAGACCTGGGTTTAAAGCCTGTCTCTGTTATTTACTAACTAAGTGACCTTAAACATGGTACTTAAACTTTGAGGGCTTCTGTTTCCTCATCACTCAATGATTTCTGAAGTCTGTCTCAGCTTACATTCTGTGATTCCGTGACTCCAAACCCAATGCTCTTTCTCCCCCACCACGCTTCCTCTCATGTCTTGGTTTGTAGCCAGACCATTTTTGAATTTGACATAAGACACAACAACTTTCTGGGCTCAGTTTTCTAGATGCTTATCTACTTAGCATGTCATTTGGGAGCCTGTTACTGACAGAAGCGTAACAATTTTTAGTTTATAATGAAATTAGATTCATCTATATTTTAGAGGGAAAACCACACATTCTGTCCAACACATTTAAAAACTGAAGTTGGGTCAGGAGTAGAGGCTCTTGAGCAAAGAGCAGGGACAGGGCCTGTGGGTAGAGGAGGAAAAAAAAACAGATTTAAAAGGAATGAAGCGGAAAGTAAAGGGCTAAGTATCCTGCAGAAGGAAACCATCACTGGCACTGCCATAGAAGAGCTTCAGAGTTTTACTATCTCTTCCTCCCTCCCCAGCGCCATTACTGATGCCTCAGATCCCTTCCTGCACTGGCTTTGAGATGAGATTAGAAGTAGGGACAAGGTAAGAGTCAATAGTCTCAAGTAGCAACTAGTTCAGACAAAAGGCATTTGACAAGGTCTTTCATGATACTCAAGGTCAAGATGGAGAGCTATAGGCTAGTTAATAGTATACTTTGCTGAGGGCAGCTAGGTGGTTCAGTGGATAGAGCACCGGCCCTGGATTCAGGAGGACCTGAGTTCAAATCCTCAGACACTTGACATTTACTAGCTGTGTGACCCTGGGCAAGTCACATAACCCTCATTGCCCTGCAAAAAAATCTTTTTAAAAAATAAACATTTTACAGTATACTTTTCTGGTTGAAAAATGGAACCCCCAAAATAGTGACTAATGGAGAAATATGAGGCAGGAATGTGGTCTGTAGTGGAGTGTCATAGAACTCTTAAGGGGTTCTAGCATTCCACCATTGAACATTTTATCAAATTTGGAGGGAAGCACATTTCTCAGGCTTGTTTACTATACAGAAGACACAGACCTTCGAAGAATATTTAACGCCTTAGATGACAGTCAGCATTCAAAGAGCTCAACAGATTAGAATAGGAGCTAAATCTAGTTAGATAAAATTTAATAGACATTATAAAAGTCCTATATTTGGCTTTTCTAAACAATCAATTTCAAAAATACAAGATGGAAGAGGTATGGTTAAAAATAGATCATGTGGAAAAGCTTTGGAATTTTTAGTGGGCTATAAGCACAATATGAATTAATGGTATAATATAGCAGCCAGAAGTGTTAATGTAATCTTGGGCTGCCTTGAGAGGCCATAGTCCCACTACATTCCACTCTGGTCAGACTCTATATCCAGTACTCTGTTCAATTTTGGGCCCCACGTTTAAAGAAAGATAGTGATCATCTAGAGAGTGACCAGGCTGGTGGGGGGCAGTGAAATCATGCCATATGACAATCAGATAAAGGAACTGGGATGTTTGTTCCGGAAAAGACTTGGAGCAGATATGATGGCTTTCTTGAGGTATTTAAAGGACTGGTGGAATGGGCAGTTTTGACTTGCAGATAGTGCCTTATCATGGAAGACCATTTGTTGGGGATGCAGCAAAGAGGATTCATACTTTAGGTATCATGCAAAATTAATTCTGAGTTCCCTTTGAACTCAGTGACTTTAAGATTCTAATGGAAAGACTATGTAAAAAATATGTTGCATCCTGACAAATCTCCTTCCATATGTATTTTTAAATTGACCGTATTTATATTTTAAACTCTAATATAGAGTCCTAGAATGTTAGTGCCAGGAAGGACCTTATACATCTAGTTCAACTCCCTCATTTTAGAGATAAGGAACTGAAGCATAATATTGGGGCCTGACTTCAGAAAGTTATAAAAGTGATAAGACAGGATAAAGATATCTATCTATCTATATATGTATATACATATGCATGTTTGTATGTTATATATGTGTTTATGTATATTTATATAGGGTGTTTCCAAAGTCTTAGTATAGTTTTAAGCTTCAATAACTTATATATAGTATGTATATATGAGATATGTGTATATTTACATGTACACACATTCATATGTCTATGCATACATATACATATCATGAACATATGCACTATGGACATACATATACAATATGTAATAGTATAACTGGCAAAACCTTGGCAAAATTTAAAAGGATGGAGGGGGAAAAACAAAAACATTAAGGCCTTCAGATGAAAAATAAATATACCATGCCTTATTAAGTGTCTTGAACTACACGTGAAGGGACCAGCAAAGATGCATTTGCCTCTGGGCACAGGTTGCATCCTTACCTTTGTTTCTTGGCACTTATCTGCATAAGACCCCAATAAGATCCTGGGAAATATAACTGACAAAATTGGTACTAGTAAGCATAACTCAAAGAAAAGTCCCTGGCTGAAGGCTGCTGAAACCATCACTGAAGGAGGAATAACTGTCCAATAGGAAATTCTAGATCTCTCCCACCTCCTACCTGGAGGTGACAAACCAAGGATCTGAGAGGATAAAAGAGGGGAAGGTTCTGCCAACCCTGGGCTAAGGGTCATTAATCTAATTGAAAGAGCACATGCACATACAGATATCCATATGTATACACACATACAGAGACATAAAAGCAGTGCTTTAAATGTAAACATAATTTTAAAAATTTATTAAGCAGATCTCTAAATTTACTTCAAATAAATTATAGAAATTTCCTTATTGTTTATCACCTGTCCATCAATTGAGAATAAAATTATTAGCCCTACAACCACCAAAAAATGTGGGGGAAAGGAAAATATAAGGAAGGATTTCATCTTTGGTTGAGAATGAATATAGCTTATCTGGGCTTCTCTGGGAAATTAATTCTTTGTAATGATCAGACATTACGATCTCCTTTGATTCATATCCCCTTTAGACAAACCATTTATACATTTTAAGAGCGACAATATGAACTAAAAGTAACTTCTGTTGGAAAAGGAGGAGGAGGGAGTGGGAGGCAGAAATGAAGATTTATTTGGTCATTGGTGATAATTTTATATCTGTGAATGTGTATTATGGGACAAGAAGTCAAAAGCTTTGAATCCAGCCTTTTCAGACTATTGCATTAATAATCAATGAGACAATATATCTATCTTCCTGGCCTCTATAACTATTTGCTCTTAACTGGGTTATAGTTCATGCACAGATAGCCATCTCCCATTCCAAAGACTTTTTCCAAGTGTTATAACAAAGTATCTCCATCTGCTCTCTCACCTCACCCTATTCAAATCAGAATAATACCTTTGAAACCCAAGAATCATTTCCTGTCCTTCCTGATTGAACAGCGAAATTTACTGAAAAGAGAAAAATGCTATGCCATCTGCTATCTGCCGAACAACTTAATGACAACTTTCCTATTCCTTACCTTACAATGAAAACCAACTTAGGCCTATGAAAGAAGAGAGAGAGTGAAATAAGTTTGTAAAAAAAAAAAATCTGTTAAGTGAAGAGTCATGGGACAGGTCATCCTGGGCAGGGGAAAGAATGTTGGAGAAATGAAAATCCAGTGCAGGTGGCCACCCCAAAGCTAGTTTAATTTGGGTCAACTGTGATCTCTTCCAGCTGTTAGAATATATATATATATATATATAGTGGTACAATGACCCAGATGTTCTCTACTTGGTCTTCTTCAAACAACAATGTTTTTCCTTTACTTATATCACCAACAAAGACTGAACAGAATTAAGATTTAATTTGGGGCTAATGGAAGGAAGGAACTATAAATATTAAGTTGAGTAGATACAGTAGGACCTACCTAGTAGAGCCCAGGATAAGAAAATACTCACTGTCCCTCATCCTTTTTTTTTCACATTGGATCCCACATTTCTTTTCTATCTCATCCTTCTCCTGTCATTCCCTCCCCCCACTTTATAATGTATTCTTTTTTTTTTTAGTGAGGCAACTGGGGTTAAGTGACTTGCCCAGGGTCACACAGCTAGTAAATGTTAAGTGTCTGAGGCCGGATTTGAACTCAGGTACTCCTGACTCCAGGGCCGGTGCTCTATCCACTGTGCCACCTAGCTGCCCCTATAATGTATTCTTGGAATAGCTTTTAGTTTATTTGGGTGGCTATCAGACTGTACCCAAGATAGCTGTCACCTCAGGCCCTGCCACTGTACTTTTAGACTCGGAGAAACTCTGTTCTGGTAAACAAATATGTTTTTGATTAATATGGTCTCCCTAGGTTAATTCAGACAAGGGATAGCTATAGCATGAACTTACATTTGGTCTCCCTTAAACTGAAGCTCAGAACTCCAAACCCAATCATTTGTGTAAGGAGGAGGAGATGAAGAAGAAAAGGAAGAAAGAGGAAGAGGAGGAGGAGGAAAAGGAGAAGGAGGAGGAGAAAAGAAGATGTTATTATCTCAACAAGGATGAAATTTATAGGCCAGTAGCTGACTGTCCTTAAAACTACCTACAGGAAGAATTGAACCTCCAACAGACTTTTGACTCACTCCTCCCTTATAATTTGTTATTTGCAAAATATGCAGTGATCTAGCAAAGAGAAAGAACCCACCCCCTAAGCCTTAATTCCCTTTTAATGTAGAAGCTACTTATGCATTATTTCTATGACTGATTAAGACTATTCTATATAACCCAAATTAGTACAAAAGAAAGACAAAGATGAAAGCAAATGGCTGGTGGATAACTTAGAGGTTACTAGTTTCACAGGGGTAGTCTCTCTGACATACCATGCCCATTAGTCGTGGATTTTTATTTCAATTCCCCACTCCCCCTAGAGATAACATGGATGTATTGAAGATGAAGGGGAAAGGTGTCCAGTTATTAAGGGCATCTGACTGTCAGGAAGACAAGAGGGTTTTGTGGCTACTTAAGATGAGCAATTTGGATTTCAGTCCAGGAAATTTCTGTTCTGCATTATCAGACAGAAGAATGAAAAGTTGCAGGAAACTCTTGAGCATAACAAAACAAAATAGCAGTCATAATATTTTTATTCCAACATTTTTGCATTTTGAAAATAAGTTAATTTTACTTTACTACTAACAATAATAACTCACATTTACTTTAATATGTATAAAATAAATAAAGTGAAGGCTGTGATTACAATTCAAAATACCAAAATAAAAAAAAATTAATGTAATACTAAAACTGGCTGGTTTGTCTCTACACGGCCTATAATCTGATTACTTGTATTCTTTTTTCCTCTTTGGTTTATAGAAAAAGAGCCCTATACCACATGAATAAATATGTAAATATCCATAGAAATGAGCCTGCAATATGGCCTACAATATGCAATAGGAAAGCTGGCTAATTTGGTCAAGGATATAACAATGTGTGCTGCAACAGTCACTTATATTGTCATTCATAATAATCCAGGGACATTGTATAACATGAAAGAATCTTAACTATATTAATAATTAATATCAATTAGTTATTAGTTATAACATTAAATATATCCTTAATAATTCTTAAAATAAAAAATAGGACTTGCTTCCAAGACCAAATATTGATAGTTCAAAGTTCTTGGAAGGTTTTAATCCAGAGTCTCTAAGTTTTAACTTTGAACTACTTCATAGCATATTATATCATATCACAGTGGTAATTTTACAAAGAAATAGATGTTTCATTATGTGATCCAATATAATAAATAAGAAAATGTCTTATGTAGGCTGAGTGAAGATTAATATGTATCTATTCAAGACATTTGTCACAAGTGTTTAATAAAATATAAATTCATTTAAATGTATTGCTCAATTCATACCTTTTGGGCATTATTTTCTCAATTAATAGATATTAATAAAACACCTACTATCATGTGTGGGGTATGTGAAATTTTTCTACCAGAGAGGATTTCTCATACTTGAAAATTTAGTAACCACTACACTAGATATTTGCCAAGGTCTTTTCCATGTCTATTGTATAATACAGGTGAGATTAATAAGGGATTTGAGCTCTTTGAATGATTTTAGTTTGAGGTCCCAAACTACTTCTGTGGAGAGATGTCCAAAAGGCTGTTTGATGACACAGTTGGAGCTCCAATAAGAGGTCAAGGCTAGAGCTAGATATTTGAGAATAATCTATATAGAGATGCTCCCTGAAACCAAGAAAACAGAGAGATCACAAAGAGGGATAGTACAGAGAGAAGAAGAAAATGATAAGAACAAAATCTTAGGGGAATACCTATACTTAGGGAGGAGAAAAGAGGGAATGATGAAGATAGAAGGAGCAAGTAGAGAGGTAAGAGAATGAAGATAGTATCTTGTCAAAGAAGCCAAGATAGACTCTCTAGATGCAAGTCAGTGTTGAGTCTTATAGCCAATATTAAGCTCCAGAAAAGGTCATTGGATTTGTGACCTTTGAGAGAATGGTCTTAGGAGAGCAGAGAGAAGGCAGTGGCTTGGAAGCAGTGTTAAAGAAGAGGACATATATTTTTAGGATGGGGTGACTTGAACAGGTCAACAGAAGGGGAAAACAAATCCAGTCAAGATGTAAAGATTGATGGAACCAGTTGTCTGAAGAAATGGGAGATATAGGCTGAAGGGCACAGGCAGACCTAGCCTTGGTGAGAAAGAGGAAGCACATATTTCTCCAAGACTCAATAAGAGAAGAGGGTTTGAAATGGAGAGAAGGGAAATTGAGGAATTTAGATCATTGAATATTCTTAGTAAGGGAGGAAGTGAGGTCATCTGCTAAAAGTTAAAGGATAGGCATGGAATTAGCTCTTTGAAAGAGGAGAAAATATTTGAAACAGCCACTGGACAAACCTAGAGATCAATTAAAAATAAATACAGTTGGAACCTATCTCATGCAAACTAGCATGATTTTGTGGGAAACCCAGTCAACTTGGTCTTGTGAATTTCTCCAGGAATACAAAAGCCTGGAACCAAGAATAGAAAAATCCTCCTGGATTATTATCAGTCACTTTGAGTTTCTAGTTTTTTTAAGTATGAGAGGTTTTCAAGATTGAAAATAAAAAGCATGAAAGAAACCAAAGAATTTGAAAAAGCCTCCCTTTTAATTGGCTTATTTCTCCATAATAACTCATTGTTATCTAAATTCAGTTTGCAATAGTGAACATGTGTTTTAAAATTGCTTTTCTTCCTTTCTTGTAGCCAGTGAGGATTTAATGGTTTATGTGTATCTAAAAGAATACTATGCAAACACAAGATACAGGATTATTTATTAAAAGTAATAATAATAACAACAATGTCATCCATTTGCATAATGACTCAATAGGAGGTTATTTTTTCAAGGAGGTTCATCCTTATGGGGAATAACCCTCTATGAGGTTCCTTTTTTTGTTTGTTTGTTTTTTTGGTTTTGCAGGGCAATGGGGATTAAGTGACTTGCCCAGGGTCACACAGCTAGTAAGTGTCAAGTGTCTCAGGCCGGATTTGAACTCAGGTACTCCTGAATCCAGGACCGGTGCTTTATCCACTGCGCCACCTAGTTGCCCCCTATGAGGTTCCCTTTTAATGATGCAAAGAAGTTAACAATCCACAGAGTTCAGTCTACTCCCTAACACAATAATAGCCCTGGAGCCTCTAGAACCCAAGGGAGAACTGCAAGTATCATATTACAAATCTGCCTGAGTCAGGTCTGAAAATCCTTTAATTATGGCAGTGGGTGCTCTTTAAAATGGTCTGATTCCCAGGCTGGGTGACAGTCTGACTTCTGGGCCCTATTCCACACTTCTGTAAAATGATTGCTTGGTTACCATGGCAGACTCAGAGACAAAACAGCACTAACCCATTCATTTGAGGATCCTGGAGAATTCTAGGGCCCCAAAGTGGCCTCTCCCAGGCAGCCGCAGTCAGGCCCATCCTGATCTAAATCTTCAGAGCTCCCTGGGTTAGCTACTGTTTACAGGTGGAAAACCTTCCTAAAGAACTGAACTCCCAAGTAGATGGAGGTAGTGGTTTTGTCTTGAAGGAAAAGAGAGGAATTAGATTAAAGCAAATAAATGTTGATTATTTTAAGGACATGAGTTGATCCTTAAAAAGTGAGTCTTGAGGGGCCTCTCTAAAGCAAAACTGAAAATTGGGTCACTGTGCCTCCTTGGAATTTTTCTTCTGGGATAATCAAGTGAGTTTAGATTGATTTCAGCCTCCCACTGACTTGGCTCCGTCTGGCAGGATTCTTTGGAAGGCATATCATATTTAAACATTCAATCTAAGAACCACACAGTGGAGTTTCAATATATTTTAAAAGCCGTTATCATTATTGTTGTTGATATTTTTCCCCTACAAAAACTATTTAATGTGAGTATTATACTGTGAAGAAATGATAGATGTCAGGCTTGTTGTGTACCTGATTCAAGGACCCTGAATACCCAAAAAAGATACACAGTCATCATTGAAAAGTATGGCCTTTTAAATGCTTTTCCTCCCCTCAAAAAAACTTCTTAAGCTACTGGTTTATGTCTTGGCTCAACTACCAGTCCACCCACTGCCTAGTTTCTCACTTCTTCCTTTGACTATCGGGAAACAGAGGATGAATGGGTGTGGCAGAGGTTGGGGTTGGGGATAAGTAGCTTTGTTAAAAGAAACTCTCAGGACATTTAGTCATAAAATGCCTGTAGATATTCTTAGCTCCAGTCTTATGCCATATTCGTTCTGCACACTACTTGGTATTCACTCAGATGGCACTCATACTCCCCATAGGGGCAGCTAGATGGTGCGGTAGATAGAGCACTGGCCCTGGAGTCAAGAGGACCTGAGTTCAAATCTCACCTCAGACACTTACTAGCTGTGTGACCCTGGACAAGTCACTTAACCCCAATTGCCTTAAATTTCCAGGACCATCTCCAATTGTCCTGATACATATCTTGCCCTTGGACCCAGATGACTCTGGAGGGGATAGTGAGGCTGTTGACTTTACACAGCTCTTCCTCACTTAAATCCAATTCAGTGCAAGTCATGGCATCATAGTCCTCCTCAAGAACGAAGGACAAACAACTCCTTCCCTCTCTATGGAATTGCTCTGCCTCTTAGATTCCCAACTTCTTTCGTGACTCAGCTCAAATCCTACCCCCTGCCAGAAACTTTCACCTACCCTTCTTTCACAGTCTCTCTCCTGGTTGCTAGTGCTTGAGACTTACCTTCCCTAGATCTTATATGTACAACTACTTAGACATTGTCTCCCCTACTAGTAAACAGCAACGATTTTTGCCCCTTTTTTTGTTTCCTAGGCACTTAATACAGTATCTGGCACATAGAAAGCATTTTTTAGATCTTGCTGATTGATTGATTGATAGTTCCCCTTGTCTATAAAACTCTTCTCATCTCTGCCTCCTGTCTTCCCTAGCTTCCTTCAAGTCAGCCCAAATCTCATTTGCAGGAGGTCTTTCCTAGTCTTCTCCCTACCTTCCCCTCAGAGACTGATTACCTCCCATCTATTTTGTCTACATCTCAAAGGTATTCAGTTATTCATATGTTGTCTGTATCTTTAGCACTTAGCCCAATGCCTAACCCCTTTAATAAATTCTTTTTGATTGATTGATTATTAAAAGGTATAGTTAAGGACTGTTTTAGCACTAGTTATTAAAATTTTAGAACCAAAAAAACCCCACCAACAACAAAATTTTAGAGCTGAAATACTAGATAGAATATTAAAGCTGGAGGACACCTTCAAATGTATCCAGTTAAAGACTTATATGAACTCAGAGCAGCTAGGTGGCGCAGTGGATAGAGCACCGACCCTGGAGTCAGGAGTACCTGAGTTCAAATCCAGCCTCAGACACTTAATACATACTAGCTGTGTGAACCTGGGCAAGTCACTTAACCCCAACTGCCTCACCAAAAGAAAAAAAAAACTTACATGAACTGATGTATAGTGAAGTGAACAGAACCAGGAGAACGTTGTACCGAGTAACAGCAATATTGTTCAATGAAGAACTGTGAATGACTTAGCTATTCTCAGCAACACAATGATCCAAAATAATCCTAAAGGATTAATGATGAAGCATACTATCCACCTCCAAAAAAAAAAGAATTGATATTGATTAAATACAAACTGAAGCATGCTATTTTTCACTTTCTTTCATTTTTTTCTTTTGAGTCTTCTTATACCAAATGACTAATATGATAATGTTTTACATAATTGCACATGTATAACCTATATCTGATTGCTAACTGCCTCAGGGAAGGGGAAAGGGAGGGAGGTAGGTAGGTAAAGAATTTGGAACTCAAAACTAAATTTAAAAAAAAATTTTAAGAATGTATCCAGTTTAACCCCTGAATGTTTTGATGCTGGCAAGTAAGGACTAAAATCACCAAATTTTAGAGCTAGAACTTTTAGTTCTCCCATTTATTCTAGATATGAGAAATGAGGAGCCCAAAGAAGCTGTGATTTGCCTTAGATCACCCAGCTGGTTAGTGGCAGAACTGGGACCAGAGCCCAAGTTTCTCTCCACTCTTGTCCTGTTGTTCTTCCTACTACCCTACACTGTCTAAGAGTAATGAATTCATTTGGATTCCTTGATTTTGTCTGGTCTTCCTGCAAAACAGCCCTAAACTATACTGGATTAGATGTTTTTATCTGCAGAAATAGGTATGCAATAAGGTATGCAGTATATGTAGTAGGAGAGCTAGCTAATTCAATCAAAAACAAAACAGTGTGTGCAGTGGCAATTGTCATGTCATTCACAACAATCCCAGGGCATTATATGGCACAAAAAGATAATGAATTGTAACATCAAATACATACTCCATAATTGGACTTTAATATAGAATGAGCTTCCAAGTCCAGACCTTGGCAATTCACAGTTCTAAAAAATTATTGAATCCAGAGTCTTCATGTTTTAACTTTCAACTCCTTCATATCATATCATGCACACAGAAAAAATAATTCAAATCCTCTGTAACCCTATTACCTTTTCAAAGCAACTTCCCTTTGATTCCATGATTATGTGAAATTTTTCATACAGTGCCAAGTCAATAACACAAATGTTCACTTTGTGCCAAGTCAGAGTGTTTTTTCCAATGGGGATTTCACACACGTGGACCAGATTTCTCTTGTGTGTTTTTCCACTTGAGGTTTTTATCTATTCTTATGTTCACGTTTTCAAAAAGAAAAAGTAGGTATCCAGAATGATTATGTGTCTGTTATATGTATATATTACATTTGAAGCAGAAAATGGGTTTATCCATAAAAGAGATCATTGTCACTCTCTACACATGATAATGTTGAGTAGAATTTGCACACTTCCTGAATAAATCAAATGCATGTAGAGAGATTCACTAATGATTGAAAAACCAAAATGAGCCACAATCTTCCTTCTGAATTATCCAGTTTAACTGTTTGAATTGATTATATTAATTCATTAATCCAAATTCAGTCAAGCGAATTACCCCTTATGTACAGAATACTGAGAATGCTATCCTTGTCAAGCCAATGAAGAGAGAAGAACAAATTTCTCCTAAAAATAGAAATTCTCACATGTGGGTTCCCAGAGAAACCATTCTAGGTATGAGATATTCCATGTGTCAACACCCACTTAAAATCATAGCTCATGTCTTCCTAGATCAGCTAGCCACAGTGCAAATGCTGTTCTAGTTCAAACAAAAGGTATTAATCAAATATCGTAGCAAATAAAATCATAAGAAGAGATTCTTGTATGCATACCTGGGGTATTTACTCTCCCATAGGTTACTTACCACTAGAGAGAGGACACACATGTGGCATGAAGGGCACACAAAGAGAAAGCCCTTATGACCAAGGAACACGTGTGAAGAGGCACACGCCAAGAAATTGTGAGGCCAGGACACGTACATTGGGAATATATATGGCTCAGATATATTCATAACCAGTGAAACTCATGCTATCAGCATGCTACCCTCTCCTACCTTCTGCTTGGCATCATCTCTGCTCTTCACTGAGATACATCACTCTATGGAGCTTGTGGTTTGTATTGTACATTGCTCCCTACTACCAATCTCTAGATTTCATCTCTGCAGGGCCAACTGCTAGCAATTTTGGCACTTGTCAGCTTGCTGTGTCTAGAAAGTCATTACTTGATAAAAACTGATCTGCTCTTTTGTTATAAAGAGACTATCAGCTACCACATCCAACTAAGAAGGGGTCAAATAAATTCCAAACAGAGTGCTACAGGCTAAGATTGGTTTTTTTTTTTCCTTTAAACTGTATTACTATAAATTTTTTTATCTGCTGAATGTCTAACTATTCTTTCAAATACACATCAAATGATACCTGTTCTAAGAAGTCTTCTCTGATTTCCCTAGTCCACAATGGCTTCCTCCCCCTCCCTTGGACTTTACATACCACATTACTTGTACCTTTCCTAAGTACTTACATATTATTTTGTACTATAGTTGTGTGTCATATCTCCTATTAAACAACAAGTCTTATGAAGGCAAGGAATGTGCTTCACCTAAATATATTATATCTCCCTCAGCACAGTATTCCATACATGGTGTGGGGTTAATCAATGTTTATGGAATGTAGCATAAGTTTCTAATTTATTTTTATTTTCAATTAAGTTTTTATTTATATCTTTTATTTTTATATTACCTACAGTTTTCCTACTATTACCTCCCCTTCCCTCCCCCAGAAAACTGTCCCTTATGACATTTTTTTTAAAAAGAAAATTTCAAAATCATCCTAATAAACAAGGAAACCCCTGTTTTTCAAAGTATACTTCAGTGAGTCAGGAAATATTTTCAAAAGTCTAGTTTAATAGCAGTATTATGCAACACAGGGTCATAGGGTTTAGAACTGGAAAGGATCTCAAGTCATCTAGTCCAACCTCCTTCTTTTCCTTTTTTTTTTTTTTTTGCGGGGCAATGGGGGTTAAGTGACTTGCCCAGGGTCACACAGCTAGTAAGTGTCAAGTGTCGGAGGCCGGATTTGAACTCAGGTACTCCTGAATCCAGGGCCGGTGCTTTATCCACTGTGCCACCTAGCTGCCCCCCAACCTCCTTCTTTTTATAGAAAAGAGATGAAGAGCCTAGAAGGTAAATCAACTTGTTCAAGGTCACACAAGTAGTAAATAAGAGAGCCAGGTTTAAAACTCAGGTATTCTGAATCCAAAAGAATACTATACATTTCTCATAGATTGTGTGAATTACCACTGTACAGATATGAGGGTTATGTACTAAATTTTAAATAGACAAACTTGAAATCCATATTTTACCAATAGACACTAAGACAGAATATAGATATCTAGAATCATAGAAATTCAAGCTAGAAGAAAACTTAGAGAGCATCATATAGACTAATCTCTTATTTTAGAAATCCCGGAATCACAGAAAATCAGAGATGGAGTGGGAAGAACGAATCTTATATATCATCTATACAGAAGAGGAAACAGACCACAAGACTGGCACAGGGGCATAATATGGTAGTGATGGGGAAGTTTTAATTCTCCAGACATCTGCTTCAGTTTGCCCTCTTTCTATGATAGAGCAGTGACTATTTCTAGTCTTACTTTAAGGATAGTTTCATCCTTTAAAAATAGAGGAAGTCTAAATCCTCTTTTGATAGATGACAGAATGACACTCAGTGAAAGGGATCCCAGTAGCCATCTAGTCTAACCTATATCCATAAAAGAGATTCCCTCCTAAAACTAGCCCAAACAAGTCATCATCCCAGCCTTTGTATGAAGACCTCAAATGAGAGGGAACCGAGCTCCATCTCAGGCAACCCATTCCACACTGGAAGAGCTTTGATTCTTAAAAAGCTTTAGCTCATAGCAAGCCTAAATTTGCCAATTTGTAAATTCTACCTCATTCTTCTAATTCTGCCACCCAGGGTTAAAATAAAAAGTTCAGCCCCTTCCATGACACCCATCAAATATTTGAACAGTTACCATGTATCCCCTCCCACTACTCTCTGAGTCAAGCCATTCAACCAGTTTTGAATCCATCTAATTACATTACTGTCTAACCCCTGTTTCTCCATTTCCCCCCACTAGAATAACATGAGATACTTTATCAAATGTTTTACCACAATCCAGGTATACGATATCTACAGAGTTCCCTTAATTTATTAATATAGTAACAATGTCAGAAAAAAGAAAATAAGGTTAGCTTGACATGACCTGTTCTTTCTAAAGTCTTACAGGTTCTTTATAATCACTGCTTCCTTCTTTAGGTGTTCATTAACCATCTCTAATAATAGCTTCTAGAATTTTCTCAGAAATCAAAGTGATGTTCACTGACCTAGAGTTAGCATCTTGTTCTCTTCCTTTTTTTGAAAATTTGGACAAATTTGCCTTTCCTCAATCCTGTAATTCCTCTCCCGTTTTCTACAATCTTTTAAATACTACTTAGAGCAGCTCTGTAATCACATTCACCAAGTCTTTTTCTACATGAAGATATTGTCCATCTGAGCCAGGTGACTTCAATTTATTACGGGCTGCTAAGTGCCCTTTTTATTTATATTGGATGTTAATTCCCTATTAACCATTTTATATTTATAATACAGTGTTGTTATTGTTTGGTCATTTTTTCAATCATGTCCAATTCTTTGTGACATCATGAGTGGTTTTCTATTGTCTTCTCCAGCTCATTTTTACAGATGAGGAACTGAGGCAAACAGGGTTAAGTGACTTGTCCACGGTCACAGAGCTAGTAAGTGTCTGAGGTCAGACTTGAACTCAGGAAGATGAGACTTCCTGACTTAAGGCCCCACACTCTGGAATGTGCTACCTAGCTGCCCATATTATACATCATCTCCCTAGTAGCCATTTTGATTTTAACCCTTTCCTTTCTTTGTAAAACCTTCTTTTTCTTTTGTTTTCTTCTTGGAAAAGAAAACAAGTGAAATAAATATCAGTTTGGGCTTTTCTCTTTTTTCAGTTATCATCATCCTGTCATGTACATATCATCTAAAGAAAGTCCTATCCCTTTTTTGATCCCCTTTTCCCCCCTATTTAAGCTAAATATTAATCTTCTCTTTGTTGTCTTTAGCTTTCCTGAACAAGGTCTGTGGCAGAGATAGAGAGGTTGTCTCAAGAGTCAGAAAAACTTGGGGATCAAGTTCTGCGCTTCTGTTACATACTGGCTGTGTGACTCTCAGTACCCCCAGGCCACTTCTCAGCCAGAGATATCAAACTTGAAGCCACAGGCATCCAGCAATGGCAAAATTCCTTAGTACTACCCAAACCGGTTTAAAATGTAATTGGAGGGGGCAGCTAGGTGGCACAGTGGATAAAGCACCAGCCCTGGGTTCGGGAGATCCTGAGTTCAAATCCAGCCTCAGACACTTGACACTAGCTGTGTGGCCCTGGGCAAATCACTTAACCCTCATTGCCCCACCCCCAAAAAATATAATTGAAAAATTATTTGCACAATAAACAAAAATACAACACAGATAATGTTAATTTGAGGTTTTCTAAGGCAATATGCATCCCACATGGACCAGTTTCTCTTTGAGTTGGACACCACTGATCCAAGACTATCCATTGAAAAAACAAGAGCATAAACCAATTTTTTTTCAAAGTTTTCTTCACTAGCTTTTACTCATTCTAGGTTTTATCCTATGAAACACTTTTTTTGAGGTTCATGACACGCTTTGTATTTATTCTCAGTTACCTGGCCTTGCTTCCATCTTTTGTGCCTATCTTTTTAAGATCCAAATTGCTTAGTGAGTTCTCTAAGCATCCACATTGTCCTCTTCAAATAACTCTTCTATTTCCTCCTCATCACATGTTTCCCTTTGTTTCTTCCCAATCTCATACTTGAAAGTTTGTCATCCTTCCTTCTCTGACTTTTCCCTGTAGAATTTGAGTCCATGGGGACCTTTCAATCTTTCCTCTGTACCCTTTGAAATCAATTCTCCCCAAATTCAGGATACTTACCAGTTGATGCTTGACTTTCCTCTCCTTTGGCGCAGAGTCAAGGAGGTAATGGTCACTGCCCACCATACCTAAAGTTCCCATTGTTTCCATCTTAGCAACCAGTTCCTCTCGGTTAGTGAAAATCAAATCCAGAATATAAATTCCTCTTGTTGGTTTCTCTGCCTTTTAAGAGGAAGAAATTATCATTAAAGCCAGGTCTGAAATTGTTAGGTGCTCTGTTTTTAGGCAGAGAGCAATCTCCAGTAGATGTCCAGGTAATTTAAATTCCTCTATCACTATATTATGTCATGCCTCTACACCAGTATGGTGGTCTGTTTCCTGAACTCTTTATATATTTAATCTTTTTTATCCAGGTTGATTATAGTATATTCGGATACAATTTCCCCCCAACTTTTTTCTTCACCCAGAGATTCTCTACCATCTCCCCTTCTCTGTACTTCAATTTCCTTGTATGAACTTAACCCTCTAAAATATCCAAAAAAGGAAACAAGACCCAGAGTGTTTAAGTGACTTACCCGCAGTCAGCTGGAAGTAAATAGCAGAAGGCAGTTTTGAATCCAAATCTTCTGAAATCTAAGGTTCAAGTGAATATCAGGGGCATGACTTCCACCATACTCTAAGACCATTTCAAGACACAGTCCTTTACCTCTCCTTAGTTTCACAGCCAAACAGAAAAAGCAGTCTACACTCATTGCCTCCACTTCCTCACTCCCCATTCTCTTCACAACACCTTGCAATCTGGCACCCAGTCCCACCGCTCCATTAAAACCACTTTCTCAAAAGTTGACAATAATATCTTGATAGCTAAATCCTATATTATTTTTTATTTTTATCATTCTCTATCCTTTTTTTTTTCAAAAACTCTCTTCAGGGGCAGCTAGGTGGCGCAATGGATAGAGCACCAGCTCTGGAGTCAGGAGAACCTGAGTTCAACTCTAGCCTCAGACACTTGACACTTACTAGCTGTGTGACCCTGGGCAAGTCACTTAACCCCAATGGCCTCACCAAAAAATAAAAATAAAAAACCTTCTTCAGCAAGACTCTATTGTACCTAAAATTATCTTATATATACTTATCAGTATATATGTTGTGGTCTCCAGGAGAACATAAAATCCTTGAGGAAAGACACTCTTTCCCCCCAGTCCTTAGCATACTATAGACTTAGCTCTTCTGAGGCATGGTCTTTGGAGGCTGGGTTTGAAGAGTTCAGCACAAGAGCAGTAGAGTAGCAGAGCAGGAAGATATGTGGAATGAGGCCAATGGGTAACATTTTCTGTGCAGTTTGTGTTATGGCTGAGCCCATTGTAATCCAGAAAGCCTGGAATGATGACTTTCCACTTTGTTTTCCACTTGGTTTAAATCAAGTGATCCTCTCCCCTCCTCATGCTTACTAAGGCATCTTACTGACCTCCCCCAAACACGTCTTAAGGAAACCAGTGCCCAACCTTGATGAGGCTTCATTGAGGACAGGAACTGCAAAGGCAGCTGGCACAGTAGAAAGACCATTGACTTTATAGTGAGAAGTGAATGTGAATCCTGGTTTAGTACCTGTATGAACATAATCAAGTCACTTAACCTCTCCAGCAGACTTTGAGAATAAGAAAGACTATTATTATTAGCCCCTTTTTAAAATGGGTCAGGTTGGGGGGCAGCTAGGTGGCACAATGGACAGAGCACCAGCCCTGGAGTCAGGAGAACCTGAGTTCAAATCTGAACACCTGACACTTACCAGCTGTGTGACCTTGGGCAAGTCACTTAACCCCTCATTGCCCTGCAAAAAAAAAATGGGTCAGGTTGGAGGTGTTATAATAGCATGTCATCTCAGCTTTTCATTTTTATTATTTCTCCTGATTTGATATTGATTTTTATCTTTGCTCTAACAAGTGAACAGTATGAATATATAGAGAGAGCTGATTTTTTATATCTGGCACATTATTTATTAGTATTTTCCTGTCTTTTAAAATAGAATAAATTTTATTTCTAGGATGTTACTTGATGCTATCTAGCCCAGTTCCTCATACAAATCCAATAAATATATACAATATAAAAACAGAATGAGAAAGAGGTTCCTGCTTACATTTTTGTTTACTTAAAAAAATTTTTTTTAATGTGAACTATAGAGGAAGAGCCAAGCCATTATTGGTTGTTATGTTCAGCATATTATCATTACTGCATGTGATGAGCCATATAAGATGTAAGATAATTTCTTTTTCTATACTTCCCTTAGTTCAAGCTTCTCACCACACCAGCATTCATCAGCCTACCCTAAAAACACTATAATTAAGTTGATCATTGTCAGATATTGTTGCCCTGGTATTGTCATTGTCTTCTGTCCTTAATTTTTATTTTATCTTTTATTTTACTTTATTTCATCTTCCTACTCTATCCCTGTCTTACAGGGTTCAGAATCTCTCCTGGTTACCATATGAATACTATTTAAACTAGCCCATTACTCTGTGGAATTTGAAAGCAATTAGAAGGAGGGTTTCTTTTACCTAGCATGTTCCAGTCATTTTTCCAGTTCTGGTTTCCAAAATTCAATATGCATATCAAGAATTTGACATCATTCCAGAAATAGTCCAGGAGTCTTGACAATAGTTGGGTTTTTTTATTGGAAGATCAGCCATTAAGTGGAAGAGTTTGTGATTACCCTTGAAAAGAGAAGTAGCAATATTAATATTCATTCCACAAATGTTTATGAAGCACCTACTGTGTATACTTATTCCCCCTCACCCCATCCAATTAACAAGTCTTGTCATTTTTACCTCCTTAACATTTCTTCTATGTTTTATCTATCTTCTATCTCTTTTACTCATAGCACAATTAGTCTAGTGTAAGCCATTATCACCTCACCTAAAGGTATGATGGTACATTTGAGTGATATAATAGGGAAGTTCAAAAGAGGGATAGGTTTGGAGAAAAAGATAATTAGTTCTGTTTTGGACATGTTTAGTTTAAGATGCCTATGTGAGGTCCAGTTCAAAATATCTCCTAGGCAGTTTGTAATAAGGGACTTCAACTCATGAAAGAAACTAGGGTAGAATATATATATATATATATACACATACACACATATATATATACATATATGTATACATATATACATATGTATATATGTATACATATATATTCAACTATATATCTATATCATCTATCTCCATCTCTATCTCTCTCAGTCTGTCTCTATTTCTCTCTCTATCTCATCTCTGGGAGTTGTTGACACATCACACCCTTGGTCAAAAACCTTCTGTTGCCTCATATCAAGTAAAATGCAAACTCCTTAGACTGTCATTGAAGGCTCTCCACAGTCTTACTCCAACCTAACTTTCCAGTTTTCTGATGTTACTTCCCCTGAATGTACTCTCTACTCCAACCCAACAGTTACTCTTCACAGTTCCCCAATCTCATCCTGCCATCCCCACCCTCCATGTCATGGTGCATGCCAGCCCTGAGGTCTAGAATGGATTTTCCTTTCCCACTAAGTCCATTTCTAGACCTTTTAACATCTTTCCCAACCTTCAAGTTCTATCCCATGGATTACATGTGAGGGTCTCAATCACTAACTACAAGGTTCCTGCAACTTTTAATTCAGACACACCTGAGAGAACAGGGAAGGTCACAGAAGGTACCATAAAGACCACAGCCATTACTGACCTTGTGACCCAAGATCACCAGTTCTCAGCCCTTTAGCTTAGTTTTAGCCTAAGACCTCAAGCAGCTTATAGCATGGCCCATTGTCAGAAGACTTTCCCCAGAAATATAGAGGAAACACAAGAAAACACAGATCAAGTGCCTTACCTTTCTGATTATGATACTTCCTACATGAAACCCTTTCTGATCCCTCCCACCACCCAACTAGAAATATTCATTCCCTCCTCAACCTTCTTGGGTCACTCTTACCTTTCCTATGCAAGTTATCAGTTACTAATTTATAGTGTAATTATTCGCCTACATCACTTATGCCCCAGTATGAGATTATAAAAGCTCTGGGAACAGAGAGTGGGTGGTTTTAGGTGTGTTTTTTTTCAATATTTTTATCTCCAATGTTGCCTAGCATAGTTCCTTGAACACAATAGAACTTAATAAACACTCACTAACTTGAAATAAGTTTGCTAACTCTAGAAGAAATTCCAGGGAACTTGTGGAGTTTGGTTCCTTGAAGGCAGGATCTGTGTCATATTTTGCTGTTGTTTTATTCCCACCCCTGGTGCTGAATTTTGTGCAGAGAATATAAGTAATTTATAAGGTTTTTAATTGCATTAGAGATTTGTAAAAATATAAAAGGGTAATACAGGCAGATTCAGCAGAGGCTTAGATCCGCTCCTTTTTTTAGTGGGAAAATATAGGGATTAGGCAAGGATACTTGGGTACCCTTTCTCAAATTCAGCACCATCCATCTTTTGAAAAAGGCCAGGGTTGTGGGGGTAGAGTATGGTCCTTCAGGATTGGTCTGACCTTTTAGTATCTCCTTCAGTGCCTGGAAGGCTGCTATGGTCATTTACAAGAAGAAGAGCTTTCAAAAGTAAGTGGTAGTGGATAGAGCACCAGCCCTGGAGTCAGGAGTACCTGAGTTCAAATCCGGCCTCACACACTTAACACTTACTAGCTGTGTGACCCTGAGCAAGTCACTTAACCCCAATTGCCTCACTAAAAAAAAAAAAAAGTAAGTGGTAACCTAGGGAGTCCCACAAGTTTTCTGTGAAGGTAACAAATGAAGTTTGATGTCCCAATAGCCCAATTCCTTGCCTGGCCCAAGTTAAGTCAACAGAAACCATGGTGCCTGTGGCATTGGGAGAACGCCTCAGAGGCCTAGATTAGTCAGTGTGGGAAGGCTTTAGGCTCTAGCTGGGCTGTCTTTTGTTGTACCAAAAAGTAAAAAGTCTAAGTCCAAATATCTGATCTAGAAGTGGGACTATTTTCATCTTTCTCAGAGACAGCATCTGTAAATAATCAGGCAGAAGCCTTTCTATAAAATAACACAGCAAAACCTCAAAGAGGATTCTAAGTCTGCAACATTTAAACAAGATTTTTAACCCGTGGGGGAGCCAAGATCAACACAAAGCTTCCTGCACATAAAAGCCTAGAATTTCATCGCAGTGTGGGGGCAAAAGCGACAATCACGTTTTCACTTTTCTGAATCAAATGCTGTTTAACATTACTATGAGGATGGGTGGAATGGAGTCGGGCCTGTGGATTAGATAAGTGCTGGAAACATTTACCTATATGCCACCTGTACACGAGGGCATCCAGTATCCATATATGAGAAAAAGAAAATGGGAATTTAGCCAGACTGGTTCGACTGATGGAAGTCAGGGAGGGAAAAAAAGAGGAAAAGAAAAAGATCACTTCAAGGTCAGGCCACTCAACATAATTTGTAACTGGACTTTGACTCTTCACAGAATAATAAAATCAGTGAAGTTTATAGTATAAAATGTTCTGCCTCTGAGGATGCTCTGGCTAAAAACAACCCCTGGGATACAGCTGTAAACACCCATCCAGATGAAGCACAATTGAAACCAATTTATTTTCCTTTCTAATTCCTGCCCCATGGGGAGAAGGAGCAAGAGCCCAGCCCACATGTTTGTGGGGGAGAGAACAAGTAGTCAGTCTGGGATTTGAGCTGAGGTGAGTGAGTAGGAGGGCTGCAAACTGCAGTTTGATCAACTGAAGAGGCTTTCAATGCAAGCAATTACTTTCTGAGCAGCCAATGACCTGGAGACTTCTTGGTCCCAGCAGATCATGGGACCACATGAGCACACTGCTGTGGGGCTAGGCTCACCCAAAAATAATCAGAAGCTTCTGGAGGCTCTCAAAGTCATCCTTACTAGGAGGTTCTAAGCAATGTATAGGCAATCATATAGTGGGAGATTTTGTTTGGCCTCAGAGGGGCAGAATTAAAAAGACACAAACCCTACCTTCAAGAAATCAAACTCCAAAAACTCTCTGGGACTTGTTCTAGGGCTGACAAATCTAATTGAAGTTAGTAAGCATTACTTAACTTTTTTGGGGGGGTGAAGCAATTGGGGTTAAGTGACTTGCCCAAGGTCACACAGCTGGTAAGTGTCAGGTGTCCAGATTTGAACTCAGGTCCTCCTGACTCCAGGGCTGGTGCTCTATCCATTGTGCCACCTAGCTGCCCCCATTAGTTAACTTTTATTCTATGTGAGTAACTATGCTAGATAGCACTGGAGATACAAAATTTTAGGGTTTTAATCATCTCTATTGTTAAGGAGGCTTGCCATATTATAGTGGGGCATGAGTGATATAAACAAATAATAACAGTACAAGTTAGTGAATAAGAGTCCCCCATCTCTAGAGGCCTTCACTTAGACATTAAGTGACTACTTGTCTGAGAGATTGCAGAAGACTTTCCTACTCAAGACTGGACTTCGTTATGTCCAACTCAATCAAGAGATCCTATGATTTTGAGAAACCTTCCTAATTAGAAGGATCTTTCCCTATGGTTCTATAATATTATCAGAAATGTCCTCCATCAAAGTCATTCACAAATGGCCTTCAGGAGACCTGTGCATTGTAACTAAGTTAAGGCATTCTATTACTTTGGAGAGGAGATATATTAGCTAGCTAATACATTAACATAGTTCATCTTGAAGGAAGAGACATGTTATTCTACTATAGAAGCCCCCACTAAAGTCCTACTCCATTGTCTCATCATGGTTTGGAGGTGACCCTGGGATTCTGAAGGCTAGGACGAGTGCTACAAGTTCTGCTAAGCCACCTCAAAATGTAAGGGCTTTCATTATAGGCTTAGCAAATGACTATTTGTCTTTTATCCAGAATCAGACTCACTAAGTTGTAGAGTCTCATTACCAGAAAGTTTCCTGCTGTGTGGTAAAATTTTTAGCCACTATAAGCCATAAAAATCTGTAATGGGCAGATAGATGGTAGAGCGCTAGAAGTCAGGAAGACTTGAGTTCAAATCTGGCCTTAAGACACTTACTAGCTATATGATGCTGGACAAATCATCTATAAAATGATCTGGAGAAGAAAATAGCAAACCACTCCAGTATCTTTGCCAAGAAAATCCCAAATGGGGTCATGAAGAAACTGAACAACTAAAATAACTGAACAACAACAAAAACAATCTGTAATAGTGGAAGGAGTTCTTACAGGTCAATGAAATCATGGGTTTCATTGTGGGTCATAGGACTTAGAGGTGTAAGAGGGAGAAAAATCTGAAATTGGAAAGCTTGTATAAACAAAAGTTGAGAACTATCTTTTGTAACGATTGGAATGACGCCACCTGCTGGAGACTTACTGTAGAAGAGTTCTGCCCATGAAGCGAAGGTCTTTGAGGGCAAGACCAGGAGTCAGGAAGTGACGCGGGCTAGTGGGAGGAGGAAGGAAGAGACTGGCGCTCAGTCTCGCGAGCTCTTTCCTCCGGACTCTGGTGGAGAGCGGAGCTAGAAATGTGCTCTCCCTTTAATAGATAGGAATCTAGGCCTTTCTCTCTCTTTACCAGATTCTTATTCTCCTTAATAAATGCTTAAAAGTCTAACTCTTGCTAAAGCTTATAATTTATTGGCGACCACTCATTAGATATTTTAGACAGTTTAGCTAGAATTTTAGCCCTTAACACTTTACATGTAACGGGAAAAAATAAAATACTTTATTAATTAAAAAAAAGAAAGGTGCTTTTAAAATTTCTATTTATTTTTTGCTTGTTGGGATATCTTTGTGGGAAGAATAATAGTGGTATGATAAAAGACAAGAAAGAAAAATATTAATGAAACATTAAATAGCCATTGATATGGAGATATCACTGCTAGGTATATACTCCAAGAAAATCCCCCAAATCCTAAAAATTCAAGAAAATTCCACATATACAAAAAATTACAGCAACAATTTTTGTGATAGCCAAGATATAGAAATAAGGTAGGTGTTCATCAGTTTGGGGATGGCTAGACAAGGTGTGGTACATGAATATAATGCAATATTATTACACTGTAGTAAACAACAAATGAGTATAGGAAAGCAAAATAGATCTATACATTGGCTATTTTTTAAAATGTATGTCTTATTGGGGTACCCTGTAGTCTATCACCTCTCTATTAAGAATTAGGAAATAGAATTCATTATTAGCCTTCTGGAGTCATGGCTCCAAAATTCTTATCAGAGTTCTTAATTCTTTCAAAGTTGTTTTCTTTTATTATAGTTGTAGTTACTGTAAAAATTGTTTTCCTGATCTACTTAATTCACTCTGCACACAAATTTGTTCAGGTATCGCTGAATCTGTCCCTTTCATTGTTTCTTACAGTGCAATTATAGTCATATATCACAATTTACTCAGTCATTCCCCAATTGATGGACAATCCTATGTTTCCAGTTCTTTGCTACCTTGAAAAGTACTGCCATAAATATTTGTGACATATGAGGCCCTTCAATCTTTCAACTCTTTGGGGTATAAGCTTAATAGTGATATCACTGAATAGAAGATTATGAACAGTTAGTTATAAGGTATCTAGTTCCATAATGCTTTCTAGAATGGTTGGATAGATTCACAGATCTGCTAACAGTGCATTAGTGTGCCCAAATAAGTAGATTCTTGATGGTGCCCTATGGTGACAAGTCAGTTGAGAGTAAGGACAGACTTTAGGGAAAATACAAAAAAGGCGTTGACTTGGTGAAGGAGAGGTCAAGAGTAGAGAAGTACATTTGGTTTGCCATTGCAAAAATGCTTTCTTTTGCATTTTTAAAAAAAAACACTGAACAAAGCATAGTTATATACACTCTAACCAGGTTTATTAATATTAATTAGCTCATGACTTAGGTGTGATAAAAATATTTCTTTTGGTTTATCTTTCTTTTTTGCCATACAATTAAAAGTATTATGGATTTCTGGTTGCTTGCTGTATTGGCGAGGATAGAGGAAAGGGAAGAAGGGAGAAAAATTAGGAACTCAAAATCTTACAAAAATGAATGTTGAAAACAATTTTTACATGTAATTGAAAAATAAAATAAAATACTACCAACATAAAAAAGTATCATGGAACAAGGGGTCAATAGGACTGCCACTTTGACCTTGAAACATTTGGTTAGGAAGGGTCCATCTTATTTATCCCTGGAGTAAGAACCATCTATGAGTCTTACTTAGTTAGGTAAGACTCCTCATTCTACTGATGTCTGGATCCCAGTAGAATTAGACCACTATCCAGTGAATCAATTGGTTCAACCTCTAGATGAGACTATTCCCGGGACCATCCATTTGTTTAAACAGGCTATATCTTGTTGCCATGTAGACTGGATCAAGAAAAACTACATTTCCATTTGGTGCCCCTTAGGTAGACACCAACAGCTTGCCATTTCATAAGAGTTCCTGTGCTTGCATCTGTCAGCTTGTCATCTGTAAATTCTGCTGAAATACTTAAAAATATCAAATAAATAAATGGAAGGCATCCCAAAGGCAAGGCTTTCTAAAGGAGACCACTGTCAGTGCAAGCTGACTGTTGGAATCTTTCCAATGTTTCTATGAAGTGAGATAAAGTGCCACTTATCTTCAGTATGGGTGGCAGAGTTCTGTTTAAATGTGGTTATTGCACAGACTTTCTGTGCATGACTTAAATTGTGGAAATAGGTGATTTAAACCACTAACTTCCTAAATTAAAGGCATAAAAGTTAGACATATAATTTCTTCAATTATACACCCATATTTCTCCTACATTCCTTTGGATCTTTCATGTCTGTCTCCTGCTACTTTTATATCCTCTTCATAGGAAATGGGCATGAGGGAGCATGGACCAAATGCAAGGGAATGAAAAAAAGTGCATTCCATTTTCCTGCATTTAGTTTTAATGAGCATTTATTTTCTTGGAGAAAATTAAAATCACTCTGCTGTGAACTCTGCTGGCATACCTCTCTTAACACTGTTCCAACCAATATTATCTCATAACTCTAAGGCTGTAAGGGAACATAAATATAAGGAGTATAAAGAAATATGGAGGGGCAGCTAGGTGGCTCAGTGGATAGAGCACCAGCCCTGGATTCAGGCGCACCTGAGTTCAAATCCGGCCTCAGACACTTGACACTAGCTGTGTGACCCTGGGCAAGTCATTTAACCCCAATTGCCTCACCAAAAAAAATGTAGAAAGGCATTTATGAAATAATTCAGAGAATGAGAAGAAAACCAAAGCAGGCAGTCAATATAAATTTTGACTATGACTACGTAAAAGGGGAAAAATAATGGAAGTATCTGCTGACATTTGGAGACAGTCTTTGATATACCGAGTAGTGAAGAGAGTTAGATCAGGAATTTTCTATCTAGGGTAAATTCAGAGGAAGCTGGGGAACCCAGCTAATCATATTCGATTAGGCATAAAAATATGCATGCATAGACAAAACACTGAGATAATTCTTAGTCAGAATCAACCTCTTTTGTCTACTTTAGTACCTAATTTCTACAACCTAATCCTGGACCTTGCTGCATTTGGACTGGGCCCCTTGAATGTTGTCAATCTTGGTTTTGACCTTTTTGCCACTCCAGACAATGATTAACATGTCTGACTCTTCAGCTTCATGAACTATATCTCAATTGCCCTCCTAATGGAGGGAACTCCTACTAGGGAACTCCTGTCTTCCATGATATTCTGCTCTACAGTCTGGGAAATTTCAACCACCACCATGAAACTTTCATAGTTAAAGCCCATGACAGCCCTAGTCCTGTTCTTGGTTCTGAACTGGGTCAGAAGGAACCTCCAAAAAGAAGATTCCATAGAAAGGAACAAAATTCTTAAAGATGTCTGCATGTCAGAGGTAACTTTTTAGAGTTTAATTAATTGTAACCTTCACTCTAGCTCTATTGCAATGATCCATGATAGTCTGAGGTTCTTGAAGGTGCTATCAGAGAAAAGGTAAATTCTGAAAATTTCAATAAATCTGGAAAAGCTTTGGATATGGATCCAATGATAGACTGGACTTTTGTGTTCTGAAGACCAGCCCAACTCAAGACTAAAATGATGGCCACAAGGAAAGAATTTTTTTCAGTCTCTCACTAAGACAAACCTACAAGAGCCTACAGGAATTATAGTCTACAACTAGTAGAATTCACTGTAATGAATTCACAGATCCTTGAAATATTGAAGTAATTAGATGTAAATATAAATTTAATCAGCTTTGTTTTTGTTTAAAGTTAATTTTCCAATAAATTACTCATTAAAAAACCACAAAAAGAAACTCTAACCAAACCTTACCCTAACAAGCAAAATCCTACCATAACATCATTTAATCGTCTATTTATAAGATTGTTCCTAATTCTGTCCATAAATTCCATTTCACACAAAACCATGTTTTCTCAGAACATTATCAGGGTTAGTAAAGTTATCCCCATTCCAAATTCTGCAAATTAGAATATAGTAATATCTCTTAGGACAGAAGGAAATAGTTTTTAGATGGATTAGTACCTGGTTTTCCTTGGATTTGATTGAATATGGCTCTGATTCATCTTTTTTTTTTTTTTGGTGAGGCAATTGGGGTTAAGTGACTTGCCCAGGGTCACACAGCTAGTAAGTGTTTCGTGTCTGAGGTTGGATTTGAACTCAGGTCCTCCTGACTCCAGGGCCAGTGCTCAATCCACTTCACCACCTAGCTGCCCTCTCTGATCTATCTTGAAGCCTAATTTCCTGCTCTTCCACTTAATGTACTCCAAGCAAATTAGTTTCTTCATTATTCCATGACCACCCCTCACACTTTCCTGCCTTTATGCATGGAAAGTCCTTCTTCCTAATCTTTATCTGTTGAAATTCTACTTATTCTTCCAGATCAAAATCAAATTCCACCTCATCTATGAAGCCTTCCTTCTTCCTTCCAGTCATAAATGACCTTTCCCCACTCTGAACTCTCCTACCTTGTGCCCCTCATGCACTCATTATGTTCTATTTTGTACTAGAAATTTGGTGTGTATAGGTCATTTTCCCTATTATATCATAAGCTACTTGAGGGAAGGGACTAGGCTCCATTTGTGTATTTTTTTCTCCTTCAGTGACTGTCACAATGTTAGATATATTATAGGCATTTAACAAATATTTGTTATCACTGTTGAATCAAATCAACAAATCACTATATTAGAGCTCAATTTAAATAAATATTTAAGAAGACTCAATATCACTTTTCTACAAAAAGAGAAAAAGAATTTTATATGTGTGTCTGCATACATACATACATATACCACTCCAGATTTATCTAGGCTTATCCTTGGACAGAAGATATATACTTGACTCTTTTAAAGCTGGATAGAGCATGACAGAGTTTGCACTTTGCTGATATAACTTTCAAGAACTCATGGTGGGGGCAGCTAGATGGTGCAGTGGATAAAGCACTGACCCTGGATTCAGGAGGACCTGAGTTCAAATCTGATCTCAGACACTTGACACTTACTAGCTGTGTGAGCCTGAGCAAGTCACTTAACCCTCATTGCCTCACCAAATTAAAAACAAACCTCATGGTTCCCTGCATCAGACATTTGAGTAGGACTTTTGTGGAGATAAATGTACATTGCAGTTTTAATTTTTTTTTTGTGGGGCAATGGGGGTTGAGTGACTTGCCCAAGGTCACACAGCTAGTAAGTGTCAAGTGTCTGAGGCCGGATTTGAACTCAGGTACTCCTGAATCCAGGGCCGGTGCTTTATCCACTACGCCATCCAGCTGCCCCTGTACATTGCAGTTTTAGAAGGTATATACAACATTCAATTTCAAGCAACAGTTCCTTGTGACATTTTTCTAGATTAATAGCACAAAGAGAGAAGATTTCTGAAAATCATAGATTAGAGCTTTACAGGGTGTTTACAGATCTTCTAATAAAACTCTAGAGGTATACTTGTAAATGTTTAACAACCAGCTTTGGGGAGGGTGGAGGGATGTAAACACAATGCACTTTAAGTTGAATCTGCATTGTTAAATTTTTTCACTTTCTTAAGGCTAAATCATACCTATCAAAACACTAGAGTCCTGCTAACATTCCCATTGTGTGGCCAAAACCAGGTTCAATGTAATTGGAAAATATTTAACAAAATAAATAAAAATAGAACAGAACATAGATGATGTTCATATGTGGTTTCCTAATTCAATATATTACCCACAGAGATCCTTATGTATGATTTAGTAGCCCTATGTTCTAGATAGTTGACCCAACTTGATATATCCCTATGAAAATGTGTCGTTCTGAGGATGAGTTTAATCAATTTGGTTTCTTTAAGTCCTCCCAAGTTATCTTTTATGGAGTAATATGGTACCTTGCCCAGTATGTTAGAGAAGTTTTTAATTAGCAACCTTAAGTATACATGATATTTTTAGAGCATTAACCTCTGCCTAAGGGTTGAGAATAGCCTTTTTTAATGAGAATAAAATTATGTCCAAATATTTAGTTCTTTCTTCTACTATATTTCATTCAAAGGAAGAAATGCAGTCTTGGCTATTCTTTTATTTTTTGTAAGATTTTTCTTTCACTTTCCTTATTCATGTGTGAGAAAGAATTGAGAGGGTTACATGAGTTAGCAGTCATTTCTAAGACTCCCTAGTGAATTATATCCAGAAGAACAGAGGATTTTGCTTTATTTTCCACATTCTGGAACTTACATTTTTATGGACTGTAATCTCATTTTAGTGATGTGCACTTTCATAAATTTCAGGGAAATATTTTATCATTTCATGTTTTGATGGATACACCCATTAACATCACCAAATATCACATATGCCAAAAGGAGAATATTGTTCTTTATTAACCCCAAATCATACCCTGTCTTTGTTCAAAAGGTAGCTGTTTCATCATATTTCATATCATAATATAGAATAGACACATAAAGGTTACATTTCTATAGGAACTAATCTTCCTGTGATTGTAGCTAAGTACCAGTGAAAATTGTAGTTATTTCCTTTTTTTCTCAATGGTCTTTTCATGTTTTTTTTCCTGTTCTCAAAAACAACTTGCTTGCATTTCAAAGTGTATGTATAAACTAACAATTTTTTTCAACAGATAGTGAATTTAATAATTTTTAGTATCAAACCATGAGTCCATTTGCTTCATCCAAGAGAGCAAAGTTCTCTTCTTTCTTCCTTCCTTCCTTCCTTCCTTCCTTCCTTCCTTCCTTCCTTCCTTCCTTCCTTCCTTCCTTCCTTCCTTCCTTCCTTCCTTCCTTCATGCCATAAATGTTTATAAAGGGCTAACTTTGTGGAAAGTATTTTTCAAGGCACTGGAGGAAAATACAAAGCTTAGAAAAAAAAAAGTGCCTGTCTTCATAGGGTTTATGGTCTAGTCAGGAGATAATCAGCATAATAACTCACATTCATTACATAACATTTTAAATTTACAAAGCACTTTCCTCACAGAGCACAAACTGTTAGCACATAATTATAATACATGACTTAGAAAGTTAGAAAAAAATTGCTAGGGGCAGCTAGATGGTGCAATGGATAGAGCACCGGCCCTGGAGTCAGGAGTACCTGAGTTCAAATCTGGCCTCAGACATTTAATACTTAACTAGCTGTGTGACCCTGGGCAAGTCACTTAACCCCAATTGCCTCACTAAAAAAAAAAGAAAGAAAGAAAAAAATTGCTGATGTCTGAGGAGGAGGTCATTACCAAGGAGGTGGGGAGAGGGAGGATAATAAGGGACGGCTTCTAGCAGGAGATGACTGCTAAGTTGACCTTTTAAAAGGTAGATAGACATTCAAGAGACAAAGAAAGACATTTCTCTTCTAGGCATAAAGAAGAGCTAAAGCAAAGACAGATAAGTTGGAGAGCATATAGCATATTTAGGGAAGAGAGAATACACTGGTTTGAGTAAAGTATAAATTATGGAGAAGGAAATAATCTGAGATAAAGCCAAAAAGGTAAAATATCTCTAGGTCAGAGAAGACACTGAATGCTACATGAGACAGATTAAACTTGCCTCTGGAGGTAATAGGAAGGCATTGAATATTTTTGAGCATAAGATCATCATAACTATATACATTAAATGATTATTCTGTCAACAGTGTCAATGCTGGCTTGTAGGTGGGAAGAGAGTAAAGGTCAGAAGCCCTTTTAGGAGGTCATGTCAATAATCTGGGTGGGTGGTAATGAAGACCTGTAGGGGCCAAATTTAATATGTGGAGAGTTAATTGGGTGGCTCGCCGTAATATTGGGGTTCAGAAAATAATGAGGGACCTCTAGGTCCAAAACTTCCTCCTCTCTGAACTGCTGTTTTAGTTATTTCTCCCAGGCCAGTAAAAAAAGGAGCTTAACAGCCTCTTTTCCACAATCAAATCAGGTTTTATTAATGGGAATAAAATACACAGCAAAGGTGAAATTAACAAAGGCAAAGACAAGGGAACAGGGAAAGAGGAAAATGGATCATCTCCCTGGCTTTCTATGGGAGTCAGCAGCCAGTCTCTAATCAGCTCCGAAGCCAGAGGGAGGATTCTCTTGAGGTAAGGCTTTCAGAGGCTTTTAAAGTAAGGGAGATTTGTTAAATGAGGGGGGCAGTGGAGGAGGTCAAAAAGGGTGTTCTAAATATGTGTTTGTTAAAAATTGAATCTTTTGGGGCAGCTAGGTGGCACAGTGGATAGAGGACCAGCCCTGGAGTCAGGAGGACCTGAGATCAAATCTGGCCTCAGACACTTAACACTTACTAGCTGTGTGACCCTGGGCAAGTCATTTTTTTTTGGTGAGGCAATTGGGGTTAAGTGACTTGCCCAGGGTCACACAGCTAGTAAGTGTCAAGTGTCTGAGGCTAGAGTTGAACTCAGGTTCTCCTGACTCCAGGGCTGGTGCTCTATCCACTGCGCCACCTAGCTGCCCCCTGGGCAAGTCATTTAACCCCAATTGCCTCACCAAAAAAAAAGTTGAATCTTTTAAATACCCTCTGTAACATTCACAACATCCTCCCCCTTGGGATGAAGACTTCTGGTGCAGGGACCTCTGTCTCTTGAAATATCCTCTTCTGCTTTTGGACAGCCCTAATAATTGAGTTTTTCCTTGCATCAAATCTATATCTTGTTTTTGCAACTTCCATCCATTGCTCCTATTTCCAACCATAGGCCAAGTAAAATCTAATTCTTCTTCCACATGACTGTCATCTGAATACTTAATGACAACTATAACATTTCTTCTACATCTTTTCAGGGCAAAATATTGTGAATTCCTTTAATGGATGCTCATTGACATGCTCTTAATACCCCTTACCATGCTGGTTGCCTTCCCCTGGATGGTTTTAAGCTTACCAAACTTCCTTTGGCCTTCCTGAAATGTAGCAGTCAGAATTGAAAACAACACTCCAGATGTGGTATGACATATACAATATAAATGAACTATTACCTCCCTATTCTAGACAATATGCTTCTCTTAATTCAGAGTAGTATGTACTTTGTACTATTGACCCATACTGAGCTTGCAGTCCACTAAAATCTTTGGGGGTTTTGTCATATGATCTATTCTCTAGTCGAGCCTTCTTCATTTTTTGCTAATGAGGTTTATTCCTTAAACCCATTTTTCCCTTTTAAATTTTATCTTACTAAATTCAACCCATCATTCTAGCCTTTCAAGACAATTTTGTATCCTGACTCTCATTCAACATATTAGTATACTTTGTGTCATCTATAAATTTAATAAGTGTGCCATCCATCTATGTAGTCATCAAAAACATTTATAAAAACAAACACACAGCACTAAGGAAAGATCCCTGGGACACTCCACTACGTACCTCCTGGTCATTCAACCAGATTCACCTAATTGTGCTGCTGCCTAGCCTACATCTCTCCTCAAATCTAGTATGAATGACAGGCTATGCCCAGCTTTCCTCTTCTCTACTTCATATTCTAAGATGGAGGGACTACTTTTCCCTAAGTCTCATCATTTCTATTTCAGCAACTGGTTCTCCTTGTTATCTAGAATCAGATACAGAAGGGAAGTTCTTGCACTCTTATCACTAAGATATAGGATTGTTCATCATGACAGGTCAGGCAAGACTAGATATAAGAATTTTTGAACCATTTATGAACCAAATGTATGTGACTAGATGATCTTGAAAATCCTTTCCAGCTCTAAGATTCTATGATTTCATGTTCCAATTTCTACTTTTCTAGTTTCATGAACTTGGACTAGAATAGTATTATAAAGACAGTTATTTGTGGGTAAAACTTTCTTTGCAGGGGAGAGAATGAAAAGACTCTAAGGTAATTGAAGAACATAAAAAGAAGGCTAAATGACAGGAGAATCTTTTCTCTGGACTTTGTCTGGATTTCACTTTTGCACCCATCCCATTCTTTCCTCTGTATCAGTTATTTGTATAGATACTTTAAACTTTTAATAGATTGTAAGTTCCTCTAGAGAAGGATAAACCAATAGGATGCTTGTGGTGGCCCTCAGCATCTAGAGATGGAGAGGTAGGGGGAAGAGGAAAAAGTGAGATTTGGCACAATGGCATGCTCTACTTTATCATCTATCTTTATCTATATCATATATCTATATCTTCAGTACCCAGGACAGTGCATTGCACATTGGACTTTACTGGTGATTTCACTGGTATAGGGAATTCCCAGTGAGTAAACTAACCCAAACACATCTGTACCTCCTCAGCAATTTGTAATCTTAGAGCATTGCCAGAGGCACTGAAAGATTAAGCAATTTGCTCAGGGCCACACAAGTAATGTGTTTCAGAGGTTGTATTTAAACCTAGGTTTTCTTGACAGTCAACAAGCATTTATTAAGTACCTATGATATGCCAGACACTGCACTCAGCACTGGGGATACAAAGAAAGGTATGTCATTGGTCCTCTTTGAAAACAAAGGACAAACAAAAGACAGTCCCTACTCTCAAGGAGCTTACAGTCTAATGGACACCGAGGCCAGCACTCTATCCACCCTGTCATGCTGCCAACTTAACATGGGCTTTTCACATAGTACTATTTGCACATAGTAGATATTTAATAACCATTTGTTGAAAAAGAGAAAACAGAGGAGACTAACTAAGCTCATCCAGTGAGAAAGAACTAATAAGAGAAAACTCCCTAAAATCTCAAGAAGCTCAAAGCTTTGTAGCTCAGGGGAGGACAAAAACTTTTAGAATTCAGTTACTAAAGGATTGGCCAACATTTCTTAAAACTTGCTGACAAAAAATGCATTAAAATGATGCAAAAAGGACTTAATGATCATGATAAGGTTGAATATATCACTATGCCAAATCTCACCCTTGCCTCTTCCCCTCACCTGGAAGTGAGCATCTCCAGATGCTGAGGATCACCATGAGCACCTCAGTATAAAGTCTGTTGGCTCACCCTATTCCTTTCCTGATATAACATCATGATAGTGTTTCTGAGAATTTGGCTCCAAATATAACCAAATACATTATTAGGGGGGAGGAAAAGACATGACAGAAGAGAATTAAAGAGGTACAATGTTAGAAATAAGAAGGAGGGGCGGCTAGGTGGCGCAGTGGATAAAGCACCGGCCCTGGATTCAGGAGTACCTGAGTTCAAATCCGGCCTCGGACACTTGACACTTACTAGCTGTGTGACCCTGGGCAAGTCACTTAACCCCCATTGCCCCGCAAAAAAAAAAAAAAGAAAGAAGAAGGAAAAAAGGCTGCACTTGTCATCACTGGCCCAGCCAGAATGTTCATTTAGTCTGTAAAAGGTTTTTTCACCACCTGTCTCAGAGGATGAGGCAAGGAAAGTGCTTCATGCTTCTCCAGTTGGATGTGAATTTGTATTGGATTATAATGCCTCCAGATGCAAGGGCAGACGTTTAATACCTATAGTGACTATTGCATAGGCTGTCCAGACAGCTTACAGCCTATGACCCTCTATGGTCACAGAGGAATCCAGGAAGGAATAGCTCAGAGGGAATCATCACCAAGATCCAAAGACTCAAAGTTCATGTGCTATTGAAAGTGGGTTCTTGACATCTTTAATCACAAAAGAAAGAATCACATATTCTACATAATTGCTAAATTTCTCCTGAAAGGCTCAGACAGAGAAACCTTCTTTCAAAATGTCTTCATATCAGCCCTTCCTAACTGTGAGTACCATCATGCACCATAGAGGAAGCATCTTAACTTCGACACAAGATAAGAAAGCAACACAAGAGCCCTGTGACAATCCCAGAACTACATAATCTGAATTCCAACATGGATAGAACTCCATCCTCATGATGGAAAAGATTCCCAGCCAGAGTGGAGGCACAGAAGCTGCTTTCCCTGAATCATGGGAATTCCTCCAGGATATAATAACCAGACAATTAACTGAAACATTGAGTGAACACTTGAAAAGACCCATAACTCACAGCAATTATTGCAGCAACTCTCCCATTACATGCTGTGCTCAGGCTCTGACCTGATCTGTCTTTCTTTTCCTCCCTCCCCACACATCATAATGATCTTTTAAAACTCATTTCTGCTTAATGTTTCTACCACCTACCATGACAAACCAGTGACCAATGTTTCCTCAATAGCTATTCACTGATAGTCTACCAGACTCTAAGTTTATTTAATTGAGTTTTAAAAATAGACCAAATTCCATGTTTGTTATGCTAACACACACAAAAGGTCAGTTCTGAATTTTTGTCAGTCCTACTATGAACTGTGTTTTTAAAAAAAAGAAAAGAAAACCATGAGATTAATTCACTCATACAGAGAGGCTTCATCTATTGGTCATGCAGAGAGGATATTTCATAAACTCACAATTTCTCCCCTAACTTTTCTACTATAACAATGACTCTGATGACTATAGTGAAAATCATTTACCTAAAGAAAAGCTGGCACTATTCATCACAAATTCTACTTTTTTACTTCAGCCCAATCTTAGACCCAAGAGTACTAAGATAGATGTGTTGACTGGTTAAAGAAGACAAATGACAACATAATCTAGCTCATATGTCACTGTGACAGGCAACCTGAGGACCTTCCAAGTTACTGCATAATTAGCAGGAAATGCTAAGCAGTTTTTCTTAGCTCTATATAAACTAATTTCCTTTTCCCTTAGTAAATGTATAGCTGCTAACTCAATACCATATAAAACCTTCCTTCCTGTAATCTAAAGTTCAAAGCATTTGAATTTCATATTCTGAATTCAGAGAAGTCTTATAATCCTCATTCTTAAGCTGCATTTCAAAAGGTGTAATGTCCAAGAATGGGATAGCAACAGTCCCACTATATTCTGTCATGGTCATACCATGTCTGGAATGCTATATTCAGTTCTAAATTAAACATTTTAGGAAGGCCATTGATAAATTGGAGTGTGTCCTGACAAAGGCAACCAGGATGGTGAATAGCCTAAAGCTCTACTGAGGGAGCTGGTGATTTTTTGTCTAGAGAATAGAATACTGGGGTAGAAGTAGAAGAAGAGGTGGGGGATGAGATCTCTGCTTTCAAGTCTTTGAGGAGTTGTCATTTGGAAGAGTAATTAGGCTTATTCTATCCGGTCCCAAAAAACAAAATTACAAGCAATGGGTAGAAGTTTAAAAGGAGAATTTAGACTTGATATAAGGAAAAATTCCCAACAACTAGTACTCTCCCAAAGTGGAATTTACTGCCTCGGGAAAGAGTGGGCTTCCCCTCACTGAGTATAGTCAAACGAAGACCCACTTGTTGGGTATGTTAGAGAGTGGGTTCTTTTTTAGGTATAGTATGGATTAGTTGACCCTCAGAGGTCACTTCCAACTCGGACATTCTGTAATCAATACAACTGACAGGTTTTCTAGGGAGTGTAAATAAAAACAAAAGGCAAATGACTGAAAGGGCAATCATCTATCTCTGTATATCATGTATTGAACATTCAAACTGCTCTTTCTAGAACATGAAGCCAATCTAACTGATGGTGAAATTAGCCCTGGTTTAGAATAGTGGCAAATCTAATTGACAATGAAAATAGTAGTTGAGGTGCTTAACTCAATTTAATTTAATAAGCATCTATTAAGTGCTTAGTATTTGTCAGGAACTATGCTAAGCACTGGGGATTCAAAGATGAGATCAAACGGTCCCTGTCCTTAAGAAACTTATACTGTATTGGGGGGAGACATACAATGTTCATGGATAAGTAACTACAAGCTATATATGAAATAATTTCCAAGGGAATATCACTGATCTAATATGAGGGGCAGCTTATTAATAACTGAACCAGAGTCCTAGAGGGCATAATGCAAGGGAAGGAAACAGTGTGTGATGTTTAAAATCTAAATTGTGGTTGCCTTAAATTAGAAGCTTCAGCACCAGTCTTTGGGCATTAAACATTTATTAAAGCATACAGGTATTAACATGGAGTTCAGAAAGTTAAGAAAAGGTCTATCTAGCCCAGAGTTCCAGCCTGGTTGGGTTCTTCCTCCAGTCCTCCATGAGCCTGCTTTAATCAGGAACTCTCCAGCAAGCTAATTAAATCACCTTGATCTGCTCCAGAAATTATTTGAAGTAGCAAAATGAATCATGAGGTCCAAGGCATAAAGAGTTATAGGGAGCCTCAGACACTTAACACTTACTAGCTGTGTGACCCTGGGCAAGTCACTTAACCCCAATTGCCTCACTAAAAAAAAAAAAAAGAGTTATAGGGAAAGATCAAACTGAGCTTGGAGATAGCAGAACAGAGTCTGATATAAAGAGTTCCCACCTGATAGGGCCTGCATAGTGGAGACAGGCATTTTTAGCCTCTAGACTTGAGGGTAAAAGAATCCAATTAGGTGAGTATATGTAAAGAAAGTACCTTAATGTATTTGCCAAATAAGAGGTAGTATACCTAGCTGTACATCTTTGTACAGAGTATGCTATTTACTCCTAGATCCTATCCATATCATATTTTCCAATCCCATGCAACTATTCTAGGTGAGGATCCATCACCTTCCAAATGAACTACTTACTGTAAAATCCTCTAACTGGTCTCCTAGCTTCTAGCCTAGAACTTCTTCAGTCCATCCTTCACACTGTTGCCAGAAAAAGTTTCCCAAAAGCCCAGTCTGAACACATCATTCCTCTTTTCAAAAAACTTCAGTAAAAGGTTCTACATTTTTACTACATAATTTCTTTTTGCTTACCATGACACAATAGTCATATAGGCCATTAGTGATTTTGTAATAAGCATGTGTTCCATACAAATGCATTTCAAATAGACCATTGAAAATGATTCCCCTTATAAAATATCCTGGTTCTGCTTACCTCACTCAGGATCACTTTCTACAAGTCCTACCAGGTTTCTCTAAAACCACCCCACTTACTATTTCCTAGAGTACAATAGTACTCCACAATATTCATATACCACAAATGGAAGAATAAGACACACATATATGCCCAGTGGGGAAATTTGTTTTGCTTAACTATACATATTTGTTATAAGGATTTTCTTTTTCTTTTTTGGTTGGGGAGAATAGAAAAGAAAGAAAAAAAATGCTTTTTAATTTTTAAAAAATTATTTAACCTTAAAAGAGAAAACTATTTCTTATATCTATTCTTTGCTGAATCAATACAAATGGGCAGAGAAAAGTTAAAGAAAATATTATACATATTCTGTATATGTTATATGCAATCAGTATGTATATTCAATATGTGTGTATATATACACGTACATATGTGTTATGATATGTATGTATATGTACATGCATACACACAATGAAGATAGAGTATATTCCCAAACATTTCACCCAATAGTATTCAGAGAAGTAATGTTCACATATGCAAATGGATCTTATCAATTCAGGAGTTGTTCCCCACCAATGATATAGATTATAATCCATCCATTTTTACCCATTGGATGATACTCTCATCCATGTCTCTCTCATAAGTTTGTTACAGGAGGTCTACCCAATGTTGTAGAGTCCTTCTTTGTTTTTTGAATCCTGGCATTCCAGGGGTACACTGGAGCACTCTGGCTGCTTCCCTGTATTTCCTCATTCTTGCCTCATGACTAGTTCATTTTCTTTTCCTATCACAAAAGTTTTGATGATGTCATTCAGTTATTTTTCAGCTTCATGGCCCCATTTGGGGTTTTCTTGGCAAAAATAATGGAGTAGTTTGCCATTTCCTTCTCCAGCTCACTTTACAGATGAAAAAACTGAGGGAAAAACAGGGTGAAGTGACTCATCCAAGGTCACATAGCCAATAGGCACCTGAGGCCAGAGTTTAATTCAGGAAAATTAGTCTTTCTGACTCCTGGCCCAGTACTCTATCTGCTGTGCCACCTAGTGACATCTTTTACATAGTAGACCCTTAATAAATGCTACTTGACTGACTGACTTTGGACTGCACCAGTAATATGTTGCAGTCTACTCACACTTACCATGCCTTCAGCATGATATTACTCTTCAATTCTTTGGATGCAGTTGTATCTTGTTGTCACATACCACCACCAATAGACTGCTGATATTTAAAAAGATGAATCTTTGCTTTCCTGAGAAGTTTGGTATCATTAAAGGAGCTTTGCAATCTCCTGATGGTAAGCAGCTCATTCTTATCCTTCTGTCCAACTCCGGCCCGACTCAGTATCCATCTGAGCTGTCTGTACTACTCTGCACACTGATGTTCCAGCTCTATAGGCTTTCCATCTAAACATAGATTGAAATCTGTATTATAGATATTCTTTATACATTTGATCTTTCCTCTGTGGATGTTCAAGCCAAATTCTTTTGAGTGATTACAGATCTTTTTCAAGGAGGTTCCATGATATCCTCAGGCTTGAAGCAATTAGGAAAGTTCCGTCTGTATAGAGAAGCACGTGGAAGACCTTCCCATCCACAGGAAATCCTTCTTGAAGCTGACCTCCGTGCTGGATCTCCTCCAACACAGTGGCAAATACCTTTGCAAGCATACACTTCCCTGTCTCCTGCCTCATTGGATTTTCTTATTGTTACACCTTCTAAGGAATCTTGAATGATTTTGATGTATGGATATGAGTCACATTATTGGGATAGGGCCTATAAGGTGCTAGCCTTTTGTTATACCAATTCAAATATAATTTCATAATCAACACATAATAACCTCAGTGGGATCTTATATTATCTATGTAACTTTCTGTTAATTAAGAAATGATAAAGATGTGATTCATTGTTGAATAAAATTTGGGGAAGATTTCTTATTCTCTACTAATAATCTTATTGAGGATGACCTCGGTTTTTGTAGAGATTACTTAAATAAAGATTGTGTATAGATGGAAGAGTAGGTGTATGGATTAGTAATTAATCATGTTCTCTTGCAGTATTATAAAGGTCTGAGTTGCTTTTCCCCCATGCTTTTTGGTACTTTACCTTTCTTCATATATCTACTATATTAATATAGTTCTTGTCTGTACGTTCTTCATCCATTCTGGATGTTTGCCCCATTTTCCTGTCTTTAATGTTGTTTCTACTTCCCCCCAAAAGCAATCAATGGCTGTGATATTAGGATTCAAGAACAGTTGCTCCACTGTTTTTGGTTTTGGGGGACTTGGAGGGTTTTTTGGTGAGGCAATTGGGGTTAAGTGACTTGCCCAGGGTCACACAGCTAGTAAGTGTTAAGTGTCTGAGGCTGTATTTGAACTCAGATCCTCCTGACTCTAGGGCCGGTGCTCTATCCACTGTGCCACTCAGCTGCCCCTGCTCCACTGTTTTTGATGGATAAAACAGTTAGGATGATCTTTGCCAATGTTTTCCATTCTTGTTCTGTTTATAATCCTTCTTCCATTTATATACTTGAATGCCCTTGCAATGACTTTTTACTTAGTTATATATCTTGCCAAGCCTGCTTGTAACTTGCTTGTAAACATTGCTTCTGTCTGTTTAATGAGATGATACTGCTCTTAATCGTCTATCATCTATCTCTGTAATATTTTGCAAATGAGTTTATATTCTAACCCAGTGTTGCCCTTGGCAGTCATCTCTTTCCATTTAGAAAGTGTTAGATATTTGCTGTTTGAGGTACTTTCCGGGCTCTTTTTGTCTCCTACTGGGGCAATTCATTTACATTGGTTAAACTTTTATATAAAAATTTTATAGACAGAGTTTCTGTCTTTTTTATTATCCATTTCCCATTGTGACTGTTAGTTTAAGGCTAAGTTGTTTCAATATTCTATATCTTTTTATTATAATTCTAACTTGTTTGGGGAAGGTTGTATTGGGTTTTTTTTTTTTTACTAATTCTGAGATCATTTCTCACAAATTAAGATCTGACTGCATGCAGATAGAAGACTTGGGGATAATTCCACATCAATAATAAGATTTTTCCTTCCTGTTTACATATAAACTATTTCATTCTTTATGGTGTATTTCCTATTTATCAAGCCCAACATCTACCAAATCTCCTGCAGAAAATGTCCATGCTATAGGAGCATAAGACTTCTGAGTAATCTATAAGTCATATGCCTCTCTCATTCCTATTTCCTGAACTATGATTTCCTACAAATTTCCCCATCCTCACCTTCTCTCATCTTTACATTGGAGTCACCAAGTATCCAAATGTATATTTATTTGATTTGGAAGATCTTATCAAGTTCCTTATAGAATATCTCTACTTATCATTATACTTAAGATAATAATGATCATTAATGCCATGATATGGAACAAATATCCCACAAAACAATGTTTCTTACTAAATTTAAGCACAAGATAGAAGACTGATTTCCCCCAGCTACTTAAAAACTCCCTTACTACTTTATAACTATGTCTTATGACAAACAAAATGCTTTATTATAATTATTGTGTGCAATACTGTAGAACTCTGTTGCAGTAGACCTTGCTATTATTATACTAATCCAAGTGATTTTTTGTTGGTCAAGATCTGTGATTTCATTGTTATAAAAAGCTCCTGGTAAGGAAGTTCCCTCCACCAGTGCAAACTGGCAAGACAACTTATCATCTTAGAGAGTTAGAGACTGAGAACTTTAAGGAATACCACATATCAAATCATTTAGATGTCTCCAAGAATGGAATGGGTTGCCTCAGGAGAGTTCCCCATTCCTGGAAGTCTCAAGCAAAATCTAGATGCCCACATATTAGGTCTGTCATGAAAGAAATTTCTGTACAGGCTAGACTAGATGAACTCTGAGATCCTATCCATCTCTCCATTTCTGACTCTCTGACTCTCAGTCCTCTTACACGTAATTACATCCAGAAAAAGTCAAGCAAAATATCATTATCGAATAAGGGAGAAATTAGGCCCATCTCTACCTTTGTGAAGGTGATATACTTTTCCCAGGAGAAAATGAAAAGCTTTAAGATAGAAACCCTGCTTCCCCCACAGGTACTTCAAGTAGAAGTGTATTTAAGGACATTGCAGTTCAAAATTCTGAAATGGCAACTGTTTTTCTAACCTTTCTGACTCAATGGAAAACAGTATAAAGAACAAGAGGATAAGGATGCAGAACATAACTGTCATTCACACAACACACATACCCAGATCACTCCCTTATTGACAAGACAGTGGTACTGGTGTGAAATTATTATGTCCTATTGTATTAGGTCTTTGAGAGATTCCGGCCTGCATTTTTAAAAATTACATTTGAGGGGACAGCTAGGTGGCACAGTGGATAAAGCACTGGCTCTGGATTCAGGAGGACCTGAGTTCAAATATAGCCTCAGACCCTTGACACACTTACTAGCTGTGTGACCCTGGGCAAGTCACTTAACCCCCATTGCCCCACAAAAAACAAAAAAAAAAATTACATTTGTTCCTTAGCAGTAGGTATTTATGATGACAAATGGTATGACCAATAAAATTTCACACAGACAAAAATAACAACAAAAGTTTTGCAATTTTATTAAACAGAGAAGGACTTCATTCCCTGTATGATGGGAGAGAGGAGAGATTGACTAGCAGGGGTCCATGAAATTGGGTTTTTTTATATTTTAATAACTATACTTCATCATAACTGGTTCCCTTTATAATCCTATGTATTTTATTCTATTTAAAACATTAAAAATATTATTCTGAAAAGGAGTCTATAGGCTTCCCCAGATTTTTGGATCCATGATACAAAAAAGGTGAAGAACCAATGAACAAGTCTATTCATTCAATTCACATTTATTCCATACCTACTATATAGCAGGTGACAGAAATAAAATGACCAAAGAAAAGCTGTTCCTCTCTTCAAAAATTACATTCTACTGGGGCAGCTAGGCGGTGCAGTGGATAAAGCACTGGCCCTGGATTCAGGAGGACCTGAGTTAAAATCCAGCCTCAGACACTTGATGCTTACTAGCTGTGTGATACTGGACAAGTCACTTAACCCCAGTTGCCTTACCAAAGAAAGAAAGAAAGGAAGGAAGGAAGGAAGGAAGGAAGGAAGGAAGGAAGGAAGGAAGGAAGGAAGAAAGAAAGAAAGAAAGAAAGAAAGAAAGAAAGAAAGAAAGAAAGAAAGAAAGAAAGAAAGAAAGAAAGAAAGAAAGAAAGAAAGAAAGAAAGAAAGAAAGAAAGAAAGAAAGAAAGAAAGAAAGAAAGATTACATTCTACTAAGGGGATGCAACATCACACAGAGTAAATAATTAAGCAGAAGGCAATTTGAGGAGAGTACAATGGCGGGGGAGTAGCAATAGGAGTAGTGGGAGGATAAATGGTTGGAAACATTGAGACTTGAAGGAAGCCAAGGTGAAGGTGAGTAGGGACTACATTCTAGGCAAGAAGGATGGTATGGGAAAGGTATAAGCATCATGTACTGGGAACAGAAAGTAGGCCAGTTTGGCTGGAACATAAACTATTTGAAGAAGAGTAACATGAAATAAGTGTGGAAAGGTCAGCTGTAGCCAGGTGGTAGGAAGTTTTAAATACAAGCCATGGAGTTGTATTTCTTACTTGAGACCACTGATGACTCTTGAGTAATGAGGTGCCGTGATCAGACCTCTGCTTTAGAAAGATTATTTTGACAGCTGTATGGAGAATGGTTTGTAGAAGAGAGAGACTGGAAGCAGATCAATTAGGAAGCTATGATAATTACTCAGGCAAGAATGGTTGCAAGCTATGTAAGTGGAGAGAAGGCTATGTGAGTGAAGAGAATGACATAGCTATAAAATATGTTGTGGAAGTAGAATTGAAAAAATAGCAACTACTTGGATCTAGATGGTGAGGGGAAGGGAGAGGAAAGAATCAAAGATGGCTCCTGGGTTATAAATGAACCTGACTGGAAGCCTAGTGTTGTTCTCAATGGAAGGGCAGGGGGAAGAAATTGACAATCCCCAGTTTCCCATATATAACTCAAATAATGCAACGATAATCTCTTTCCCTCTGGTGATTCCCTTTCTTCATGTCTCTTCTTCTCTCTACCTCTGTCAGTATTTGGCAATACTTGAATTTTCTCTGGAGCCCAAGCTGAGCAACAACCACAGATAATTCAGATTTAATCTTGCATTTATCCTCTTTTGAGCTCCAAACTTGACATCTTTTGTCTGTTTATGAAGAACAGGCTCTTTTGTTTTGAGAAAGTAATTGAAAAGAAGGATTGTCAAATGAGGAAAGGTTATGTGATGTTTTATTTATTGAAAACATAGAAATGTTTCCATGTGTGGCGTGGATCACTCTGCTCCACTGAAGTACAGGCATCCTGGGGCTGAGTTTATAATTGTTCTCTGCTCCTCTTGAGTCCCACTTCAGGGGCCACATCTGTCTCCCTGGCAATCTTCATGACACATATAGCCCTCATTGGCAGAACTCCCTGTAAAGCCTCAAATATTCCCCAAACAGCTCCATATCTACCATATTTTCTGTTTATTGCCCACAATTAATTTCTCCTTCCCCAGATCCTGGCCATTTTTGTCCTGTAACCCACTAGTGGACAAACAATTCAGTTAACTTCGACCAAGTATTAAATACTATGTACAAAGCACAAGAACACGTTTTTAAGTAGGATGAGACAGATAGTATGGATCACCAAGGCTTGCTCCCCTCCATGTAGTGGGCTTAGGTGGGAAGTTCATGTTTCAAGTTTGCTTAAACTGCATCTATCCCTTGCTTAACCAATCCAGGATCTCTAGGGGCAAGATGCTAGATCAGCAAGCTGTAGAACTTTCCTCCCAATTTTTCTCTAATTTCTAGAAGGAGTGGGGGATACCTTTTCCATACAGACTTTGGGAGAAGGAGGGATCAATTACAAGAAAAATTTCAAGTGGAGTGATTTGACTTTGGTAATCTCCCACCTCAAGGTGCCTCTTACCCTAACCCCTTCCAAAATTCCCAGTACCTCCATGCTATGCTTTGGGCAGTCAACTAGCAAGCATTTATAGTTGACTTTCTTTACTGCCTAAAACTTCTTCCTTACCCCACCCCCACCATATCTCACTCAGGTGTGCTACTCTCTGTTCTCAAGTGCTCTAATACTACCAATACCCCATTCCCAAAATCATTCATTCTTTCTGTCCCTTTCTCTCCACCATTCAAAATGTCCATTTCTTCTTAAGGGCTGATCTCAGCTAAATACTGGAAGGAAAACAATCTAAGTGAACTAAGTAGCACTGAATCCCCCAAACCTTCTAAGCTTGATTGCTTTTATTTTACAGTTGCCTTTTGTTTTTATACTAGAAATTTCCCTTTAAGCTAAAACAACCTCCCCCACCCACCCACATCCACCCCTGCCAATAAAGAAAAGTGTATAACTAAAACCAGCAGACATGTATGAAACAATAGCATATATCACATTTCTTCTTCAGAAATTTACTTATCTGTATCTGCACCAGTTCCTTCATCTACAAAATAGGGATGATAATAATAGTACCTACCTCCCAGGGTTGTTATGAGGGAAAAAATGATATATTTGTTAAGTGCTTTGAAAACCTTCAAACTATACATAAACTGGGGCAGCTAGGTGGTGAAGAGGATAGAGCACCGGCCTTGGATTCAGGAGGACCTGAGTTCAAATCCGGCCTCAGACACTTGATACTTACTAGCTATGTGACCCTGGGCAAGTCACTTAACCCTCATTGCCCCGCAAAAAACAAAACAAAAAAACCCTTTATATAAACGCTAGGTATAATTCATATTCATCATTTCTTCTAGTGTAATAATAATATTTCATTAGTATACCACAATTTAATATATTTAAGTACTTTGTTTTCTGGCTTTCACTTTTTATTTTTGTTTTGTTTTGTTTTTGCTAACACAAAAAATATTGCTATAAATGTCTTGACATATGAGGAGTTAATTTCTGCTTTTTATTTCCTAGAGGGGCAACTAGGTGGTGCTAAAAAATAAAACACTGGTTCTGGAGTCAGAAGTACCTGAGTTCAAATCTCACCTCAGATAATTAGTAGCTGTGTGACCTTGAGCGAGTAACTTAACCCCAGTTGCTTTAAATATCTGGAGCCATAAACAAACAAATAAATAAATAAATGGATAAATAAATGGATGAATGAATGGATAGATAGATAGACAGACAGACAGACAAACAGATAGATAGATAGATAGATAGATAGATAGATAGATAGATAGATAGATAGATAGATAGATAGATAAAAAGATAAATAAATATCTGGGGCCATCTCCAGTCATCCTGATGTGTATTTTGTGTATCTGGACCCAGATTGCTTTGGAAGAGAGAATGAAGTTGGCAACCTTGCAAAGCTCTCCCTCACTTTAAAAAAAAAATCTAAAAAAAAAAATCCAGATTCACTGCAAGTCCTGATTTCATAGGGGAATATGTTCAGTGGTAAGATCATTGAATCAAAGGTCATAAACATATTAGTGACTTTTATTGTTTTCTAGAGGGGCCAATTCTTAGCTCCACTAATAGAGTTTTCTTTTTCTTTTTCTTTTTTTTTTTTTTAGTGAGGCAATTGGGGTTAAGTGACTTGCCCAAGGTCACACAGCTAGTAAGTGTTAAGTGTCTGAGGCCGGATTTGAACTCAGGTACTCCTGACTCCAGGGCCGGTGCTCTATCCACTGTGCCACCTAGCTGCCCCTCCACTAATAGAGTTTTAATGTGCCTGTCTTCCCTCAACTATTCCAACATTAACTAGTTTCATTTTTTAAAATAATCTTTGTTACTCTGAATGGTGTTAGATGACAAATGAGTTGTATTAATTTGTATTTCTCTTACTATTAGTGATTTTGAGCAGTCTTACATATAGTTGTTGAAAGTTTGCTATTCTTTTTTTGAAATTGTTCATATCTTTTGACTACCTATTGGAAAATAAGGAGAACATATATAGAGGATTGTAAAGATTAAGGATTGTAAAGCTCTTCATAAATATTATCTCAGTTTATCCTCACAACAACATGGGGGGAAGAGACTATTATTATCGCCATTATACAGATGAGGAAACTAAGGCAGACAGATGAAATGACTTGCCCAGGGTCATGTAGCTAGTAAGTATCTTAGGTCACATTTGAACCCAGGTCTTCCTAACTCCAGGCCCAGCACTGTATCCACTGTACCACCTAGCTGCTCTTAGTCTTAGATATTGTGTTAATTCCCTACATGTCTGTTTTGTTTGTCTTTAACTTTTTTAATTAATAAGCATTTATTTTCTCTCTTCCCTCCCCACTGGAAAGAAAAACAAAACCCTTGTAATAAATCTACATAGCCAAGTAAAACAAGTTCACACATTGGTCCTATCCAAAAAAAATGCTCATCTCATTCTATGTGTTGAGTGCATCAACTCTTCAAATACTGCATTTAAACAGAGAGTAATAGCAGTACAGGGTGTCCTAAGAAGTCTCAGTGCATCTTTAGATTATTAAAGCATGAAGGTTATTTATCTTCCTAAGGGGCCATCACTTTGAAAAATAGGAGTTGGAGAGGACAACTTTCCCTTGTATACAATCCTTCCTTCATATTGGTTATTTAGAAACATTACATGTAAATGTATTAAACATTAATAAGTGGAGCAGCTAGGTGGTAAAGTGGATAAAGCACTGGCCCTGCATTCAGGAAGACCTGGGTTCAAATCCAGCCTCAGACACTTGACATTTACTAGCTATGTGACCCTGGGCAAGTCACTTAGCCCCTGTTGCCCTGAAAAAAAAAATTAATAAGTGAGGTATTCTTTCTGAATGATAATAGCATTTATAATAATTAACTTGTTTTAAGCTGAGAGGCCATATAATGGATCTCTAGTTAGTGCTTCATCTCTTTTTGACTGAGGGACCACAGAGATTACTAGAAATGTTTGTGTAATGAAATAATAGACTTTGTTATAGTAGTTTTTATATAGACAGGTATAGGAAGAGGAAGTTGGGGAAGAGCAGAGTTTCTTTTGAAACATGCCTTAGTTCTTGAGTAAGTAGATAACCTGATACTGCAAGGGAGAGACAAGAAAAGGTTTCTTGTAGAAGGTTGGGCTTGAGCTGAGTTCAGAAGGAGAACAGGAAAACCAACAGGATGAGAAGATGGATGGATGGATGGATGGATGGATGGATGGATGGACGGACGGACGGACGGACGGACGGACGGACGGACGGACGGATGGATGGATGGATGGATGAATACATGGATGGATAGATAAAATATTTGTTAAACATTTATTATGCTTGAGGAACTTTGCTAAATGCTAGAAACACAAATGTATGCAAAAAGAAGGTAATCCCTTCCCTCAAGGAGCTTACATTCCAAAGGAGTAGACAGCACATAAATGGAAACTGGGAAAGAGGGTGGGGAGGAAGTTGAGACAGCAAGAAGTGAAGCCAGAGTAAAGTGAGCATGGCCTGAGTGCCTGGCTGTTAAATTTTGTTGGCAGCTAAGTGGTGCAGTAGATAGAGCACCAGCCCTGGAGTCAGGAGGACCTGAGTTTAAATCCGACCTCAGACACTTGATACTAGCTGTGTGACCCTGGGCAAGTCACTTAACCCCAATTGCCTCACCAAAAAAAAAAACCCGATAATGATACTGATGGTGATGATGGGGAAGGGAGCTTCCACTCTGCCTTGAAGAAACTGGGCTGAGAAAAGGAATGATTCAGCCTAGTTGACCTTTTCCTACGAACTAGTACTAAACCCTATTTTTCATCTTCATTGTTTTGAGAAGCAGTATGATACAGCTGAGAGAACACAGAACTTGGAAAAAGAGTAAGGCAGCTCGCTGTTTTAGTGGCCTGTCAGCTTGTACCATGTTTGTGTTTCTGCCACAGGCGATCAGAAAAGGAGGCCTCCAGCTTTTCAGGGACGCTGAAGTGTTCCCTAGCATCATGGAAGAAGAAACTCGGGATGAAAACAAACTTTCTTAAAAGAGCATGAGCAAGCAGAGAGAGGGGAATCTAGATCAGAGGCATGAGGGTCAGGAAACTGGGGGATAGAATCAGACACTGGGGAAGGAGGTAGAACCACCTTAGAGAATTTTGGAGACCTGGTTCACATCCTGGCTTTGCCGCTTACTTGCCACAAGACCATGGGCAAGTTGTGTGACCTCTGTGCCCTTATTTCCTTATCTCTCAAATGAGACTATTCATATTCCCACTGCCAATGTCAGAGGACAATTGAGAGAAAATAACTCTGTAAATTGTAAAATGCCTTATTGGTGTGAGCAATTGTTAGAGGGGCAGAGAAGTGTCTCTTTTGACCAAGAGACAAAAATCCAAGGCTCGAGTCCTAATTTTGTGTGTGTGACCCCAAACTACTTAATCTCCGAGACTCAGTTTCCTTATATGTAAAATAGACATGATAATTCTTGTACTACCTACCTCAAAGGGTTGTTATGAGGATTAAATAGTGTATATAAAGTGTTTTCCTACCATAAAACACTATATAAATGCCAACTATTAGTATTATTTTTAATGCTTCATATACTTTAAATTGTTTTAAATTGTTTTGTTCTGCTTTTGGTGAGGCAATGAGGGTTAAACGACTTGCCCAGGGTCACACAGCTAGTAAGTGTCAAGTGTCTGAGGCTGGATTTGAACTCAGGTCCTTCTGAATCCAGGGTTGGTGCTTTATCCACTTCACCACCTAGCTGCCCCCTGCTTCATATACTTTTTTAAAGTATTAATATTATTTTTCGGGTGCATTTAGAATCATAGAATTTTAGTGCTGGGAGGGACCTTAGAGATAATCCCGTCATTTTATAGATCAGAAACCTGAGAACTAAATAGCTACTCCAAGGCATAGTCATCATTATCTAGGGGAAAGAGCAGTAAATTTAGAATCAAAAGAACTGGATTCAAATCTTAGGTCTGCCAATTATCACCTTTATGACCTTGGACAAGGTACTTAACTTCTCTGGGTCTCAGTTTCCTGATCTGTAAAATAAAGAGATTGGGCTAGATAATCTCAAAGCCCTTTCTACCCTAATATGGTCTCTTAACTCTATCTTCAGGGCTCCCTTCTCCAGTCAGCTTCTTCCTTGCCCCATTTCTGTGAATTTTGTTCCACGTAGTAAGTTGAGTCTTTGCTTGCTCCCAGTCAAGACAGCAGTGAGGTAATCCTTCATGGACAGAGCAATGTGGGAAGCAGAGGAACACATTGGCTCTCTATTGACACTAGTGAATAATTTCACAACCACTTCATCAAGCCCTGCTCTAAGCTCTGTTCTGAATCTGTGGGTGGCTCCCATTTGCCCTTTGAACATGCTCTTGTATACAACAACAAAAAGTTCAAGAGTTTGTCAGGAATGCCTTAGTGTATAAGACTATAAACTAATTCGTCTTAAATTCCTACCAGACAGATGACATGGGGATGTTCTGGGATTGGGTAATCTTAGAGTGAATTTTAATTTCTTCTGTGACCTGTAAACCATAGACTAGGCTCGTATGACAGTCATGTTTGACCACTTGACGCTTTTGCTACATTTTTCTAAACTCTGAAGAACAATTGTGAACCAACAAACAAAGCCACAGGAATTACTGCAGCTCAAAAGAAGAAACAGGAAAGAACAAAGTTACCTAAGTTTATCCATCCATGGTTTCATCTTTACACATTACTGCTGGGTATTCTCATGCATAAAGATAAAGTTATTCAGAGCCTTCATTACGATGTTTACATATTGAGTGTTCTCTCTATCCCCGTTTGGCTTTTTTTTTTTAAAGTGAATACTGGAGAGGTATCTGGTAATAGAGAATACTCCTCTGCCGAGTAAAATTATGAAATTTAAGACTGAATTTGGCTGGTTTTTCCCCTATTCAGAAGCCTCAAACAAAACTTTTCATGACCTCACATTCTACTATGATCCACATGGAGGTGGGTTATGGGGAGATTATGCCCAGCAGTTATAAACCTGAGTCTACACAAGCAAAGTAAAGTAGAGGCATCTGGTGAATTTAAGCTCTATAGATAAATAGGTTGGAGAATTTATTAGAACTTTCCTCTTATTTTTGTCTAAATTTCCAAGATAGTTGTCTCAGTTCTCTATTTCACTTAGCTAATAGGGACATGCTTCCACTAAAGTTCTACCTTGATTTCAGTGTCACTGACTTCCCTTTCCCAGTCAACAGCTTTATCTGTTTTAAAGGAAATGGCCAATAGGCTGCTTCTGTATCCTGAGCCTCAATGAATAAACAGAGCCAGCTTTATTCAAGAAAGACTAGGAGACATGAAAATTTGCAAGCTTATAATCTTCCAGGTAACTTTCTAGCTAGAAATATCAGAGTCCATTTTTTTTTAATGAAGTCTTTCTCTGTAAAAAGGGACTAATACCTGCTCTAGCTGTTTTCCTAGGTCATTATAAGGATCAATAATAATGCTTATAAAAATTCTTCCTGAACCATAAAGCTCTTTTTTAAAAAAGCATTATTCCTTAAGACATCATTAAGATTGCCTCACCAAAAAAAAATTTAAAAATTTAAAAAGAGGCAGCTCGGTGGCACAGTGGATAGAGCACCAGCCCTGGAGTCAAGAGTACCTGAGTTCAAATCCGAACCCAGACACTTAACAATTACTAGCTGTGTGACCCTGGGCAAGTCACTTAACCCCAATTGTCTCACCAAAAATAAAAAAATTTAAAAATTTAAAAAGACATCATTAAGAGTAGGATAGTAACAGGTTTACCAACATTATAATAGGCTCCTAGTTGACCTCTGTATTTCCAATTTCTTGCCCATGTAATCCATTCTGTGTATCATTCAGTCATTTTTAGTCGTATCTAACTCTTCATGACCCTATTTGAGATTTTCATGGCAATATTAGAGGGGTTTGCCATTTCCTTCTCCAACTCATCTGACAGATGAGGAAACTGAGGCAAACAGGGTGAAGTAACTTTCCCAAGATCACACTTCTAGTATCTGAGGTCTGTCTATATCTATAGATAACAATATAATTTAATGTAATCTAAATGATCTCACATTATTTATTAATAACTCTAACTCTTGTTTGGTTAATAATTATTTCAACAGCCATAGTTGTGATAGAGTCTATTTCCTAAAACACAATTCTGCTTGTGTCATTCCTCTGCTCAAAGTCCTTCAATACTTCCCCAATACTTACCAAATAAATGATTAACTCTTTAACTTGACATTCAAGGCCCTATAAAATCTATCCCCAATCCACCTTTCCAATTTCATCTTATAAAACACCCTTTCATGTACTCTACCCTTCAGTCATATGCTAACACAATTACAATTTCTCAAACACAGATTAATTTATCACAAGCATGTTATTGCTCGGGTTCTGCTATGTACCTGGAATGCCTTCTCCTCCCTATCTTTAGCTGGTAAAGACCTCTTATCCTTCCTGCCCCTAGTCAAATGCCATCTCCTTCACAAAAAATCTTTCCTAATAGAAGTGATTTTCTTTCCTCTGAACTACCATATGGAAATGGGACCAAGGATAGGCAAAGCAAGATTCCATGTAGAATACAATACAGAGGAATAAGGCGAGGAACAGAGAAGTTCAGGGATTTGGTGATGGTCAAACAGCCCTTGCCAGTCTTTTCTGGTCTTCCCAGCTGCTGTTGCCTTCCACTTAAAAGTTACCTAACTTTGGGGGCAGCTAGGCGGCGCAGTGGATAGAGCACTGGCCCTGGATTCAGGAGGACCTGAGTTCAAATCTGGCCTCAGACATTTGGCACTCACTAGCTGTGTGACCCTGGGCAAGTCACTTAACCCCAATTGCCTCACCAAAAAAAACCCCAAGTCCCCCAGTTTTGTCATTTTATCCCCGGCACCTAAAACGGCACCTGACTTATAAGAGGGAATTAATAATAATAATTAATTAATGCTTGTCGATTAAGGGTCAAAGGGAAGAGTCAAAGTCAGCCTTTCTTACTCCAAGTCCAGCCTTCTTCTTCCCTCTATACCATGTTGTTGCTTCTGCTGCTGCTTCTGGTTATGGTAAAGATGAGGATGGTAGTGATTAAAACCCTTAGGCTTTTGTGATTCAATAGGATGTCACCTATTAAAAACTATAGCGGGGGCAGCTAGGTGACACAGTGGATAGAACACCAGCCCTGGAGTCAGGAGGACCTGAGTCCAAATCTGGCCTCAGACACTTAACACTTACTAGCTGTGTGACCCTGGGCAAGTCACTTAACCCCAATTGCCTCACCAACCCCCCCCCAAAAAAATATAGCAACTCTCTAAATGCCACTATGTAAAATGTCATTGATTCCATTTGATATAGTGGAAAGAATAGTGATTCTGGAATCAGAGGGCCTGGGTTCAAATCCCATCTTTGAATCTTATGACTTGAATCATACAAGTCATTTAACTTCCCTGTGCCTCAGTTTCCTCATCTGTAAAATGAGTAGATTGGACTAGATGGCCTCAGAGGTTCCTTCCAGCTCTTTCTATGATGCTATGAAAAGCTGCAAAACTGCTAGAGGCAGCTTTTCATCCAGAAGAATCAATAAAGGATTCAAAGAATTATTTATGAGACTAGGCAGCCTGTGTCATTAAAAAACTAAATAGGAGAGAAAGATAGAAAAAAAATGTTTCATTGACCCTCATGAAGAACTATTCTAAAACCCTTGGATCCCTCAAAAGCAAGTCAAATATAAGTAACCTTGGAATATAAGCAGCCCAGGAAGTGTTAACCATATGGAGTTCCTAGATAGGAGATGAGGTTGAAATGTTAAGAAAAAGCCAGAGTTCAATTCAGAGACCTCCTTTTAGTGCATCCAATGCATCTGATATTTCTCTGTAGATAAGTTAGAAGGAAGGAGAGTTCCTTTAACCAACAGATGCTTGGTTTAACTTGGGATAAAGAATGAGTCTTAACAAAATGAGGAAGAACAGTTTATTTTTCAGGAAGCTTGAAGCATATGTTCCCAGATGTTGCCCGTGCCACATAAGTCAGGAAAAGAAGCTTTAGTCTGCTTGTTTAAAGAAAAAAAAAATACACACCAAATTGTTATTTTTAAAAACAGAAAAACAAGCCCTCCAATATAGTAAATGTTGCAGAAATCATAATAAATTGTGGCAGAAATGTCCGTTTTACAAAACAAAGTCAGTCACGTCTCATGTTGCATAACAGGCAGCCATGTGTGCAGGCATTTCTGTGCTGATTGAGGACACATTGCCATATTCATAAACATCCATCACAAGCTCAGCCACGCACCTCAGGATTCCTTGCCGGACCACAACTAACATTCCAGTTGTTGTGTATCCATGTTGGAGCAATTGTTACTCAGTTATCCACGAGATCCTGTTTGTGTCCAAATAAGCCATCTGAAAACCCACTCCCTCAATGTAAGTAAGCACCTGGGGTGAAATAGCCCTTAGGAAACCTAATAAAGAAGAAAGGAAATGTGCAATTTGAAGCCAAAATTGCTTTCTTAAAGTGCGGTCAAATCAAATGTGAAAAACAATGGCCTTGTTCTGCCAGAGGAATGGACAGTAGCAAGTACCCTCCTACACAAACTACACTTTTTCCCCCTTCAAGTTTTATTACATATTTGAACATAGATTACTAGACATCCAATATGGGGAAATTTATAATAGTCTGGAAATGATTAATGCCATGCTATAATTTATTAAAAAACATAAGCAGCATAAGTTGGCCTCAAAGCTGCTTTATGTCCTAACAAATCACCTTTCCATCATTTGGGGTCTGAATTATCCAGATGATTGTTCCTCTGGTCCCCTTCCTGCCCCACTTGCTGCCTGGCTTTTTACCATCTCTTTCCTTCTCAGCGCCACTTAGCCAAGCTAAAGTGGGAGCCTGAAAGAGAAGGGGAAGCTCAAATCACTTAATTTTGCTACTTGTTAGAAGGAAGGAAGCAATGTGGGTTAAATCCCAGGCAGTCACCTGACCCAAAGTAGTCACTCAAACAGTACAAGAAAAATGAAACCAAGGCTAAATCTAAGTTCTCTTTTATGTTCAATTAACAAAGAAGTTGGACTGCTGAACACTGAGGCATATTCTAATTTAGAGGAGTACCTTCTTTGTCCAGAAATTTAGGGAGCAGTTGGCACCCTTGTTTTGTCTAGACCTCTTAGAACCTTTTACTTTTTCCAAGGCTCAGCCCAGGTGCCAATTCCTATCAGAAGCTTTTCCTGATCTTCCTAATTGTTAATGCACTCTTCCTCTTGAAATTACTTTGTGGGGCAGCTAGATGGTGCAGTGGTTAAAAGCACCGGCCCTGGATTCAGGAGTACTTGAGTTCAAATCCAGCCTCAGACACTTGACATTTACTAGCTGTGTGACCCTGGGCAAGTCACTTAACCCCCATTTCCTAAAAAAAAAAAAAAAAAAAAGAAAGAAATTACTTTGTCTTTACTTCTCTGTGTACATGCTGTATACCTGAAATGGAATCTCCAATACCTGGGTCAATCTTTCTCCTACATTGTCACAAAATATGAAGCCTTTCCCTGATTCCCCTAACTGCTAATGTGGTCCCTCTCTAATGACCCCATGTTTATTTTGCACTACTCTCTATTTATTTATTCTGCGCATACTTATATATGCACGTGTTGTCTCCCCCTTTCGAATATAAACTCCTCGAGACTAAAGGTTGTTTCATTTTTTGTTTTGGGATCGTCAGTGCTGAGCAGAGTGCTGGCGCCTAGTAGGCAGTGAATAAATGATTGTGGATTAATTGAAATCCACTTCTCTATGACGTGTTCATGCCCTTTTAGGACAGTATAAACATGATAGAGAGCTTATAGAATCTCAGAGCTGGAAAAGAGTTCAGAGGTCACCCAGTTAGTTACCTGTCCCTTAACAGAAATCCCCTTTGACATCATCCCCAGGCTTTGTTGGAAGGCTTCTCATGTGAGTAGGAAGGACCCCACTGTCCTCCAACATAACTCATTCTTACCTCGAACATCTTTGTTAGGAAGGTTTTCCTGACGTTGAACCTAATTTTGCTTCCTTGCAACTTCTCTCGATTGCTCCAGATTCTACTTTCTCAGGGCCAGACAAAACAAGTCTGATCTCCCCTTCCTCTCGACAGCCCTTCAGATATGGCTGTCATGCCTTCCTAGTTTTCCGTGTCATGCCTCACTCTCTAGACCTTATTTCAGCTGCTATCTCCCTCTACACTTGTGTCCCTCTTCTCCCATTGAGGAGTTTCTCCCAGAACTTCCATTTTGAGGAAAAGCCCAGACCAGTCATGTTTCATTCTCTGAAAATCATTCCCATGATCTTGCCCAAGTCTCTTCCCCCTCCCACATTCAGCTCCCTTTTCCATGATGTCTTACCTCATTAGAATAAAAGCCTTTCAAAAGGACAAGTACTCTCCCTTTATGCATATAGTAAGCACTTCATAAATGCTTGTGGAGTTGGCTTGACTTTTTCTTCTGAAGCCTTATCTATTTATCCTGGTGCAACACTGATTTGATCATACAAAACTATGACAGAAAAGGAATTTTCACTGTATTCCCCAGTTTCAACATCTATTATCAGGTTTAACAGCATAAGGAAAGGATTCTGGAAAGATGGGGACAAATAGTCTGTGAATGTCCCCTCCATGCCCTTGACCTGTGAAGCTCCCAGGAGGTTTCACAACACAAAGGTTTCATTGAAGGCATGAAGCATTGAAAGAACTAAAGGCATAGGATTATGATGGGGAACATTCAGTCAGCTAGTATTTATGAAGAACCTATGTGCAGGTATTGGCTAAGTATTGTAGGAGCAGTAGAAGGAATAACATCCATTCCTCTATTTTCTAGCCTAGCCTTCTGCCTACCTCTTTGTTGTCATAGAGTCATTTCAATGTCTGATTCTTTGTGAAAACCCCTATTTGGGGTTTTCTTAGCAAATATAATGGAGTGGTTTGCCATTTCCTTCTCCAGTTCATTTTACAGATGAGGAAACTGAGGCAAACAGGATTAAGCGACTTATTCCAGGGTCACACAGCTAGAAAGTGTCTGAGGCTAGATTCGAACTCAGGAAGATGAGTCCAAGTCCTGAGCTCTATCCATTGTGCCTGCCTCTATCCCTTCTTCATACTACTCCTCTGTTTCAGAGCACATGCCTATGCACAAGCCCTAGGCTCACAATTCCTGTCCAATTTCCCTTGACACCACTTCTTCTCATCAACGACCAGCCACATGAGCAGCAGACCATTCATTAGTGCATCTATCCAATGACACAATAGACTTTTTCTATACCTAGTGATGTGGAAAATGTTTTCAGATTAAATAGTTGCACAGGCAATGGTAACTGACATTAATTTGGTTTGTTCCTTAAAAACAGCCTTGTGAGATAGGTACTGCATCTATTATCATCCCCAATTTATAGATGCAAAAACTGGTTCACAAAGTCACACTTGCTAAGAGCCTCATAGCTACCAGGTTGCAGAAAAGGGATCCAAATATCCATTTTCCTGAATTTAACAGTGATACACTAGGGGCAGCTAGGTGGCGCAGTAGATAAAGCACCAGCTCTGGATTCAGGAGGACCTGAGTTCAAATCCGACCTCAGACACTTGACACTTACTAGCTGTGTGACCCTAAGCAAGTCACTTAACCCTCATTGCCCTGCAAAAAAAAAAAAAAAAGAAGAAGAAGGAAAAGAAAAAGAAAAAGAAAAACAGTGATACACTAACTACACCAGCTCCCATTTTACTGCTTCTCAATAAACATAATGGTGTAATAGAAAGAGTGTTGGATTTTGAATCAGTGGGCCTAATTCCATCCTATGTGTGATCCTGGGCAAATTGCTTTGCCCTTCTGGGTCTCATTTTCATCATTTTTTATGTTAATAGAAATAGTTGGTCTCTAAAGTCCCTTTTACCTTTAATTTAGTATCCTATAATTTCCCTGGGTCAGTAGTTCAAGCTATGCTTTACTTTATTTGATTTTTTTAATTATTTTTAATTTTTGAAATAAAACAATCATTTCCATAATACAGTATAATAAAAAAAATATTGCACATGAAAGTGCAAAACTATTATGTACAGCTTGCCACTCCTTTTAAACATATTATATTTTTTAACAATGCCTTAGACTGCTGAGAAAGTCACCTGACTTCTAAGTGTTCATCTTATTCTTTCCTTTTGTTTTTAACCCTCTGGGTTCTACTGGATTAATAGAAAAAGAATCAGAAAAATTCAAATTCTTTATTAGCATTGAACTTTAGGACTAACATTTCATACCTAGGCCCCCTCTGACTATATACTTTCTTTGGCTTTATGGCTCTTCGTATTGTATTATTTAAACACTTGGAATTTCCAGATCAATATATAAACATCTCCAAGTAGCGTGAAAAGAGGCAGTGTGCCGAGCGTGAGGTAAAAATTGTCTGCTTCACACAGGCTCCCAAGGCACATGGAGCCTTCAGATGTTCTCAATTTCTGGCCTTTGCTTGGTTTCAATTTTTCTTTTCTTCTTGCTCTTTTTATGAAGTTCACTGATTTGAACTTCATCAAAGCCTCCACCATGTTAGAGACCAACATGTTCTATGATAAGAATGTATATAGTTCTTGATTTCAAGGATGCATCATTTATTACTCCTGGCACTGATTTACATTGTTGCCCTTCTATGCCTTAGTTAAAAGTCCTTGTGAGCTGCTGAGACCAAAAATGGCAACACAATCACGCTCTAGGCACCTTCTGGTAGCAAGTCCTTCCAAACTTAGCTAGGCTGATTTTTGGCTTGCAATCAAAGTTTTTCCAGCTTAGTAGGACTAGAAATCTGTTGGCTAAGCTTTCAAGAACCTCTAGTCCACGAGGCATCAGAGTAGAACCTTAGCAGAGGAAGAATTTTCATATTCTATATTTATTTCCATACTGATGTCCTCAGCCCCATTTCCCTGTCTCGCAGTTCTAGTGTGTGTGTGTGTGTGTGTGTGTGTGTGTGTGTGTATTATATGTGCATATTATATATATCTTTTGTTTTCAAGAGACTCCAATCCCCAGAGATGAGTGAATAGGCAGGCAATGGAAGAACTGGCCAGGCTTGGTTTTTTACTTTATCTTTGGAGAACCAACTTTTCTTAACACCAGACTTCACTAGCAAAATTGGAAAAATCCTCTTGACCTTGTATTTTTAACTACAGAAGTAGGTGGAGAGGGGAATTTTGCTATTAGCTCTTTTCATCAGATAGTGAATGTTTTTTTCTGTATTTATGATAAAATTCAAAAAGAAAACTATAAATCGTGACCCTTAACACTGAAAGTATAGAGAAGTCATTTCTTATATTTTTTAAACCTAAAGTCAGATGACAAAATAATTTTTTACTGAAAGGGATAGGGCTTCAGTTACTTATATTATTTTATAACCCAGGTTTCAAGCCTAAGCATTTTCTCTCATTAGTGGGGAGACTGATGGATAACTCAATGTTGCCTGCATGCTTGAGGGGTAGAGTTAGTATGAGAACTTTGTAGAGTAGAGTGATTTTTCATCCCCACTTCTACAGAAGTTATTCACAGTTCCATATTCTTTTCAGGGAGACCCATAGAGAGAGAGAACAGATTTTAGAAATGAGGGACATGTTGAGCTGCTGGCTTTGCCCTATGTGTTTGCCTTCCAAGGTCTATTTATCTTTGTCTCTCTCTCTATCCCTCAGTCTCTCTGTCTCTCTCTTTGTCTCTTCCTCCCTCCCTCTCTACTCCTCTACCCCTCTATCCCTTTCTGTGTCTCTCTGTCTCTGTCTCTCTTTCTCTCTGTGTGTCTCTCCCAAGTTTCTTCTTGAAGAGAGCTTGAAACCCTGTGTTTTCCAAAGCACTTCCATCACACATCACCACAACTCTCCTGGAAGCAGGTTCTCCAGTCTCCTCCATGTGAGGTGATGCCATCAGAGGCATTCTGCCCAGGTGCCAGTCTCTAATTACAACTGTTTAACCTTTGGCAAGCACTGAGGAGCCTGAGCTCCCTTTGTTCTCGATCCATTGGATGACCAATGGAAAAAAATTCTCCCATCCTTGCTAATTTGGTTTCTTATTTTGGAGGTGCTTATGGACTAAAGGTGTGTGGGGTACAGATCAGAGTTTTGTTTAATTTGAAACTAATGCCATGTACAAGTCTCCTTTACAGATACTTAAGTCAGTTGGATATGTTTAAGTTCTGAAACATCTCTTCACTTTTGAAATGCTCAAAACCAGAGATGATTTAAATGTGGAACCAATTGTAAAACTAAATATAGCTTGCTGGCAAGCACAAAATCCTTTTTTTTTTTCTTTTTACCAGCCCTTTGGTGACACACTGTCAGACTAATATTGTATAAAATAAGCCTCAGGCTTTTGTCTTAGGGTCCCCAGAGGCCAAGAAGAATGATGTGGATGGCAGCCATCCAAGAGGTACCCTCTCTCCAACTCCCATTATTCTATCCCATTATTCTACAGAAAGCACCCCATTGGATGCAGTGAAATTCAGAGCAGACAGAAGGATCATAACTTGCCAGTAGCTAGGAGAAAGCTGAGAGACTGATGAGTGCATCAAGGTGGGATCCACTGCTGAGTAGATACAAAGAATGTCTAAAAAAGTAACATGATCACCCTGAGAGTCAAAAGGAAGTAGATGGGAGCAAGAACAGGAGCCATAGCAATGGAAGAACAAGGAGAGTGTTTGTAAAAAGAGGTTATAGAATTATGCCCCCAGGAAATCCAGGCATGTGTTCTTCTGAGGAAGTGTCTCTAAGAGCTGGAGATTCCCCAAAACTACAGATCCAGTCTGAGAATTGCTTCTAAACCAGAATGAGTATCATAATCAACATGGCCATAGTTGAATCATTCCAATAAGAACTGCTGGCAGAATGAAGCCTTGGTAGAATCCACTAGAAAGGCTACTCTGGTAGGCCATTGAACCCAAAGAGAATACAGACAGGTTCCCTATAGCAAGAGCCAATTCTGAAATGATAATAATAGCTGACATTTATTTATGCTTTAAAGTTTGTGAAGTTCTTTAAACCGCCAATTCTCTCATATGATCCTTATAACAAACACCGTTAACCCTCCACCCATTTACAGTGGTAGAAACTGGGATTCAGAGGGTTAAACAGTTTGTCCATGATCACAAAATTAGTAAGGGGCACGGGCAGAGTCTGAACCCATTTTTTTTTGGTTTTTGGTTTTTTTTGGGGGGGTTGTGGGTCAGTGGGGGTTAAGTGACTTGCCCAGGGTCACACAGCTAGTAAGTATCAAGTGTCTGAGGCCGGATTTGAACTCAGGTATTCCTGAATCCAGGGCTAGTGCTTTATCCACTGCACCACCTAGCCATCCCTCCCACCTAGCCGCCCCCTGAACCGGGTTTTTATCTAGTTCTGCAACTAGAATTCTTTTCATTCCATCATAGCATCATCCCAGTCCACTGCCAGTCATCTTGACTTTTGTCGTGCCATTGTATTTTTGTTTTTTGTTTGGTTTGGTTTGGTTTTTTGTGGGGCAATGAGGGTTAAGTGACTTGTCCAGGGTCACACAGCTAGTGCCATTGGATTTTGATGAGTAAGGCTAATATTTTTTCACAACTCTACGTTACTTAAATCCAATTCATGCAAAAGTCATCACCTGTGATCTCATTGGTCCTCTTTGAAAAAGGACCAGCCACAACAACATGTTTCAATTCACCATGGGAGGCAGCATGGTACAGTACAAAGAATACTGCCACTGGAGTCAGAAGAGCTGGTGATGATTGTAGGCTTCCATCAGTCTCGGGCAATCATGGATCAGTGCCTTGAAGAGCCATAGGCCACAGTGTGGCTGTGCAGTCTGATGTGGGAGCCACAGCTCCTGAGTGACTTATAATCGGTAACTGCCACATATCGTGTTGTATCTACCCCATGAGGAGTAGCTGGAGTGTCCTCTCCAGGGTGCTGGCCTGGGCGGATCAATATGGAAAACAAGCTGTTGCCCATGCAGCAGGTTTTCCCTCTCCGTGACATTGGTGGATCCAAAGAAGAAGCAAAGCCAATACAGTTTGGCACCAGTGCTGCCACAGGAGTTGCCAGAGGGATGTGATGTCCAACATCCAACTGCCTAAGGGACTCCGACTCCTGATTTTTCCTCGGAGTTAACTCCCAAAGCCTTTCCCATATATGGGTATAGCCGCAAGGCAGCAGAGGTTTAAAATCAGGGTTCCTTCCCCTAGGTGGGTTGCCTGCCAAGGCTAACGAGCCCCACCTGCCCAAAGCGACTGGTTTTAAGGCGCCAATGTCTCGCCTTCGCCCCTTCTCCTGTTAGTGGAAACAGTTCTGCCACGAGAAGGCCAGGAGTTGGGCTTCGGTTGTCAGAGGCTATTTGAGACACACACCATTGGAGCATTTTATAGAGAGTGGGAGCTTATCCCCACTCCCACCCCGGCATGACAAACCTTTGGAACCTGGTGATGATTACAACTATGTCATCTTGAGCAAGTCAAGTTAACCCCTCTGGACTTCTGGTTATTGCTGGGTTTTTTCATCTGTAAAATGAGAGTATTAAACTAGTTGCACTCTGAGGTCCCTTCCAGCTTTCAATCTATGATACCATGACCACTAGCAGCAGATTATTCCTAGTCTAGGCAAATTAAATTTTTGTGTTTTCATCACTCTCAAACCTTTCTGAGTCACAAGAAGGAAGATGAGAAGAATGAGGCGGCTTTTCCTTAAATCATGGGTATATCTAAACCACTTCTAACATAGCTTATCAATTCTGTGAAGATACCATTCAAAATCAGATTAACTGGTAAGGGGTAAATAAAATGGCTAGCTGTGATTGGCTGAATTTTTCATTTTTCAACCAAGGGATTATATTTTTGTGTAGACACAATCTAGATTAAGCCATTTTATTTTCAGTCAGGAATAGTACTACCAGAACTGGCCAAGCCCTGAGGATATATGGCTATAAAAAGAGTGATGCCAGGGACAGCTAGGTGGCTCAGTGGATAGAACACCGGCCCTGGATTCAGGAGTACCTGAGTTCAAATCCGGCCTCAGACACTTAACACTTACTAGCTGTGTGACCCTGGGCAAGTCACTTAACCCCAATTGCCTCACTAAAAAAAAAAAAAAAAAAGAGTGATGCCCATCACCATGGAGATATGTCTTTCACTAGAGACCCAGAGAGAGAAAAACAAATGGGGCATTTGCTTTGTAACTAACAAGCTTGAGCTCTGAATACAATCTGTCCAGCATAGTGCCTGCCACATAGTAAATGCTTAATAAATGTCTATTGATCGATTGATCGATTAATTGATTGGACAAGAGAAACAAGTTATTTCATTTCAAAGGTCAGCTGTGTCAGTGGCTCTTCCTGCTCATTTGCCAGTAACTGGATTGCTTCCTCATTTCAAAGCACTCAAGACTTTTAGGTGGGAGTTGTTTCCTTTAAAGTGGCCAGGGTATAGCTTTAATCCAACCCCTGCTCCATGTATAAAACTTCTCATTGGCTTTTAGAGTCTAGGTTAAGTATTGACGTTCTCTCTCTCCCCTGCCTTCTCTCCCTCTCTCTGTTTTTTAGTCTCTCCCTCCCTCTCTCTCTCTCTCTCTCTCTCTCTCTCTCTCTCTCTCTCTCTCTCTCTCACACACACACACACACACACACACACACACACACACACACACACACACACACACAAACTTGCAGGACTTCAGCAGGGAAGAGTCACTACTTCCCCTCTTTCACATTCCCAAATACACTTGCTGCACCCATTCCACCCAAATTCCCTCTCTGATTCAGAGGACCTGTGTGGAATCTGTCTGTGAGGTGACCGAACCATGAAGCAGAGGACGGTGTCATCTACATTTAAGAAGCTACTAGCAAGGTAATTAAAGGGAGCAGTAACCAGAGCCTGCAAGGCCAGTTCTTTGGCACTTTTCTCCAGCATGTTGTGCGCACCAGGTCACTGAGGGCCTGTAAATTGTACCGTAATGGCTGGTTCCTCAGCAGGAATAAACATGTGCTTTCAGTTTTCTAAATGAGTCAGGCGCATGCTGCTGCGAGATAAATGCTGATAGCAAGCAGATGTGAAGTGTGCACTGCAAAAAGGAGAGGGAGAGAGGGAAAATCATGGGCTGGCATCTTCCACCCTCCCTGAGACTATAGACCGGTGCTTAATGGAATCTGCCCTCTTTAAAAGCAGCATCTTTTTTTTTTTTTCCATGAGACTAATCTCCATTTCAGCCCTTCAATGTAAACGCATTCTGGCTCCAATTTGTCGGCTAACTCTAATCGCCTCAAAACTTATATAAACTCTAGGTGAGTAATTTCCCCCAAGTACAGTACATCTCTGGAATGCACGTGCTGTGAACTTGAATTAAACTTTTAACCTCAGATTTCTCTGGCGAGGGTTATTATCCACATTTTCATTGTACAGAAAGAAAGTTGAGACTCAAGCATGCTGTGTTCTTTCAGCAGTTCAGGTTTGTGTTGAGATGCTGGGCTTTCCCCATGAGGCTTCCCCTTGAGAGTCCATTGCTGGGGGGTTATAATGAAGGCATTGTTTTTGCCAAACGAGGTTATATTCCACTAGAGCAGAGAGAGGCTACTCTGGAAGTAAAATTTGTCTGCACCCAGATTCCTCCTCTCTCCTTTGTGATGAGTCCTTTAAAGCTGAGTAGATTCAGAACTTATGGTAAGGTCTTTATTCCCTCCCCACCCCCAACTTAAATATGTTTGGTGACTTTCCGAGAGCCAGTTGCAGACCAATACTTATAACCTTCTGTATGGAACAGAACAGAGCATGGGGCCCTACTTCAAGAGCAATGCCATATTCTTCCATGCTCGGCTAGATTTATATCCTTTTGTTCTACTTTCTTCTGGCAACTGGATCAGCAGATACTAGGCTGTTTAACAGCTCCCCACTTCCAATGCCGAGTTTGAACACCTTTCATTTCTTTACAATATCTAACCCTGCCCTCATGTCTTTGAATCTAATATCTGTGGCATACATCCTAGATTAGTCTTTTATATGAGATATGTTACTGGGTAACATGGTCAAGGGAATGAATACATTATCCTGTCCTCCAAGAGCTACTCTTAATCTGTGCTTTATTTTTGTTTAAAGATGATGGAAAGGTGACATGATATAGTGGAAAGAATACTGGCCTGAGAACCAAGAATGCTACATTCCCATGACTATCTCTAAATATCTATGTGACCTTAGACAAATTACTTACTCTCTCTAAGCCTCAATTCCCAAATCTGTAAAATGAAGGGTTAAGAGTAGATCATCCTTAAGATCACATCTACTCCCAACAACCTATAATTCTGTGAGTTTAACTGTTAAGTTTTAAAGAAACTCAAATGAAAACAGGAGATGCAAAAAATAGGGGCCTAGGAGGCAGAAGGGAATGTGAAGGTTGCTTTGGAATTTGATTGAAATCCATTCTGTTTCAGTCTTCTGATGGAAACACTGTGATGTTATTAATCCCACTTTACATCACATCTTCCAATGGATTCTTTGGATTCCTGAACAAATGAGAAACATACTTTCTAGGCACTGGAAACATGAGAGGAGAAGTAATAGTGTCATTCCCTCCCCAGGAATTGGAATATTTATTGGATAATTAGTTGCTGATGCTAACTTTCCCTAAAACCTCACCCTAGTCCACCATTAGCTGCTCACCTTCCAGACCTCTTCTTCCCTCCAATCTTTTTTTTTTTAATATTATAAACTTGTCTATAGAACCGTGAGTCAAAGAAACATGTACCTGACAACTCCTCTGGCTGTATATCACTCTGAAACCATCTGGGTAAGGAGTTGGTGTCTGATTGAACACCACTGAACAAATTCCCTAACCAAAAGGTTTTTATCCTCCATATTCTCACAGTGAGACCCGCTCTGTGGAAAATTTTTGTGTGGGAATTAACTAAGGGCAAATAACATGCTGAAGTATAGTACGCATAAATTAGGGTTTGACTAATACTTATTACATTTTGTTGGATGTTCGCTTTATCAGGTAAGGGTCTCTATGTTGTTGTTCTGCACCAGTGGCTCCTCAAAGAAATTAGAAACATTTAAGATACTCTCGAATGAAAAATACCCTGCAGAGAGGCAGTAGTGCTGACATGAAACTTAGCGTGTAGAAATAAAGGGCCACGCAAGGTTTCTCATTGATGCTAGCATAATACAATGGAAAGAACAATGGACTAGAAGTTGAGAAATCTTACAGTGAAGTCTGGCTCTGACTCAATGACCATAGGCAAGGTACTTCGGAGCCTCAGTTTTCCCATCTATAAAAATGGGAATAATAATACTCCTTCTATCTGACAGGTTGGGTTTGTTTGGTTTTTAAAAATTTGTGAGGAAAGTGCTTTGTTAACTTTTTAAAGGATTATGGAACTGTGAGTTGGTATTGTGACATTTATCATCAAAGGCAGAGTCAGGGATGTAGTTTCTCACATCCTTTTGTCTTTTTACTACAGGGCAATTGCTTCTGCAGAGTGCAGGATGATTTGGTTTCACAAACATTTTAATGTGACTTATTTATTATGATGTGGTCCTGAGGTGAAAACAATCTTCCCTTCAATAATTTCTCAGAGAAATTGGCCTAGGCTAATTTCAGATTTTTTTTTTCTTTTTATTGCCCATGACCCAGAATCCTTTGCCATGAAGATTCATGATACACTGAATGTCTAAGGTGAAAATTCCAGAAGAGTTAGGAGACCTATGCATGGATAGTTACCCTTCGATAAAAGCCACCATTTTGCTGAGCTCCTTGCATATGTTATAGATAAGTTGTGTTTATTTTATGAGTATTATACTTACCATGATTTGTTGGGTAAGTAAATTTTAGATTAAAATTTCCATTTTGTCTACAATAATATAACATCCAACATTTCACAATGCATCCTAGGAGAAACACTGGCCTAGACTTTTCCTTTACATTTAGCTCATTCTCTCTTGTAGCATAGTTATTTGTATATCATCTCCCTCTCCCGACAAATAGATTGTAAGCTTCTTGTTGGAAGGGATTGCACTGGATTTGTCTCTGTAACCCCAGAATCTGGCACAGTACTTTACCTACAGTAGGTGTTTAATAAGTTTTTTTGAAAGAATAAATATATAAATATAAGTTATTAATAACAATTGTACACTGTAATAAATGTTTGCTGAGTTGAATTAGACACACCCTCATGTGGCTTCTTCTATTGGAATCATTACAAAAGCATCATCCTATGTCATCAAAAATGACAATGATGAGGGAGAATTGTGCATTAATATGATTATTTTTCTGAGTACCATAATATAGCCAAAATAACCAAAGGTCAACCTTCTGCCATTATTTTAATTAATACCTGAAGTATTTACTAGCTGTGTGACCACAGAAAAGTCCTATCTCCTCGAAATACATCAGGAAGTTCTCTAAGAGGTTACAAATTGCCAGTCTACTAAGTAGTAGATCCCCCTGTGCCAATGAAATCACAGGTATAGACTTGAAGTGCTATTGTGGCTCAAACATCTTCTAAAAGTAATCACTTTGGTCTACAAAGTATTATTAGGGGACCCAGCCTTGGTGTAGGGGCAAATTTGGGACCAAGTATAATTAAAGATGACTGCTACAGCAAGGCACTAAATAGTAGATAAGCTGTCTTCCCCACCCCATCCCCCACCCAATAAGAAATTTCTTTATTCCCAGGCAATTACTATTGTCTACATACTATAGTTTAGCAAAAACCATTCCTGCCCTCTAAAGGTTGTGTTTTTAGGTATGTACATGCATATATGTAGCTAGAGAAGGTAGTAAAAATAAGGCAAAATAGAGGCCTAAACCTTTGATAACAAGGGTAGAGACTGGTCTGGGAGGTACCCTTCAATGAAAATGTTTTTAAAAACAAAACTAGAAACCAAGGTGGAAAAAGGTGGAACCACTTCCCCACTAAAATACAATTGCCCACAACTGTCTATATAAGGTCATATTCTCTGTTCATTCCCTTATGAAAGACTAGTTTCCTATTGTGGAGAATTCTGGCATCCTCTTAGTGCTGTCCCTTCCTTTCCTCAATCCTTCCTTAAGTGTTCCATCAACCACCAGGTAATGACTTGGGCCGCAGAAGAACTGAAACCATTAACTCTTTCAGACCACTAGGGTACCATTTAGTTCCCTGAGACTGTCATTGACTAAATTACCTCTTTCACAACACAAGGGCATCATTTAGTGAACAGAAGCAGTAATTTACTAAATGATACCTTTGTGGCTTGAAAGAGTTAATGGAGCTTCCCAAAAAGTCTAATTTACTTCCAGGGAATAGCTTTTACACTTTAAAATTCTGTCTCAATTTTCTCATTTTGCTTCTCTCATAGAAATAGCTCAAGGGAAGGGGGTATGTAGGCAGTCTTTCTTACATAACAGTGCCTAGTATTTACACAGCAGATACAAGTTCCATTTCCATATTCTCTGGGAAGCTAGGCTCATCTTGAGATCCTGCTGTGCAAAAAGTCCTGAGAACTTCCCCCAGATGGGACAACATCTTTAAAAATACAGTTTGTGCAATGTTGTTGTTGTTTTAATTTGTTGGAAGAAAACTTCCAGCCAAAATTGAACATATTCTATGCAAGAGATTAAATACTGTCCCTTTTCTTTGAAGAAAGTCACTTACTGTAGAACCTCAGAGCATCTGGTCCACACCATAACCTGAGCAGAAATCTCCTCTGCATTATCCACCAGTAAGTGGTCATCCAGCTTCTACTTAAAGAACTTCAGTGACAGAGGCATCTTTAGATGACAATGTGCATTTTTAGCTTCTGGGGGGAGCTGGGGGACATTTCAGATAGATCACTGTCCTTAGAGTCAAGAAGACCAGGCCAAATTTAGCCTTAGACAACTATTACATGTGTTAACCCTGGACGATCACTTAACCTCTGTTTGATTCGGTTTCCTCACCTAGAAAACGGGGATCATATTAGCAGAGTTGTTGTGAGATTCAGATGAGGTAACATTTGCAAAGTGCTTGGCACATAGTAAGCACTTAATAAAAATGTTTGTTCTTTTCGTCTCTCTCTGTTTCCATTGCATAATAGTAAAATTAACTCCCGTTGCATGTTACTGTACATTTGTAAATCTGACCATGAATAATATTTCTAAAACCTTTAGTCTAGCACAAATGTCAGAGATCGATTCTAAAGATGTGGAAGTTTTGATACTATGGTCTTGTGACCTACAGAGAGGGAGGCACCCAGATATAGGACAGGAGGAGAATGATTTGAAGCAGGTAACTTCACAAGGGCAGCACCAACCAGACAAACAGTTACAGGACTACTTAAGGATCTTTTCCTTCAGAGCATTCAAAACATTGTAGATGGGTCAAGTCCCAAAGAGAAGGAGCCTCTCAAGCAGACTGAAGCCCCGTGGTTCCAAGATGAGGCTGAGTAGTGCTGCTGATTTGGGGCATTTGAGGATTTGACTCTTCTGCTTTCATTGTACCCTCCAAACCAAAAAGAACTGAGAACTGGCTATGCTTCTTCACCTTGTTAGGACAAGGAGAACTGTGACAGAATGAAAATTGGTAGGATTTGATTGATAATAGCCAATAAAAATAAAATAAACAATCAATTGCAAAATCAACATAAATAACCTGAGAAAGCCCACAAATCTCCCTAAGATTCTAATGGTTTCTGTTTAGTTCATATCCAATGTGCAAAATAAAGGGCAGCTGGGTGGAGCAATGCATAGAACACTGGGCCTAGAGTCAGAAAGACTCATCTTCTGTAGTTCAAATCCAGCCTCAGACAATAGCTGTGTGACTTCAGGCAAGTCACCTATCCCTGTTTGCCTCAGTTTCCTCATCTATAAAATGAACTGTAGAAGAAAATGGCAAAACACTCCAGCATGTTCACAAGGAAAAACCCCAAAAAGGGTCCCAAAGAGTTGGACACAACTGAACAACAACAAAATATGCTAAATAATTAGATCTGTCTTTGTTTTTACTTTGTCCTCTTACTAAGAGCATTTCATCTCTTATGCTATGGAACATAGAAACATATGGCCCTGAATAAATGTGATCATGAGAAGTGGAAATCTAAAATTTTTCATTAAAAAAGAATGCAATATTTACACAAAACACTAAAATCTCTAGAAAATTTATTTTTTAAAAAAGGATGATATAGAGCAGAAGGGGAAAAATCACTTGCTTTACCCAATTGAAACTTGTTCATGAGGTGTAAGGACCAGATGTTTCTGAACCTGTGGCTGTTAGTTATTTAAGAATCAGAGCCTACACACACACACACACACACACACACACACACACACACACACACACACACACACACACACACACACACACACACACACAAAAGAATCAGAGCAGATCTGGATTGCGGAAAGGGAAGTGGGGAAAGAAGGCAAGAAAAGAGGTTATGCAGTCTCTATTTTTTAATGCTATGTTAAGGAAGATCACAGTCCAGTCACTGCAATATTACAAATTCTGGAAGAGATTCTTCAGTTCTTTCTGAAATTAGTGAGCAATTGCTGAAAGTGGAACACACTTCAATCCCCAGAGATTGAAATAACAAATAATTAAGCCTGAAGCTCACTGGGACTAAAGTTTATTGGCAATAAAAGGCAGCTGTGTTGACAACTTTACCAATTAATCTGCCAAATGCTAGCACGTCATATTGTTAGAAAACAGGGCTGGAAATGTCCAGGGGTCGGTATAAAACACAGACAATATCCTCAAAGGACTGCTGGTCAACAACTTAGTGCCACACCCTCTAGCAGATAGGACGTCCTACACTTTTTGGTTCCGGTGTAGGATAAAGGGAAACACACAAAGCCATGTTGAAATCCCCTCAGTCCATTATATACCAAGTCATGTGCACATTAGGGCTGTTCTAGATGGTCCTGGGTCTCACAGGGCAACTCCAAGGTTCCAGTCCAAATTCAGATGTCTCTAAGACAGTCTGTCCTAGAACTACCTCAGGAATTCCACTCCAGGTCTAGTAAATTCACATTTCTGGACTTAGTCTACTTTAAAATTTTGACAGGGGATTACAGAGAGAACTACAGAGGGAAGGATCACTGCCCTTCTCTCAAGGATAGATTTTAGTAGGTAGTGGTTCTTCAAATTATTAGTGGACAGACTCTCACAATTAGTAGGATATAATAACATCAGTCAACCTGGCCACTTAGTAAAAATTGACCTATCTTTCACATAAATGTTGCCAGTCCTCCAATCTAGCAAATGAATATGGGCTCTGTACTGCCTGCCCTTATGTTTTTGTTGATATTAATTCATAGTGTGTGAGATAAATTCTTTTAATGGAAAGAACTTTTAGGGGAAAACATCCTGTATATTTCTACTACTACTAGTGGACAGGGTCCACACCAAACATTTGCTCAAGATAAACATGTGATCAATCATTTAATGTGAAAAATCTATGGGTCTTTAACTTGGAAAACCATATAAATAACTGTGATCCCCTCTAGGACATCTGCCTTCCTAGATAGCCATAGTGAGTGAAGTCATTTCATGTTGCTGTCTTTTATTTTACATTCTTGTTTGTTTGTTTGTTTGTTTTGTGGGGCAATGAGGGTTAAGTGACTCACCCAGGGTCACACAACTAGTAAGTCAAGTGTCTGAGGCCGGATTTGAACTCAGGTCCCCCTGAATCCGGGGCCAGTGCTTTATCCACTGCACCACCTAGCTGCCCCCTATTTTGCATTCTTCTTGAAATTTCTTGTATTGTAGAAAGGGATTTGAAGGATTTCAATTTTCCTGAATACTTATTTCTCTACCCCCAACATCTGTATTATTTATTCATTTACTTAAGGATCTTTTCCTTCAGAGAGTCATTCTGTTGAATTAAACAAAACAGATGTTATCCCTTCTGAAATAGTTAGTTGTTTAGCAAGTGTCTATTGAGTATCTACTTAATACTGAGCACTGAAGTATTGTGAGATCTAAAAGAATGAGAAGGCACTAATTCTGCCTTTAAGGAATTTATAATCTTGCTGGGAAAGGCTGCACTTAAGGTGCCAACATTTACTTCTGGAATAGTAGGTTCTTGCTTCAAGTAATATAGGACAAATAAGAAGAAAAGAAGATATGATTTATTCAGTGTGCCCAATTATATAGAAGAGAGTCCCTGACTTTTTTTTTTTTTTTTTTTTTTGGTGAGGCAATTGGGGTTAAGTGACTTGCCCAGGGTCACATAGCTAGTAAGTGTCAAGTGTCTAAGGCCAGATTTGAACTCAGGTACTCCTGAATCCAGGGCCCGTGCTTCATCCACTGTGCCACCTAGCTGCCCCCAAGTCCCTGACTTTCAAACCAGATTCATTCCAAAAGTTTATGTCAGTAATTTGCAAATCAGGAAAATATTTTCTCTTAGAAACAATATCATATAAGATAGGTAGGTTTTTAGAAAAGCCATAGGGGCAGCTAGATGGCGCAGTGGTTAAAGCACCGGCCCTGGATTCAGGAGTACCTGAGTTCAAATCCGGCCTCAGACACTTGACACTTACTAGCTGTGTGACCATGGGCAAGTCACTTAACCCCCATTGCCTAAAAAAAAAAAAAAAAAAAAAGCCATAAAAGGCTATTTCCCCTAGGATATGCCCCATTATGTACTTGCTAAATGCTGAAACATAATACATGAGAAATAACATATATGACAACTTTGCATATGCTATTCCAAGCACGTCTAATGCATATATAACATAATTCATCTTATAGCATTGCATGTTGTAACTAAATTAATAGATCACATGCAGAAATATCATGTATCAATAGTACATGCACGGCATTACATTTTTTAAAATATAGCTTAGCAAGAACATTAAACACATAGCAAAACATAGGTTTTATAGACAATAAAATACAACATATGTTTCAATTACATACAAAGAGTACATTACATGATCTATACCAATGGGCATTATCTGACTACATGAATAGCCACTTTTCCCATTTGCCCCCAAAGCATCATTGTTATCTTCGTCTCTGGCTCACTAGTCACTTCTATTGTGACTTCCCGAGCTGGAGACTGGCCCAGATTAACTATGAGGATTCCTTACAGGTTTGTAGACCCCATCTGGACCATGTGGATGGCCCAAATTGACTATTATTCTTTTCAAGGCCCATAGATGCACTCTTTTTCCCAGGGGCCTCCACAGCTGGTATATTAAACAGGAAAAGCACTGTCAGTGAGTTTAGCCCTCTCTCTCTATCTGAATAGAGATACCCTAGGACCCAGACAAGCTCTGATGTCTTTCCTTACCTTGTATTGGGTACCAACATACAGTGTCCTCCAAATATCTGTCTGAATCCCTACCACATGAGCCATTTATTACAATAGCCTAAAGCAAGGGTCAGCAAACTATGGCCCACAAGCCACATAGGCCCACCACCTGTTTTTGCACAAGGCTGTGAGTTAAAAATGGATCAAACATTCTCAACTCACAGTACCATACAAAAACAGTGTATAAAAATGGGGGGGGGGGGCAGCTAGATGGTGCAGTGGTTCAAGCACCAGCCCTGGATTCAGGAGGACCTGAGTTCAAATCCAGCCTCAGACACTTGACACTTACTAGCTGTGTGACCCTGGGCAAGTCACTTAACCCCCATTTCCCCACCAAAAAAAAAAAAATGGGTGGGCAGCAGGCCTAGAGCCTCCCTATGTGATAAATTATGACTGACAATCAGCTGGTAGGTGGGTTGTTCTTCTTATGACATATTGTGGCCAGGGAGCACATAAAAGGGATTCACATCAGAAGGCAGTGTGATCAGGGCATAGATGTAGAAGTCATACACATAGGAAACATGGTCAAGCCTCAAGTCAAGCCCCCTCCTATCCTGAAGAGGAACTGTTAGCATCTAGTGTTTTCCTTACTCTGCTGTCTGTTGTCCTAGGTGAGCACAACATTCTCTGGTGAGAATTTGATGTCTGTGCTAGGAATCTCTGCTGGCCTTGTGGTCAGTATTCTGGTCTCTGCTCCCATCTTCTGGTCTTCAGCTCTTTGGAGCCAAACACCAGTTGGATTTTCTATTCCCTTTTCTGATGCAGAGATCTCTCCTTAACCAGCATAGGCTGATGCTATGAGTCAACCACAAGACTAAGCCAGGCAGCCAACAAAAGCTAGTAGGGTGCCCCCAGACTAAGATTGTCTATTTTTTTAAATAGCTAGCATTTTATTGTTTTGTTTTTGTTTTTTGTTTGTCTGTTTTTGGTGAGGCATTTGGGGTTAAGTGACTTGCCCAGGGTCACACAGCTAGTAAGTGTTAAGTTTCTGAGGCCGGATTTGAACTCAGATTCTCCTGACTCCAGGGCTGGTGCTCTATCCACTGCACCACCTAGCTGCCCCAGATTGTCTGTTTTTTAACTGTCCTTTTTTAGGGCTTTGATTGAAATCCACAATCACAGACAAATATTTGACTGAGTTATATTTCTTGAAACTCCAAGAAAATTCCTTATAACCCTTATTTAACTTCTAATTTAGCTTGTGTTCCCAAATGTTATTCAGAGAATTTCACAAAACAAAACAAAATTTCAAAAGAGCTGCATGGAAACTATGGCGATAAACCTAACTTACTCCCCAAATTATCTTTGATTGGTGCATAAATGCATGAGGGAAAGAACAGGAGGACCAGGTCAAGCAACAGTGCCTCAGGCCTTCCTTTATTAGGTATATCTGCCTGGAATAAAATGCTGACCTCCTTTTGTTTACTATCGGGAGGGAAACATAAACAGGGATAAGGAGGATACAAAGTAGAATGACGTACAGGCAAAATATCCTTATAAAAATTGGGAAAGGTAGCGCCTGAGTTAGGTGGTAAAAGAAGAGGAGGTTTCTGAAAAATGGTGATAAATATGGACTATTTCATAGGCATGTGTATATGCATGGATACAGAAGGGGCAGGGTGAGCTTAGACAGTGACTAGTTATCCATCACTTTGGCTGAAATAGAATACCTGATAGGGGAGTAGTGTAAAATAAGTCTGGAAGGGCAGTTAGAACCAAATAAAGAAGGGTCTTATAAAATTTTATGAATTTATTTTATAAATGTTCTAAGTCCCAGGCAAGAGAGTTTGTATTTTATCCCATGAACAATGGTGAGCTAGTGAAGATTTTGATCAAAGAAGTAATATTGTTGGACCTTTGGGCAGATTATTTTGGCAGCTATGTAAGGTATAGATTAGAATGACTAGAAGCTGGTAACAAATAATGAGGTTAGTGAAATGGTCCAGGAAAGAGAAGGTAAGATGCTGAACTGTAGAAATGACAGTTTGAACTTATAAAAGTTTGATGAATAAAAAGGATATTGTAGTGTTAGAATCAATAGGACTTGGGGTAGCTAGATGGAAAAGTGGATAGAGTACTGGCCCTGGAGTAAGGAGAACCTGATTTCAAATCTAGCTTCAGACACTTACCCCCAATTGCTTCCCCCCCCCCGAAAAAAATAAAATGTACATTTAAAAAAAAAGAATCAATAGGACATGAGTGGGGGTCAGGGGGAGAAGATATGTTTATTTCAAGGTTATGAACCCTCCATCAGGGACAATGATGGTACACTCAACAGAACTGAGATTATCCAGTCTAGCAGTTATATAATACTTTAGGGTTTACAGTATACTTCACATGTTTTCTCATTTTATCCTATCAACAACCCTGTCAAGTAAATCCTATTATTATCCTTATTTAAGAATTGAGGAGGGGCAGCTAGGCAGTGCAGTGGGTAGAGCACCGGCCCTGGATTCAGGAGTACCTGAGTTCAAATCTGGCCTCAGACAATTAACACTTAGTAGCTGTGTGACCCTGGGCAAGTCACAACCCCAACTGCCTCACTAAAAAAAAAAAAGAATTGAGGAAACTGAAGCTGGGAGAGGTGAAGTGAATTGCTCAGGACCTCACACCTAGTAAATGTCTGTGGCAGGATTCAAACTCATATCTTCCTGACTTCAAATTCAGTGCTGAATCCATCAAGTCACTTATCTACCTTAGGAAGAGGAATAGATTTAGGTGGGAAGATAATGAGTTCACTTCTGGACATTTTGCGTCTGAAATATCTGGTAGGCTGTTGGAGATATGAGATTGTAATTCAAAAGTCACATTTTGGTTGCATATAAGTATTGCCTACCTCATCTGTATGGAGATGATCATTGACTCAAAGAGTGTATAAGATTATTGAGGGAGTAAGTGTAGAAAAGAGAAGAAAGATAAAAACCTACCCTTGAGGAAGGGGAAGGAGAATGAGCTTGGGTCTACTGAAACATACATTCCCCTTCTTTTCCTTTATCATTGACTGAATCTTGCTTAACCTGGTCATACATGTGACATCACTAGATGGCTCTAGTCTAGTGTACTGATTCCAACCCTTCTTCTGCCTTGATAAAACGAATGGATGCCTCCTCCAACCTCCAACACAGCTTTTTGACACTTGGCTCTCCACCTTACCAGAGTGTCTATTGCTGGGTGTGCTAGATTGAACTGTCATGCAAAGAGATTCATGAACTCTCTAGAGAATCTGATCATTCTCCCACTCTAAATCACTTGTCAGAGGAAGCAAGAGGCCATCACTTAATGGAACATTAGGAGGACTTTTAGTATTTTGAACTTTGAACTGGATTAGTTGAAGTCTCAACACTAACTCATTTTATTTTTCTCTTATGTTCTCTCTTTCCTTTCTTATCCTTTTTTCTTCCTTTTCCATAATTTCTCTTTATTTCCTCCTGTGTTCCCAAACTGCTACTTTTCATAGATTTGAATTGTTGGAAAATAAGTCTTATTCCCTGTACACTTTTCTGGGCAGTATTGCTGAGCAGTAGAGGAAGAAATTAAAGGTTCCTCCAGGCCTGTGTTTAAAGTTGTAGAGACTGCCAAAATAGAGTGAACTCACCTCCTCACCTCCCTGCTACCACAGAAGAAAGTTCTGGGGGTGGATGCAGGAATGCTGGGAGAGCATCCCCTGACTTTTAGCATGTCAGCATGATTACATGCCCCTGCCCCTCTAGATATGCCAACTTCTAGGAGGGGCCTTTGAGGAGAACAACCAGATGTTAGGGTTTGACCTTGAAGTTTTGAGTTATAGAGACTCAAGAATGCCTTTGGGAAATAATGATACATTTTTTGCAAGGTCATAAAGAAAGAAATGTACAGAGTAATGGGGTAAAGTTTGGTTAAAAGGGGGTAAAGTGATGGATAGATAGGAAAATGAAGGAGAACACAGTGGACTTGGGGAGGATTCCAATTTAGGAATATAAAAGGAAGAGATAATTGAGGAAAGTAAAAATAAACCATGAGGTGAATATAGAGTGTATAGGAAAGAGAAAGAAGCTCTTAGAGATTGTCAGAGACTGTTAGACTAACTTTATCTGAAAATTTCAGGATATATCATAGATTTAGAGCTAAAAGTAGCATTAGAAGCCATTGAATCCAACTGCCTTACTTTGTAGGTGAGGAAACTGAGGCATAGACAAATAAAGGACTTATCTGGATTCACACAACTAGTAAGTAAATAAGACCAAATTTGAACCCAGGTCTTTCTGATTCCATCTCTAGTGCCCTATCCTCTACACCAGCAATGTCACACTCAAATATAAATAGGAACCACTAAACTATACATGAAAACCCTTAGGGGTCACAAATTGACTCAGGAAACCACCTAGTAACATCATCTTTGTTTTATTGCATTTTTATTTATTTTGTTAAATATTTCCCAATTACATTTTAATCTGGTTCAAGCAACAGTTGTAACAGTATGATTGATTCATCTTTATCACACCATGCAGCCTGCAAAATACTTTCTTTATCACATATAATGTAATGAGGACAATTGCAGAAATATACTCAGATTTACACAAGAAATAAATTCTTAGAAGGCTGACATAAAAAATATTCAAGGTGGGAGGTAGCTAGGTGGTGTAGTGAATAAAGCACCAGCCCTGGATTCAGGAGTCCCTGAGTTCAAATCCGGCCTCAGACACTTGACACTTACTAGCTGTGTGATCCTGGGCAAGTCACTTAACCCTCATTGCCCCACAAAAACAAAACAAAACAAAACAAAAAATATTCAAGGTGACTCATTGCTTATAGCAACTTAAACTAAAATTTCAGGAAATGTCTCCTATGGATTTCTCCATGTCAGCCAAAGCCTTCATTGCCATTGACTCCATTTACTTATATTATGTCTCTTCTAACTGTAACAGCAAGAATCTTGGGAGGTGTCTTTCATATACAGTAATAGTATGATTACTAATACACTAGTATATGTGTTAGAAAGTAGGAATAGGAGATAAAGTAGATGCTCAGTAAACATCTACTGAATGAATGAGTGAATCAGTAAGTTAATAGGAGCCAGATAACAAGAAGAGAAATCACAAGGTCTTTGAGATCAATGTCTAATACAGGATTGGAAACATAGTAGATGTTCAGTGAATATGTGAATGAATGAATGAATGAATGAATGAATGAATGAATGAAATACGCAGATCACCTATATTGAGTTATTTATTTATTTGGTTGCTTGCTTTTTCATTTATTTGTTGATTTGTTTATTTAGTCTACAGAGCATTCCATTTAGAGCTTCTGAAAACTTACATGGTCATGAGGAAAACTCCCAAAGAAATTTATCAATAGTGTGGCCCATAGGTGCTACTTAATATAGGTCCAGTCCTATGTATTGATAAACATTTATTAAGTACCAGTACATACTACTCTGTGCCAAAGGCTGTGTTAGGCACTGAGGATACAAAGACAAAAACGAAAATCCCTGGCCTCAAGGGGTTTACAGTCTATTGAGAGAAACAACATATACGTATATACATATATATGTAAATATATATAGTTTATCATATATGTATGTATTCTCTCATATATGTATGTATGTATATACAAGGTAAATATATACAAAGTAAATCTAAGGTAATTTTCAGGGAGGAAGCAATGGTAGCTAGAGGGATAGGGAAAATCCACACTGAGCTAGAAGCTCAGCTTGTTAGACCCAAATCTTCTGTGTCCAAATATGATTTAATGAGCACAGAATTTAGTTTTAGGAATAATGTTGGGTGATCTGAGAATCTAGTGTCAGTAGCAGAAGGTGTGTTTGGAGGCTGTGGTATTTTCCACCCACAGGTGGTTTCTGTAGTATTTTTAAATGTTTCTGTAATGAAGAGAAGGGTAGGTAGTGAGCTGGGATTTGCTGTCCAAGGGCTGGCACCCATAATTATAGACTTAGAATTTCAAGTTTTGTCACGTTTCCAATCCTGGACATCCTATTTCTCTGCACGACACCTTGCCAATTCTAAGTGAGGGAGGTACTCTAGGGAGCCACAAACTCTTGGTAGGTGAAGCAGGACTTCCCATGCACCTGCTTTGTGAGGGTCTCCAGATTTACGTCACCCCAATGTCAGGTTGCTTGTCATTGTATCAGAATGCTAGGGTTTCAAGATCAAGCTCTGATCAATAAGCTTCACAAAGAATGAGAGGCATTTGAAAATAAAATGGGTCACCAGTGCTGCCAGCAGGGCCCAGGGATTCCCTCCCATGCAGCATGAATCCAAAAGCTCAACCAGGCCCAAGTCTCTACAACTGCTTTGGAAAACTCATTTTATTTTAAAAATAGACATGTATGCTGCCTTTCTGCATCCTAGCAGTGGGTTTTAATGACAGCACATTTCTGGAGGGCTAATTTGGCTTCTTCCAGTTGGCTGGGTATATAGTTACAGAACACACATCTGAGGGTGGAGACATGAAACCTATTATTCAGGCCACCCCAGAATATGCTGTTTGAACCAAGTGTTAGGGGTTCCTCAGACAGGACAGTCCTGAAAAGAGGCTTGAACTGGCCTAGAGTATTTACAGATATTTTTGCAAACTAATTAAAATGGGTTCTTTTGTGCTCGATTCATCACCAATCAAAAGGTTATCCACGAAAACCCACAGTACTCCTATTTAATGTCACAGTTGCTGACCCTTGAGGTCATTTTTGTGTGTTATGCATCTCTTTGGCAGTCTGATGAAGTCTATGAACCCCTTCTCCATATGTTTTTAAATGTATAAAATAAAATACATAGGATCACAAAGGAAACCAATCATAACAAAATACAGTTATCAAAATATTTTTAAAGTTAGCAGACCCAGGTTAAGAACAGGAAACAAAATCATCATAGCTAGGAACTTGCCTTGGGAGTTTTTTCTTATTTTAGCTCTGCAATAGGAGTGGCCTAAGAACTCAGAGCTAAATACTCTTCCTTTCCTGTAGGACTTCCTATCTGGAATTCTCCCAAGCCCCTCTCTTGCAGCCACAACTGGTTCCCTGTCTCTTTCCTGCCCTTTTCTTCCCCTCTAAGTTGTCTAGCATTCAATGCAACTTTCAGAGGGACCCTCGAACCAGCCCTGGCTCTATTGCTCACACTTTGTGTGAAGGCCAAGTAGTGGTTTGAAAAAACCATCTCTATGATGGGCTTTGGCCTTTGTCCAGTAGAACAGCTTCTATACTCAGAAAGCAAGTAGGGAGAGTCATGGTCAATTTCTTACAAAAGTCCCTGAAAAAGTTGGCCCTTGTGTTAAATTGTGATTATATCGCTTCTTTCCAATCATAGTTCATTCTATTAGGAACTAGGTTGAGACTATTACTTTTTTACCACACATATGTTTAGCAACAAGAGTATCAAAACATCACACACACACAGGCATGGTTCTACTACTGTGGTACTCAAAAACATAATTTCAGTCCAATCAGAGGGTTTGGATTGCTACAGTGGGACCAAGATCCCAGGACGGCAGAAGATCTAGGCAGGAAAAAGAAATATTCATTTCACACTAGACCGTGCAGCCGTAGGCTTCTCTAAGGAAGCAAAATGATCCTTTGAAAAGTAATTCACACAGAGTGTCAGCTTCTTGCCAACTCTAATTCAGTGCAACCAGCCAAAAACAGCCAAACTTTGTTTTGGGCTGTGGAAGCAGCTGTTATAATAAACTTTCTCTCTCTCTCTCTCTCTCTCTCTCTCTCTCTCTCTCTCTCTCTCTCTCTCTCTCTCTCTCTCTCTCTCTCTCTCTCTCTCCCTGTGATGGTGGCATGACTATTTAAAAGAGATGCCTCCAGCACATGGATTTTCTAGGCTCATGATAATATTTTTAATTTCTGAAACCCAGTAAGTTTCTTTGAAGTTCAAAAATAAAAAGCCACATAGGGTTTCATAATTGTGTCTGTTTAGAATATTTGAGTGTAAAATTCTGTAGGTAGGAGCCCCTTGAAACCTCTAGTCTTATCCTTGGGCCCTTAATGGGCAGGGCCAAACTAAGATTTTGAGCCCATTCTATATGTTGTAGCATTTTGCTCCCCTTCTTACTCTACCCTGCATTTCTCAGGCAAATCCTTCCCACTGACTGTCCATGGGGCCCTAGCTAACTAGGTGCTCAGCTTCCCAGCCACCTAAAGATAACACCAGATGTGTGGTGATTATACTTTGGTTTAACTGTTACTGCTTCATCCCACAGAAAAGGGCTGCCAACTTTTCAAGGTTTTAGAGTAGGGTATCTCATAGTAGGACATTTGGACCTCAGTAGACAACATTGGACTTGTTGGGTTTAACCACGGATGAACTATTTTTTAGCTTTTCTCTGTGTCTGCACAAACTCTGTCTTTTTAAAAAGATGGTTTTAAGACTTGTTCATGCTTTGTGTCAGATTCCTATTTCATCTTTAGCTTCTCAGTGTGCTGGCCACATGGTCAACCATGAACTATGCTTATGTCACAGAATATCTTTACATGTTGAGATAAGTATAAGTGCCAGAAAATAAACATTGCTGCAATTTGGGAACCTTACCCTCCAACACACAAACATACACACACACACACCCCAACAAAGAGACAGTGTGTTTGATGGGTAGAAGAGGAAGAAAGAAAAGGAATAAATGCAGATAGATATTAGAATCTCAAAGTAGGATATTTGTTTCAGTCTTCAGTAGGAGGGAGGATATTTCATATTAAAATCAAAATACAGGGCGGCTAGGTGGCGCAGTGGATAAAGCACCGGCCCTGGATTCAGGAGTTCCTGAGTTCAAATCCGGCCTCAGACACTTGACACTTACTGGCTGTGTGACCCTGGGCAAGTCACTTAACCCCAATGCCCCATAAGAAAAGAAAAGAAAATCAAAATACTACAGAACATAAGCTGGCTGCCCTGTCCAAAACTAATTAAATGCCCCCTTTCCTGGTATTGCCTTTGACTAGCTGGTGGACTACATTGAGTATTCAACAATACAAGAATAAAGAACTTACCTGTATAACCTTGGCTTAAAGTCCATTCACATAAAACTCTCTTCATTGGGGGATATTGATTACTTAATACTCCAGGTCTTCTTGAGGGGCAGAATTAGTAGAGTTGCTAAGAGCTTCAGAGATGACAACTAGTATGTCATGGTATCATTGAGGTTCTGGCTTCCCTATATGTTGGCTTCTTTCCAGAAGCCTTTTTCTACTTTAAGAGACCTCTCCTGGGGGCAGCTAGGTGGCACAGTAGATAAGCACTGGCCCTGGATTCAGGAGTACCTGAGTTCAAATCCAGCCTCAGACACTTGACACTTACTAGCTGTGTGACCATGGGCAAGTCACTTAACCCTCATTGCCCCGCCAAAAACCAACAAAAAAACCAACCAAAAAAAAAAAAAAGAGAGAGACCTCTCCTTAAAGAAAATGGAGAACTGCATGTCTTCTCTCTCCAAGCTTGAAGCCAGAAGACCAAGATCTCTCTTTGCTCAAGCTCTTACCAATTCTACCCCCTCCTATAGGTGTGGACCATTGAGTAATCAATCTCCATCACTAAGGAGTTTTGTTGTTAAGGCAACTCAACAACAAAGGCAAAAAAAAAAAGGTTAAGTGACTTGTCTAAGTCCAGATTTGAACTCAGGAAGAGTCTTCCTGATTCCAAGCCCAGTGCCTATGTAACGGGCCACCTAGCTGCCTATATTAAGTACCTACTTTTTGCCAGACACTGTGTTAAGCCTTGACACAAAAACATAGGCAAAAAAAAATAATTCCTGCACTCCAGGAGCTCACAGAATGGGGAAAAATAAGCAAGCAAGTATATGTAAACAAGCTACATATAGTATAAATAGCAAAAAAAAAAAATTAAAAAGGGAAGGCACTAAAGTTAAGGAGAGTTAGTATAGGGCAGCTAGGTGGCACAGTGGATAGAGCACCAGCCCTGGATTCAGGAGGACCTGAGTTCAAATCTGGTCTCAGACACTTAACACTTACTAGCTGTGTGACCCTGGGAAAGTCACTTAACCCCAATTGACTCACAAAAAAAAAAAGAGGAGTTAGTATATGCTTCCTGTAGAAGATGACATTTTAATTGGGACTTAAAGGAAGGTGGAGATGAGGAGAGAGAACATTTCAGACTTGGGGAACAGTCAGAGAAAATGCCCAGAGTCAAGAAATGAAGTGTCTTATTCAGAGTATATCCAGGGGCCTAGCATAATCAGATAAAAGAAGAGAAGGTGAGAAGTGAGGTATAAGAAGACTGGAAAAGCAGGACTGGGCTAGGTTATAAAGGGCTTTGAATGTCAAACAGAGAATTCTGTACTTCATCCTGGAGTGGTGGTGGCAGTATCAGAGGAAAGAAGGGGGCATATTCAAGAGATGCTCCAAAGGCAAAATCCATAGCCCTTAGTCATCCATTGGATATAGTAGAATGAGAGATAGTGAGGAATCAAGGATAACCATCCACACAGGCAAAACAAAGTAGATGAAGAATACATCTCATCCAGATGTTGGAGGGGCAACCTTTAGAGCCCATCAATCTCTGTGTGTATTTACACACATACATGTATAACTTGGGGGCCAGTCACTGAAATATTGACAATCAGACAATGAGTTGGGCCCCAAATTGAGCAGTCAGTCTGAATTGCCTTTGGAAAATTGCGCAGTTCCTTTAATGACTCCAAACATTTCCCTGAAACAAAAGCTCATCTTTTCCATACCAGTAGTCAATATGTTTTGTTGTATAGCTGTGAATGATGGAATACTAGTCACTAAAGAATGAAAGTTGAGGCACATCCAGAGGACAACGGAAAGGCAAATCATGACCAAGACCAAGTTGCAACACATGACAAAACAAGTAATGACAAAGGAGGGGCAGCTTAAAGGATATTATCATATAAATGTAGAAGCAAAAAAGTGTACAAGAGTGAAGGATGGGGGGCAACTAGGTGGCACAGAGGATAAAGCGCCAGACCTGGATTCAGGAGGACCTGAGTTCAAATGTGGCCTCAGACACCTGACACTTACTGTGTGACCCTGGGCAAGTCACTTAACCCCCATTGCCCTGCAAAAAACAACAACAACAAAAAGAATGAAGGATGGCCCATAGATAGCCTAAATGCCCCATTAGTCTCATGCAATGTCAGAAGAACTTGAGGAAGGCCCAAAATGTGTTGGACAAACCCTTTGTGGCAAACTTACTAGAGGACATATGTAGCACTGAAATTTTTACAGAGAAATATTTACTGCAAATGGTATAATCACAAATATACAAACTTAGTCCCACAACACATGAAAAATAGAATCTCCTGCCCCCTATACTACCTCAGTCTCTGGGAAGGGGAAATGAATTATATATCATGCCACCAGACCCAGATGGCTCTGGAGGAAAGAGTGAGGTTAGTGATCTTGCACAACCCTCCCTCACTTAAATCCAATTCATTGCAAGTCGGGGGCAGCTAGGTGGTGCAGTAGATAAAGCACTGGCCCTGGATTCAGGAGTACCTGAGTTCAAATCTGGTCTCAGACACTTGACACTGTAACGATTGGAATGACGCCACCTGCTGGAGACTTACTGTAGAAGAGTTCCGCCCATGAAACGAAAGTCTTTGAGGGCAAGACCAGGAGTCTTTTCTTTGGTGTCAGGAAGTAACGCAGGCTAGTGGGAGGAGGAAGGAAGAGACTGGCACTTGGTCTCGCTCTCTTTCCTCAGGACGCTGGTGGAAAGGGGAGCTAGAAATGTGCTCTCCCTTTAATAGATAGGAATCTAGACCTTTCTCTCTCTCTTTATCAAATTCTTATTCTCCTTAATAAATGCTTAAAAGTCTAACTCTTGCTAAAGCTTATAATTTATTGGCGACCACTCATTAAATAGTTTAGACAGTTTAGCTAGAATTTTAGCCCTTAACAACACTTACTAGCTATGCGACCTTGGGTAAGTCACTTAACCCTCATTGCCCCACCAAAAAAAAAAAAAAAACTGTACAGGGAACTAAATTAAGCTTTGTCAATTCATTGCAAGTCATGACATCACCCTGATGTCAAGGTCCTCTTCAAGAACAAAGTACAAACAACAACAACAACAACAACGACAGTATTGGGCTGGCTGGCTGAATCCATGCTACCTGGAATACTGTCTCCAAGGTCACCGTTACTCCAACTCCTGGGTCTGATGGGATCACTACTGTCACCTGAAACTCATGGCAAATGACACAGAATAGAGACAAACACCTTGTCCATTTCTTGGAGCCAGAGTAGAAAGGGGAGAGCAAGGGAAGGAAGGCCTTCCCCTCTTATTGGTTCAGTTCCTGGTATCTGCACTGTGGGTAGATTGTGATCTTCACCCTCTAGACACAGCAAGAAGGGAATTCATAGAAAAAAGCATGTCAGAAACTCATTAGAAAAAGAGGGACCAGACATCTCAGTCTTACCAATTTTAATGAGGCAGGCAGACAATTAAAAGAGGCTACCCCCTCCGCCAAAGAGGCCTCCATGTTAGGGAATCTGGATATGCTCCAAAGTCCCCTCAGGGTACCTCTGTGTTAGGGTATCTTGGCATGACCAGTCACATATGTATGAGAGTTGGACAGTCTGGATAAGCCTGTTCTGCAGTCTTTATCACATGGATGTTTATCGTTATCCATCATTAAGAAGAATACACACTGGGGCAGCTAGGTGGCACAGTGGATAGAGCACTGGTCCTGGAGTCAGGAGTACCTGAGTTCAAATACAGCCTTAGGCACTTAACACTTACTAGCTGTGTGACCCTGGGCAAGTCACTTAACCCCAATTGCCTCACTAAAACAACAACAACAACAACAACAACAACAAAGAAGAACACCTACATTGGTCAGCTCACATACCCACTGAAGTATTGGAGTAGAATATTGCCCCCCCCATTTTATCACCTGATAGATTATATTCTGGCAATGGACCTCTTCAAACTTAGCTTTATTGATCCCTAGATGACATACACACAAGCCTTCACCAAAAATCCTATCCAAAGTCTTTCCTGCCTTGTAGACATTGTTAGAGCTAGTTCCCTGTCACTATAACATCCCCAGACCCAGACTCACTTCCACAAAGCAGTAAGGCATCCAAATAATACTTTGGTAGATGAAATTACACATCCTAGCCATTTAAAACTTTTGGAATGAATGGATCTTAATACTCAATAATTTATCACTAGATTTCACAATGTGGGTGCTTTTGATGTTTTCATCAATAACATCTGCAAGTCTTCAGCATCATAATAATTTTTAATTTATCAAATATTTTTTTGGTGTCTACAATGTTTGAAACACTATGTGTGTGCAAAAAAACCACCAAAAAATACAAAAACAGGGCCAAGCTAGGTGGTACAGTGGCTAGAGCACTGGCCCTGGAGTCAGGAGGACCTGAGTTCAAATCCAGCCTCAGACACTTGACATTTACTAGCTGTGTGACCCTGGGCAAGTCACTTAACCCCAATTGTCTCACAAAAAAAAAAAGAAAAGAAAGAAAGAAAAATAGGAATAGCTCAACAGAAGCAGGGAACAATAGAGGGGAGATATTCCAGATGGAATGCTGAGCTTTAACAAAGCAGGAAAGCATGGAGTGTGTTCAGGATAAAGTATGTTTGCAGCAAGGAACAATGCAATTTGGTTGGAAAGCAGCATACCTAGAGGGAAGTAGTGGGAGATAAGTCTGGAAAGATAGATCCAGGCTGGAATGTGTCAGGCTAAGGAATCTGGATTTCATTTGGTAGGTAATGAGGAGCCATTAAAGGATTTTGAGGAGTTGAGAGAAGAGGTGGGAGAAAGTGACAAAATGTGGAGATATAGAAAGGGATAAAAATAATGTCTTATAAACTAGCTATATATATCAACCTAGAATTTTTTGTTAAATTCAGACTGGCCTTTAAGCATTTTTAATGCCTCCTAAGGTCCTCTGGTTGAAGCAAGCCCCTATGTTGGAGCAAGGCCCAAGAATGAAGAAATTTAGCAATTGAGTTTTTGGTTGTTTTGTTTTGTTTTTTTTAAAAAAAAACTTTAGCAGTTAATAGTAGCCACAGAACTATATTAGGACAGAACCCAGATATAGGTTTGCGGTTTTTTTACACACCCAATTGGTACATGATGTGTAGTGGACACCTAGGGCACAATCAATAAATGTGCTGGCTGACATATGTTAACATCATATGTTAGTAAATTTAGGGAGGTGGCCCAGAAAATCTCCAAAGAACCTTCCATGCAACTCAATGGTTCTTTCTGTTCTGACTATTACACTTACTTTTACCTCCCAGAGTTTGCTACAAGGAGGTACTAATGATGCTGACATGAAAGAGCTGGGGGAGTCCTAAGCCCCTGGCAGAAGACTGTAGCTCAGGTAAAGATGCTTTAGTCCATCAGTCGTTGCCCTGTTGGTATATGTGGCATAGAAAAGAGAACTGGATGGGAAATCAGGAGACCTAGGTTTGAACCCCACCTTGAACATCCACTAGTTGTGTAACCTTGGACTAGTTACTCCATTTCTCAGAACCTTAGTCTCTTTATCTGTAGAACAGGGATAATAATGCTAATCACCCATCCCTCACAGGATTACTTTGAGGAAAGGGTTTTGTTGAGTTTAAAGTATTATACAATGAGATTAGCAGCGGGGTAGAACAGGGCACCTATTTCTTATGTCTTAGGAAGTTGAGTTTGAGAGAGAATTCTGAAATATCTTTATCACAGAAAATGCTTTGATTCCCCCAAATTCAGTGACACAGAATGGAGTAGTAAAAAAAAAAGTGGGTGTAGCTAGAACAAAGATGACATAAGTGGGTGATTGTGATAAATGTCAATTTTAAGAATATTTTTTGGGTCCTAAGTGTCTTTCTGAGCCCAAGTACTGGTTATTTAGGAATTTTGGAACATTCAGAGAAACTAGAGCCTTGAGTAATTTTTGTTAACATGTACAAAGACAGTGCTTAAATCATGTAAGACTGGTTAGGATCCTAACTCCAGGGCCTTATTGAGGAGAAGAGGCTGGAAAATATATTGGGGTGTATTGTAGAGAGCAAGGTTCACTGTGTTTGGTGTGTTGCTATTTCCAAGAATCATTTGAACAATTCAGAAAACATTTACTAAGCCCCTACCACACAGTGCTGCACTGAGTATGAAGGAAAACAAAAAGAGGAACGAGCAGGCTCTGACATTAAGTTTACAATTTAGTAAGAGAAGATATGACATGTACACTGGCAGTTCTAATATAAAATACTTAATGAAAGACAGCTACAGACCTTTTTTTTAAGTCTTTGTACTGAGGATAGATTTGTTATTATGGAAATAAAGATGCCAGATTTCATCAGAGAGAGCTAGTGGTTGCTAATTGTACTTTTTTAGGCCATATCTCTTGGCCTCTGATGAACTTTCCCAGGTCCCCTACAGGCAGCCGTTTTTTAACTCTCAGGAATCATCAGCTTACATTTTTATAGCATTCTCAGCCTACAAAGAACGTTCCTCACAATAGCATCATGAAGTAGGTAGCATTCTACCCAGATATGTGCAGATTCTGTGACTATGGCTGTCACCCAAGGCAGATTACATCTCATCAGTGACTAAGAGATAAGTCATGGGCATTGTTTGAAGCTCATTGAGGTTAAGACATTCACTCAGAATCTCAAAGTGAATGTCTTCGGTGAGATTTGAATCCAAGTCTTCCTGACTCCAAGCCCAGAACCCTATCAGCCTCACCACCTCTTTTTTGTATATTTCATCACCATCCTAAAGCTGAGGAAGCACAAGCTCAGATAGGTTTAATGACTTGTTCAAGGTCACACAGCTAAGTTTTTTTCCTGATTCGTTCTAGTAGGGAATCTCTGTAGCCCAGTGGGGAAAATAGAGGTACTGTTCTGTGTATTGCCCTAGACTCCACTAGAATGCAAATTCACTAATAGCATTTGTAATCTATTCCCCACCACTACCACCCATCACTTTGTTGTTCATGGCCAGTTATCAATGTGGCCACATATCTACCATCTTCCCATCCTGCCCTAACTAAATAATCATATTTTTTATAGTTTTCTCTAAGAATATTTTTGAATCTCTATTTTGTGTCTCCTTCCTTCCTATTCTTGATCCTATGTATTACAGCATAGCAACTTCTGGACTGAAGGAACCCATGTGAGCCTGACCCATCTGCCAGAGACCTCTGACTCCTTCATCTCCACTTTCATACATACCAGTCAGGCCCAGTTGCAGTTGACTCTGGAGAAGAAGTAGAATTATCAGAATATATCAGAGCTCCAGAACCAGAAAGAACCTCTGAGGAGAGCCAACCCCTTGATTTTACAGATATGGAAACTGAACCCCAGATAGGTATAGTGACTTGGCTCAAAGGTCTCTCAGGTAGTCGTAACAGAGACATGATCGGAATTTCATTCTCTTGCGTTCCAGCCCAGTATTCCTTCAATCCCCAATTGCCAGTACCAATCTCCCCCACCAAGCTCAAAGCCAGAATGATTTTTTTTGGTGTGTAATGCTAACTGCTTTTAAAAGTTTGCAGCTTGATGTTTATACACATTCCAGAGCTGTATGTTGCACAAGTCAATTAGAACCTCCAACTTTACTGGCCCTGTCACAACCACAGCTGCACGGGGGCTTTTTTTCTTTTCTTGTCTCTCCTTTTGCCTGTAGTACACGTTCTTCTTCTTTACTAGGTGTTGTTTATTAGGTGTTTTCCCCTAAGTGCTGTATAAAACTGACAGATTTGTTTCAAGGCAGCCAGGAGACTCAGATTTAGTAGGTGGTTGCCTTTACTAGCTCTGCCGCTGCTGGTGCATAACTGGTTTCCAGAAGGAAGAAGTAATTCAGAATGGTCAGACCCAGAAATCAAAACGGCCACTTGCTCCTATCAGGGACAGATATTCTAATACTTTGGGTGAGCCGCCTGTCATGTCTCTGCTAGACTTACACCTGATGATTTTCCATTCCTTCAGGAAGCTCTGCAGGATCACAGTAGAACCTCCCTAGCCTTTTGTGTTCATGATGCTGCTGCTGGCCTATCATTAATAAGGCAGAAGCCTGAAGTTGTTTTCCTAATGGTCTTGACAGGTTAAGGATGGTCCACACACACTTTCTGACTAAGGGAATAAATTTGTGTGATGGTTTAAGAGAGCAAGCCTATGGCAATGGAATGGTGAAAATAACCGGTACATATGGGAATTAAACTGATAGCCATGACTGCTTGGGATGGTGTTTGGACTTAGAATCAGGAATATTGGACTTCAAATCCCACCTCTGCCACTTAGTAGCTATGGGACCTTTGGCAAATCACTTACTATTTCTGAGCCTCAGTTTCCTCATCTATAAAATGAGAGTGTTGGACTAGATAGTATTTAAGTCCTCTTAAGCTCTAAATCTAAATCTAAACCTATTCTCTTGCCTCCGGGGAGTGCAAAATTGGGCTATATTAAAGTTCCTAGAACAAAAATACTTCCTATGTAAATGTTCAAATGGATATGTTATCTTACCAATGTAGCTTTTCCTTCAACAGTGCAGATTATAGCCCAAATATACTCTGTCCTTTTTATTTTACTCCTATCTTTGTCTTCCTCCCAAAAGTTCACCACAGTGGGCTCTATCCAAAGTGTTAAGAATCTTCGTGGTTTCTTCTGACCCAGTGTAAATACCAATGGAGCACACAGGCCGTGCATTGGTTATTCATCATTGTCTCCACATGACCAACCAATTTCCCTTTTTGTTCATACATTTATTTGTTGACATCCTTTTTTCTACTACTTCACAATTTCCTATTTGTACTTACCCTCATCATGTGCTTTTCCATTGTCCTCTGAGTTACAGTAATTGCCAAACCTCTAAACATGTCTCAGAGGCATGCAGAAGACTGTTGGCATTAAGATGCCATTTTTGTCTTTGAGAGAAGTTAAGGCTCCTCGAAGATCTTTGTAATTTCTCAAAGATAATTCTAGCCCACTCTCTTCTTGCTTTTTAATTCTGGGCCCAAGTCATTGCCCTTTTGCCGTGTCTGACCCAGATACATATTCTGATGAACGAATTCTATATGTCTGGACAAAAGGTGTTCTTGATCCACTTGATTTTTCCTGTGTATTTATTAGGCCAACCTCTTTCGAATGCTTATGCATTCTGCAACATTCTGGGAATTGATACAATCAGCCCGTTGTTATTCACAAACAGGAGTATATGGAAAATATGATTATCCATAGAAAACTCACGATTCAAACTAGATTCTGTATTGAATCTCCTCCAAGAAAGTGGCAAACACCTTTGGGGAATTTACATATCCCTGATTTATGCCTTGCATGACATTGATGAAAAGAGGGTTCTTGAACAAAATTGTCTCTGTTCTTATAGATTTTTTCGGGAATCTTGAATAATTTTGTATGTTCGTGGAAGTTATCTTGTTGGAGGAGAGATTCTAAGACAGCACTTTGATCTGTCAAATCAAATGCCTTTTTAAATAATCAACAAACTATAAGTACAGTGAGATTTTATACTCTTTGCATCTTTCAATCAACTATGTGATACAAAAATGTGGTCTACTATGAAATATCTCTACTGGAAGCCTGTTTGTTCTCTTCCAAGTACTCTCATTAAGAATACCCTCAGTGTATATTTATCTTTACTTTAACAATAAGATTGTGTTGGGGCAACTAGGTGGTGCAGTGAATAGAGCATAGGTTTTAGAGTCAGGAAGACCTGAGTTCAAATCCAGCCTCAAACACTGACTAGCTCTGTAACCTTGTGGAAGCCACTTAACCCCAACTGCCTCCCAAAAAAAAAAAAAAACGCCATATAAGATTGTGTCCACTTTAAAAATGGATTTTCTCCTTTGTTCTACTATATATACTGAAAATGTAAGAAAATAAAAGTGACTCAGACAGTCCAGTCCAGAATATGTTTCTTAACATTTCATATAGTTAATAAAATAGTCATATAACTCAGTAGTTATTGAAGTTCTTTTTGTTACCTTTTTGGGTAGTAATCAAGTCTTAGAGTGGTTCCACACTTTCAGCATCTTCCTTTCCTTATGTTAAGAATTGATCTTACCATGTCCTCACAGTTGTCTTTTCCAGCATGAGCCCACCTTGTTCATATAGTCTAGTTCAGCTGCTTTTCCCTCTTTATTCTCTTCCATGTCAATTCTCTGTAAGCAGTAGTGGTGATGCCACTGTCCTTGATAGTGAGTTTTTTATAAAAATCTTTCCTGTGTTTGTTGACCTCCTCCAGCTTCATCATTAAATGACTTTGGGACAACCTTGCTTAGTTGGGCTTAAGCTTTCTTTAAACTGTTTTTACTCTATACTGCTCCTCTATATGATTTGACACTGCTTATAATCTCCTAAAACCCTTCTTAGTAATATTTTATAAGTGAGTTAATATTCTAGACTAGCACTACCTTTGGCTGCCATATGTCTCTGATTTCTAAGTAGGTCACAAGTTTGCTGACCAAGATGGATTTTAGACTCTTTGGTGTTTTCAGTTTGGCTATTGACTTATATCAGAAGTATGTTGGTATATTTATATCAGATTTATATCTAGGGCCTTCTATTTTTTCTCAAAGTACTCATGATGAATATACATGAGGCTTCTGTGTAGCCTACCAGTTTTTGTCTTCTCTCATTCTTAACTTCTAATCTACTCCCAATCTTTATTTTCCAATGTGATTGTTATTTGTTTGTGTGTTTTGCCATTTCTCCTATTCCCATTTTTGCGTTGAAGGCACTGTCAAAATATATGTTGATTTAATTTGAAGGGTCTTTATGAGTTCTTCCTAATAGTTCTCAGTCTCTTCATCATTCAAAACCAATGGTGATGATTAAGCTGTAATTACTTTCATGGTGGTCTTTTTACAAATACTTATCATAAGCACTGCAATATGAGGGGACCAAATGCTTCAGAAAATGCTTTTTCTTGTTGCCTTTGGATGTATGATAAAAATCAACTCCATATACTCAAATATTAGAACTTATAGAATATTAGATGGAATGGGCTTTGGGGGTCATCTAGTACGAACTCTTTATTTTACAGAAGCTGATATAACGTTCTTTCAACTGTGCAATGCTACCTCCCAAAACACATGAACTACTTAGACCTTCCGCAATGGGGTGGGAAATCACCCACATTATCAACCCAGATAGAAGCATCATCTTAGCCTGAAATAATCAGGGTATAAAAAGTCCAGCATTCTCATGGTGACTATGCAGTGTATTGTTTCATTGGCTACTCAAACACAGCAGTTAGCTTTGGGGAATTGTGCCATTGCATGTTCTGCAGTAATGCTTTTCTGACATCTGTTCTACTCTCAGAAATTTGCTTACATAGTGTTTTGCAAGTAAATTGTTTACACTTGTTCCTCTATAAATGCAACTGTTTCTCTCACATCTAACAATCAGCTACCTTGTTTATTTCAGTTATTTGTAAAGCCTTTGCAAAGGAATAACAAAATTAATGAGTGTCCATTTTCTTACTCATTTTAAATTAGCTCTTCTATTGAAGTCCTACTCTGATAGGAGTCCCTCAGAATTCTCAAAGGCTATGTTAGGAGGACATGAATCCTGAAAGAACATACCAAACTTTTTTTTAAAAAAAGCTTCAAAGACAGGCCTATTGGCAGGTTATGTATTCCTATCATCCAAGGGATAGCCTGGTTAAGCTCAGAAAGGCCACTAGGCATGAATATCTTCAAGTGAAATACATCACTGGAGAAAATGCCCACAGAATCTAGAAATAAAGGTTTAAACTAAATGGTAACTTGCTGCAATGTTAACAACTACTTAGTTCTGGGTTTATTTTTCAGTTTGTATTTTGGGGTATTAAAAAAATCATAGTTGTCTGACCGATGAGTGCATTTTTTACATCTTCATCTGACTACCCCCATTTTAATGAGTATGTGACTAGATGAATGGGCTCTACTTCAATGGATCTGTGTGTAAGCTGCATTCCTAGTCTTGGTGGTCCCATTAGCCTGTAAAATAGCTCCTTCCCATTTCCCTCATTAGTTTTCTGCATTCCTTTGCTCATTTAGGTCATTTCCAGTTAAGTGACTCATTTTTCACTCAGGTTTCAGAAATAAGTCCAAATTTAACCATCCCAGAACAGTTAACTAGATTGTTGCTGTAACGTCCTAACACTAAGATCTGTCTTCTTTTCTATGTTTTAATGTGCTCTTATTCTGAGTCCTCACTCTTATGACAGAATCACAAAATTTTAAAGTCAGGAAGGACCTCAGCAGCCATCTAAGCCAATCCATACATGAAAGGAATGCCCATTATAACATATCTGACACATGGTCATTTGAGTTCTGCTTAAAGACTGCCAAGGAGGAAAGCCTACTAACCTCTCAAAGCAGTCCATTCTACTTTGGGGTAGTTTTTGGTTGCTTTTTTGTTTTGTTTTGTTTTTTTAAGTGAGGCAATTGAGGTTAAGTGACTTGCCCAGGGTCACACAGCTAGTAAGTGTTAAGTGTCTGAGGCCGGATTGGAACTCAGGTACTCCTGACTCCAGGGCTGGTGCTCTATCCACTGCGCCACCTAGCTGCTCCGAGATAGTTTTAATTGTTAGGAAATTGTCCTGACATCAAGCCTACCTTTCCCTCCTTGCAACTTCCTCCTGACTCTGCTCTCTGGGACTCAAAAAAATAAATCTAACCCCTCTCCCCCCTGAAAATCCCTCAAATGCCAGTCTTCTTTTCTCCAGGCTAAAAATGCCCAATTCCTTTAACTGATCCTCATGTGAGATGGACTTAAGGCCCCTCACTATTCCAATTGCTCTCCTCAGACTACTCCCCAGCTTATCAGTGTCTTTTTTTTTTTTTTGGTGAGGCAATTGGGGTTAAGTGACTTGCCCAGGGTCACACAGCCAGTAAGTGTTAAGTGTCTGAGGTCGGATTTGAACTCAGGCCCTCCTGACTCCAGGACTGGTGCTCTATCCACTGCGCCACCTAGCTGCCCCTATCAGTGTCTTTCTTAAACTGAGATGCCCAGAACTAGACACAACACTAGATGAAGCCTAATGAGGGGAGAGTATAATAAATAGGATGCTCACTTCCCTTTGCCTCTCTTAAATGCAGTCTAAAACCTCAGTATCTTTTTTGATTGCCATATCACACTGATGACTCTTATTGAACTTATGACCCACCAAAACCTCCAGATTTTTTTCAGAATAAGTGCTTTCTAATCATGCTTCCCCCATCCTGTATTGATGAATTTACTTTTTTGTGCCCAAATGTTACCCTTATTGAATTTCATATTATTAAATTCAGCCTGTCAAAATCTTTTTGGATCTTGAGTCCAGCCAGCCAGGGTGTTAGCTATTCCTCCAAACTTCACATCATCTGCAAATTAGATTTCTTTTTCTGAGTCATCAATTTAAGATGTTAAACAGCACAGGGCCAAATACACATCTCTGAGTTACTACTCACTGATATTGTACCATGAACAACTACTCTTCAAGATTTACCATCTGAAAGCATCTTGTATTATCATCTTGTCCACATCTCTACATTTGTTCGACAAAAATAGCATGAGAAACTTTACCAAAAGCTTTGCTAAAATCTAGGTCAGCTATATCTACAACATTCCCCTCATCTACTGACTTAATAATCCTGTCCAAAAAAAAAAAAAAAAGGAAATACAGTTAGTTTGACATGACCTATTCTTGATGCAGCCAGGCTAGTTCTTTGTAATCACTGCTTCCCCTTTCTAGATGTTTGCCAGTCATCTCTGTAATCATCCATTCTGTGCTTCAGTTTCCACAGCTATAAAATGGGGTTTATCATTCTTAGATTACCTGCACTACCTTGCAAAGGGGTGGTAAGGAAACTCCTTACAACTTTACCATAAAGTATTGTAGAAATGTGGATTGTTATTGGATTGCAGGTAAAATTATCTCATATAAATAAGATTCTGTCTTACAAACAACACAAGTTGTGTTTTTTAAAAAATAGCACTTGTGTTCCTTTGGAACCTTCATGGACATCAAAATTGCATCAGCACCTTTGATTAGGACCAAAGAATCAAAGAAGTGAGAAAAGAAAGTGACTGGCTATCATCTAATACAACCCCCTTATGTTGCCAATGAGAATCTCTAGACCCCAGATAGGTTTAGGGACTTCCCAAGGTCACACCTGCTTCCTTAAGCTATGCACTCAAATACTCTTATATTTCAATTTTCATTCCCTTCCCTCAAGGAATTTAAAATCTCACAGAGAGGGATTAAGTCCTGTAAACAAATAACTATGTTATGAAACAGAGTGTAGCAAGTGCAAAGGAAAGGTCCAAACCAAATGGATAGATAAGTATCCAAGGATCACAGAAATTGAGTAAGGATAATTCTGAAGGGTTTCATGGAGAGGATGATTTTTTGAGTAGGATTTTGAAGGAGGAAAGGAATCTGCTTTAATGGAAGGGGGCACTTCAATCAGAAACAATGGAATAGATCAAAATTGAGAAGGAAAAATAAGAAAACAGTGGTCCAAGGACAGTGAGCAAGTTTGCTTGATGGAAATGGAGAGTCTGAGATGGGAAGTGGCAAGATAAGAAAAAGCCATTTAGGAGGTCTTGAAACCCATGCAAAGAATTTAAATTGTATCTGATTAGTGATAGGGAACCACTGTAAATTACTTAACAGTAGAGTGACATAATGAAGGTGGTATTTGAAAAGAAGATAATTCTTGTCAGCATAAGTAGGGTAGATTAAAAAGAAAGAGACTAGAAGTGAACTCATTATAATTTAGTTTTTAATACAATTTCCTCTACACTAATTTCTTTCCATTGTGACCTCTTCTACCTTGTTTCCTTCAACTCCAGCTGTCGGTTAGTCTTTGGCCTGCTGGCATTTGTCATGCTGTTAACAGCTCATCGATCCCTATGCAGTTTGACTCTGAGCTCTTCCAGTATACCAGAAACTTCAAAAGAGTTCAACAGACATGGCCACATTACTATGGTTTTAGGCTTAACCTGAGCAAAACTCCCAAGAGCCTTGTGGCTTCCCTTCTCTTCCCAACACACCCACCCCTAATACCACATTCCCCAACATTCCTGCCTCACTTAGAAGTGCTTCCCCTGAGACATAAACAGTCCTCTTTTGGGCTTTCTAGAAAAAGTCCAAGGCATATGGGCTTTGTCTTGTTCGGGGCAGTAGTAAGGTGATTTGACCCTGTCTCTTTTCAGAAATCATGAGAACTCACTCACTTGGAGGGGTTGGAGGAAAGAATTGACTACCCCTTTTAAGTGTCCCCACAAAACATTGACAGAGACAACACAGTCCATCTAAGACTGGCAAAGAATCTGACTTATTATGTCTAGCTTTTGCTCCTCCTTTCTGAGAAAGCCTTGGCTAGCAAAACATGAGATGTTTTGCTTTGCTTTCCTTTTAATAAGTGTCTCTTAATTAAACCATGGATCTAACCTGCCTGTTTTTGACAATTTCTCCTCCCTCAGTGGCTTGATTGTTTTTTCTTTCCTTCTTTGGGGAACTCAGAAATTCCATTTTAGCTACATATAATTAAAAGGGGTGACCACTCAATCGTTGTATACTGTGTGTACTAGAATGTGGCATATATTTGGAGTAATACTTCCTAGGTCTGAATGTAGATTCCACTGGTTGCTCTCTTTGTCATTTAACCTCTGGACTTTTGTCACCTCATCTGTAAAATGGGAGATGGGTATAGACTAGATTCTAGCTCTAAATCCTATGGCTTTCTGTAAAATGTACCACTCCAGGCTTTATCTTGAGCTTTCCTCAAAATACCTGCTCAGTGTAGTGTATTGTCATAGCCCAAGATACCCAGCAACCTCTGAGTAACCAGACTGAGGCTGAACTTTTATGTACCCTTTTAATTAAGAGACTCAGTGTTTAATCACAGTAGGGCATTGTTTGGTAGTGCCATCTAATGAAAATGTTAGGGCTGTTGAAATATATCATTAAGACAGTGGACAATTCATTCAGTGTCCATGGAATAAAATGAACAGGAACTGAGCCAAAAAGAAGACCAACTGGCATATACAAACATCATGGCTGGGAAGCATAGTCATCGGAAATACCTCTTCCGGTAATGAGAGCATTTGTGTTTGGTATAGGCAGTGAGGAATTTCTCATGATGAAAATGAAAACCTCTTGAAAGAAACAATGGCATTCCTTTGAGACTCTATATGCTGTGGCAAAGGCAAGAAAGTCTCACTAAACACATCTTTGGAAAGGAAAGCTTCCATGCCTTGCCTGTTTTGTGTTGTTTTTAATGAATTGCTAAGACCAAGCTAGGATATTGGGTCTTTCTTCTCCTCCTGGAGATGAAGCTCTCCTTAATGTCAAAACTCTATGCTCTGTTAAGTGCATAGAAGTCAAAACTTAGGGTGAAAACTGAGGTGTTTGGTCTCTCATAAAACCTTCTTCTTAATATTTTTCCTAGTCTAAATATATTTTTAATAAATAAAGGAGCACTGTCTTGCTTTGTTTACTTTATACAGAAAGTGATTTTCATTTCCAATCCCCGTCCTGTTCCCATTTTCATGATTTTCCACATAGTCTGGGAAAATTGGCAGAACAAGGCGAATGGATGTCCAAAGCAGGCAATGACATTTGGAAAACTAAATTACTTACTAATAAATAATTTTTAAAACTTTACTAAATAAATACATGTCCTGTCATTTAGTAGATAGCCATTATAAAAAAGTGAAAGCTAATACTCTGTGGTATAAAGTCAAATGTTTCTTATACTTCATTTCTGTTCTAGCGGCATTGACCTTAGTCACTTTATTGCTTTGTTGCCTTTGGGGGCCCATTAATTATATGAATCAATTTTGAATCATCAATTCTGGCCCTAGGGCCAGATCACTCTCCAAGGCTTATGGGAATACACCACCAGGCAGTAGATTAATGACTTTATAAAGAACCACATGAGAAAGAAATGGCAAATCTCCGATCCAGTCTTGTGGTTTACTGGGTTCTGAAACCTAGCAGCTTCCTGAGGCTTGACTTCAGTAACCCAATCCATGAACATCAAAACAGCTCAGCTGTTCACTTTTGATAATGAAAACAGACCCAGTAGCCATCCCTACATACCAAGCCCACTTTCCCAATGAGGAAGGGTATTTGTCAGCATTTATCTACCTTCAGGAAAGAGCCAGATTCCCTTAACTGATGATGGATATGGAAAAAGAAACGTTAGTAAACATAGACTGGCTTGGTTTGGGGGAGTGGGGAGAGGCGTTGGAGTTTTTTCCCCAAAAAGTATTCTGATTCACAGACTGGAATGAAACCTGGGCCACAGGATTAGGGAGGGTGCTTTATGGAGAACCATAGCAGAAAGGAATTCTCTTCCACGCTGAAATATTTGCCTCTGTACATTATCCTTCCAGTAGAGTTTGAGGCAATCTCCTTAAGCATCCCCATTCCCCTTTCTTCCTTTCACTTTAGATATGTGTCATGGGACACATTACTATGGGGTACTTGGAGTTTTGACAGTTGAGCCAAATTCTTAACCTTTATGGTTCTCCAGGAGAATACTCAACAAGTTAAACAAGATGCCTATAGCTTCACCTTGCACCAGAAACTTGGATTTTGTAAGACGTATAAAATGAGAGCCAAAAAATGAGTTCAGTGGGAAATGTTTCCTAAGGGCCAAGTGTGAGGACAATACACAGGCTTCCACATGCTGTCTGGGCCAGGTTTTTTGATAAGCCAAATCTCTCAAGGGCAAAGGGCAAAAATGCTTCACTTCCTGAAGCAGAATCTCTTATGTGCAGCCCTCTGCAGAAGGAGTAATCGGGAATCTGCAGATGGGTGTCTTCCTCCTTCCCCTTACCCTCAGGAACCCCCATGTGAGAACAAAGTCCCTAGTATCTTGAAAGTAATGCTAAGAAAATAAACACTACAAAGATTGGTAACAGGGGGATATCTCTCTTGCATGTTTTTTGTGGCCATCTTGGTTCAAGGAGAAGGGGGGTCCTCCAGATATATGAGCCAGCAGGATCTCTTTGTAGCAAGCATTACTGTGTTTGGCCAGATGTCCTCCCAGTGGAGGGCAGACAGAGAAAGAGAAAACAGAATTCTTATTAAAAATAAGTCACGGGAGGAAAAAAACACAGAGAGAAAGTGTGTCAAGTGGAATAGGGGCCTGTGAGGTGCCATCTGATATTGATTAAATGCTGATAAAGTCAACAGAGAGAAATGCACATCGTGAGGAAGTGACCCTGGCTCTTCGGAATGCAAACTAGTGACAAATGTCTGGGAGCCAGTCTGCATTAATACCATATGTATTTGATACAGTGCTGAGAGTCCAAAGCTCAAAGGAATAGCAAAAGAGTATGGTCTGGCTGAAAGAACACTAGGGTGGGAGTCAGAAGACCTGGGTTTTAGTCCCACTAACTCTGCCACTAATTAGCTCTGCAACATTGATCAAGTCACTTCTCTATGCCTCAGTTTCCTTTTCTGTAAAATGAGGGGATTGATCTATGATCTCTCTACAGCCCCTTGCAGCTCTAATATTTTATGATTGGTAAAAAAAAAAAAATAGTTCCCCTAACAGGTGATTTTCATTTATTCTCCTCAGGGACAACAATCTTCCATTGGTTCTGAAATTCTTCCAAATAAGTATAATAGATCAGAGAAGAGAGGAATGGAAAAATAATCCACTTGGGTCCTAAAATTCAAACTGAGAGATATTTTTCAAAAGGCCATAAATGTGTCTTCCAGTTTCTCTCTATTTGAGATCTCCCAAGGACAAGACCCCATTTTGTGCCTCTGTATTTTACAGTAGTATATGCTGATGTGGACATAAATGTGAGTATGACATGTGAAGGGAGGAAAGCACAAGAATCTCTGACTACATACCTATGGTTCTCCATCAGCCAATTTCAAAAGCATCTTCACTGTAACATTGAGGTTAGGTGATATCTAACCCCAAGTAAAGAATGTGCAATCCTTAAATAGTTGTTTGGCTATATTTTTCTAAAAAGTTTAACCATTTTTTTAAAGAAAAAAAGAGACAATTAGATACAGGACTGTGGAGACTATGCATGGTATAAGCAAGTTTGTACAGGAGAAGAATGATGCAGTCTTATCTAAGGAGAAGATTTGACTTAGACCAGTATAACACCTATTAAAGTGATTAAGGGCAAAAGCAAAAGTTCCTATTTTATACCACTGGAAGTCCATTGGACAGCTTCAGAGCACCCCCAACCTTGTCCAATTGTGTTCAGTTCATTCATTTGTTTAGCAAGTATTTGTTGAGTGTCAACCATATGCCTAGCATCATGCTACCTGTTTAAGAGACTCCAAAAGAAATGGGATCCATGTTTGATTTTAGCCCCATTCTCTTAGTCATTCATATCTTTTACATTTTGCTACATACACACACATACACACACACAAATTAGGCTTTTGCTTCTAGACTGTCTGCAACATGTGACCCAGATTCCTGGACTCTTTGACTTGAGTTTCCAGGTCAAAGATTCCATTCCCTTCACCTAGAACAGAAAAGGACAAAGGAAAAGATCAAAATCCTAGGCCCATTTCTCAGGGAAATATGGCCCAAAAGGGGGAGAGGGGAGAGAATTGGAGGAAGAAGGTAGCCTCCAGGCCTTTGTTCCTTACATCCCCTAGCATCACCTGCCATGAAAGACTCATTCACCCTCAGAGAGGAATTCAGAAAAGCCCCAACTGCACTCAGGGAGTTTTAAAGATGCAAACAGTTGAGCCACATGTCCAGTGGAAAAAAAGGCAGCTCCCAGACATGTGGTAGGCCAATAAAGAATGTCTATGCGTGCTGAAGTCCTCCGTTCTCCCAGAATCAGGGCCCTCAACGTGAGCGATTCCATCTTAGGTAGCCAAAGAATGTGCCAAACCCCCATTATAAATGCTAGAACTTAAAATCCAAGTAAGGAAAGAATACACATACATGAATTAAGTAGTCACGTAAAGAAACCCACGATTAAAAGCCAAAAGAAAAGGTTCAGCCAGTCAATACAAAGGACGTGGAAAATCATCATCAATCAGAGTAGGCAGAAAAGGTATCAAGACAGACTTGCAGTATTGGTCCTTGAATGGATGGTACTCTTTAGGTAGGTAAAGAGCAGGATGTTCTAAGTGTCAGGAACAATCTGAACAAGCTCAGAGTCCAGGAATGCGTTTAACTTTTTTTAACAATAGGAAAGAGAGGGCCAGCTAGGTGGCGCAGTGGATAGAGCACCAGCCCTGGAGTCAGGAGGACCTGAGTTCAAATCCAGCATCAGACACTTAACACTTACTAGCTGTGTGACCCTGGGCAGGTCACTTAACCTCAATTGCCCCACCAAAAAAAAAATGTTTTTAATTAAAAAAATAGTAAAGAGATTGGTTTGGCCTGAGTGAAGGGTTCCTCTGAAGGAGTGGTCAGAATTGGATGAAGAAGGTTGGGCCAGATTATAGAAAGGCTCTGACTTCCTGGGCTAAGGAAAATTTACTTTATTCTGTAGTTAGTGTGGGAAGTTAAGTGAGAAGGTGATATGATGAAATTACTATTTGATAAAGTTTCATCTAGTATAACTAGATGGCTCTGTGGATAGAGCACTGGACCTGAAGTCAGGAAGATCTGAGTTCAAATCCAGCCCCAGATATTTACTAGCTGTGGAACCCTAGGCAACTCACTTAACCTTTGTTTGCCTTAATCTACTGGAGAAGGAAATAGCAAATCACTCCAGTATCTTTACCAAGGAAACCTGATATGGGGTCATAAAGAATCCAACATGACTGAACAACAGTCTAGTAGTGGTGTGTAAGATGAATTGCTGTGGGCAGACAGGGAAACCAGGTAGGAGGCAATTGCAGTTATCCAGGAAGGAAGTGATGAGGACCTTAGTTTAGGATTTTGCCAGTAGGGTTGGAGACAACATCTGTGAATTAACAGATGGGTAGGGGTGGAGGGGGGAAACAGGAGGTGGAGTTCAAGAGAAAGGAAGAGTCAAAGATGACATGCTGACTTCCTTGGCAACTGACAAAAATTGTGGTGGTACCATTGATAGAAATGGGAAAGATGGAAGGAGGGACTAGCTGATTTGGCAAGGAATATGATAAGTTTAGGATTGAATATGTTGAATTTGAGTTGACATTAGAATGTCCAACTAAAAATGTTCACTATGCAAAAGGAATAGGAGACTAAACTCAGATGAGAGAATGGGAATAGAGATTGAAAATCATATGCATTGGGATAATAATTGTAGGAAGTGATTAGACAGTATCAATTAACAAAGAGATTACTTCCCAGATCTTTTTTCTCTCAGGGGACTGCTTCTCTTCCCCCCCACACCCCGTCCCCTAAATGTGTTCATTAACAGAATTTCTTTTTTGAGAGCATCTTGTCATCCTTGAGCCTATAAAAACTTGGGCCACAGGATTCTAGTTATCCTTTCTCTGAACTCTGAAATTCATCTCCCTTCACCCTCTTCTTTATACTCTTTCCTCTTGGCAACTACATCCATTCCTATGCCTTCAGTTATCACTTCCATGCAGTTGAGCCCAATTCACTATCTTCAAACTACGTTCCACTCCTGCAATTCCAGCTAAATATAATCACCTGGGTGTTTTGCCAATCTCTCAAACCTAACATGTCCAAAACTGAGCTCATTTTTCCTCTAAGGACTATCTTCATTCCTTCTCGCTTCTCTATTTTTGTCATTGTCACCACCATTTTTATTATCACCCAGGATAAAAATTAAATCTTTGAGTTATCTTTAACTCATTCCTCTCCCTTCTCATTTCTAATTAATGACCAAGTCCTGGTGATTCTATCTCCACAATACTTCTGCCATCCGTCCTCTCTCCTCTTCTACTGCTATCATCCTAGTTCAAGCACTCAGTACTTCTTGCCTAGGGTATTCTTATAGCTTTCCAATCCATCTGCTTCCTCCACTCTCTCCCTTGTTCAATCCAGTCATCAAGCACATATTGAAAATGAATTATGTGCCTGACACTGTGCCAAGCACCGTGGAGATAACAGGTAAATAACTAGGTAGATATAAGATATATATGTGTATCTATATACACATATATTTACACATCTATGTACACATATAAAGTAGATGGAAGGTGGTCTCAGAGGGAAGGTAATAAGGAAGAAAGTCAAAAAGTAAGACAAGGAGCCGCGGGGGAAAAGCATTCCAGGCTTGGGGGACAGCCAGTACAAGGACACAGACAGAAAGTGGTGTGTCCTGGGTGAGGAACAGTAAGTGGACAAGCATAACTGCATTTTAAAGTGTACAAAAGGGAGGAAAGTGTAAGAAGACTGGAAAGGTGGGGAGGGATCAAGTTGTGAAGAGTTTTAAATGTCAAACATAGGGCTGTGGCTGTGTGAATAGAGATCAAGGAATGGATACAACAAATGTTACAAAGGAACATCCAAGATTTGGCAATGAAATAGTGAGTGACAGTGATGAGTCAAGGATGACACTGAGATTGGAGTCTAAATCCCTAGAGTGATGGTGGTGCCCTCAACTACAATAGAAAAGTTGGGAAGAAGGGAAAGTTTGAAGGGAACTTGAGATATCCAAAAGGCAGTTGGTGATACATGACTAGAGCTCAAAAAACTGGCTGGGTAAATTAGATCTAGGCATCATTTGCATAGAGACAATAATTGAGCCCATGGTAACTGATGAGATCACCAAGTGAAATAATATGGCAGGAAAAGAGGGCCCAGATTAGAACCTTGGGGGGGGGGTACCTACAAGTAGTAGACATGACATAGATGAATATCCAGCAAAAGAAACTGAGAAGGGGCAGCTAGGTGGTACAGTGGATAAAACAGCAGCTCTGGATTCAGGAGGGCCTGAGTTCAAATCCGGCCTCAGACACTTGATACTTACTACCTGTGTGACCCTGGACAAGTCTTTTAACCCTCATTGCCCTGCCCCCCTCCAAAAAAAAGAAAGAAAGAAACTGAGAAAGGAGTGGTCAAACAACAGAAGAACCAGGAGAGAATAGACTCATCAAAATTTAGAGAAAAGTATCCAGGAGGAGATGGTATCAAGGTTGCAAAGAAGTCAAGAAGGGTAAGAATTTAGGGATTTTTAATAGATTTGCCTATTAAGAGATCATCAGTAACTTTGGAAATGGCAGATTCACTTGAACGATGAAATAGGAAGCCAGAATGCAGACTATTTGTAACTGAATGAGAGGAGAAGAGGTGGAGGCATCAATTATAGACTAACAATTATAGATCTCAAGGAATTTGATTATATATCAATTACAAGAATAAATTATATATCCATTATAGATATCAAGAGTTTTAGGGGAAGTTAGGTGCACAGTTGATAAAGTACCGGCCTTGGATTCAGGAGGACCTGAGTTCAAATCTGGCCTCAGACACTTGACACTTACTAGCTATGTGACCCTGGGCAAGTCACTTAACCCTCATTGCCCCCCCTCAAAAAAAAGACTTTTAGCCAAGAAGAAGAAGAGAGATATGGGCAACAGCTAGTAGCAATTCTAGGAAGGGATCTTTTTAAGAATGGGAGAGGGGGGCAGCTAGATGGCGAAGTGGTTAAAGCGTTGGCCCTGGATTCAGGAATACCTGAGTTCAAATCCAGCCTCAGACACTTAACACTTACTAACTGTGTGACCCTGGGCAAGTCACTTAACCCCCATTGCCCCGCAAAAAAAAAGAATGGGAGAGACATGGATGGCAACAGGAAAGAAGCCAGGAGATAGGGAGACTGAAAATAAGATAGAGAGAGAGAGGGAAAGAGGGAGAGAAGAGGAGTGAGAGAGAGAATAAATGATTGTAGGGGAAATCTTTTGGAAAAGATGGGAGGAGATAGGATCCATGTAGAGAGGTTTTCTTTGGCAAGGAGAAGAGCCACTCCTTCATCAGAGGCAAGATCTATCCTTCGTACATCAGCCAGAGTAATCTTCCTAAATTTCATATGTGACAATGCCACCTCCCTTACCATAGATCATTGTACATAATATTCCTGATAAGTTTTTGTTAAAATGTTTGTTATAGGGAAAGCATGCAAAGAGAGCCAACAAGTAAGGTTAGAGGTCATTAATGCCCTATAGGAAAGCTTGGGTCGGGAAATAAAGGCTGAGTATGCTGAAAACATCAGAGTATAAAAGCATATCCTGTTTCACAAAAAGATCCTGGTTACTTTACAAGTAAACAAGTGTTTTCCTCTCCCCAAAAGAGAAAAAGGTGGGGGGATAGGGGATGGGAAAATTGGAGTGTGTCTAGAACATGATTCATGCTTATCCATACAGTCAATACAACTGATTATTAATTGCCAAATAAACCATTAGGTATTGGTCAGCTTTGATCCAGATTGTTTGTCTTAACCAGTGAAATCACCAGATTGAATCCATCCTACTTTTGCCTACAGCCTCGAGGCATTTGACACAAGGAGGCATGGGTGTGCCCAAGAAGTTAAATTTCAGTCATCATAACATTCTGTTTTTCTCATCATTTTACAATAAACAGGGCCGAAGATGCTTTTCCACCAAAGAATGTTACTGTGTATAAAATTACAAGTTGAAGGAGAATAACTTCAGCTGTGGCTTAATCCTCATCATTTATCCATCAAGAATTATTTAGCATAATACAATCGATCAGTCGCTTATAAACTGTAGCTCCCAAAGGACATTATTAGTAAGAGGCACATAGAAAAATGGGTCAAGAAAACAAATGCATTCCTGATATTCTTTACAACATGATTTTCACATTAAAATATCTAGTGTCTGTCTCCTGTGTTTCTCATCAATCGGATGGAAATTTCCCCTTTTATGGTTTGCTTTCTGTATGTACTTACAGAAATGACAGCTGGTTACCACTCAGACCAGTATGTTTTTAAACAGGTTGAAATGACTGACTATACACTAAAACTTTACTTCCTCTCACCAACAAAGCAAAGTCTTTGTCCTGAAACCAGACCATAACTTATAAATAAAGACTAATAGTCCATATCTTATAGATCCTCACAGTTCAAGCACAATGGTTAATTAAACATTCTGGTTTTTAAATGCTCTGTGTTTTTTACTGAGAGGCAACATGGTCAAGTGGGTAGTGGACTATATCAGGAAAACCTGGGCTCAAATCTGGCCTCTGTTAGGTACTGACTGTGTGACCCATAGGAAAGTCACCTAACCTCCCAGTTCTTCAGTGACTCTAACCTATAGTACAAATCAGCTGCTGATTGGTGGAGGGGGGTTACTCACCAGAAGTTCCTTAAACCAGTAAAATCACAGGTCTGTAATTTTTTCTATTTAACTGAGATTCCATTACAACGAATTTCAAAGGACCATCTAAACTCTGAGCGGGGCCTAGCTGGCACAGTGGATAGAGTGCCAAGGCAAGGGTCAGTAAAACTCATCTTCCTGAGTTCAAATCTAGCCTGAGACACTAGCTGTGTGGCTCTAGGCAAATCACTTAATTCTCCCTCAGTTTCCTCATCTGTAAAATTAAGTAACTGGCAAAACACTCTAGTATCTTTGCCAAGAAAACTCCAAATGACATTACAAGGAGTCAGACATGACTGACACAACTGAACAACAACAAAATTGAGACTCTTCCACTGTGCTAAAAATTTTCTTTTGTCAAATATTGCTAAAAAAAAAAAAAAGAAATAAACTGGGACTGGGGCTTTGAAATACTTTTGTTGTAGTGATTTTCACTGAAATGTTATTATTGTAATGAGATTTTGTTCCATGCTTTGAAATAAAGCCATGTACTATTTCCTAATCATATGGAATATAATCATTATTTCCTATGGAGAGTCCCTCAAAATGTTTTATATTGCTAACATGATACACAAGGAATGTGACCATTTAAAAAAATACTACTAGTTCAAATCCGGCCTCAGACACTTGACACTTACTAGCTGTGTGACCCTGGGCAAGTCACTTAACCCCCATTGCCCCGCAAATAAAATAAAATAAAATAAAATAAAATAAAATAAAATAAAATAAAATAAAATAAAATAAAATAAAATACTACTTGTAGCTTTTGTTCAATCATTTCCAACTCCCCATAAGCCCATGTGGGCTTTTCTTAGCAGAGGTACTGGAGTGGTTGGCCATTTCCTTCTCCACTAATTTTACAGATGAAGAAACTGAGAGATTAAGTAACATGGCTAGTAAGTGTCTGAGACCGGATTTGAACCCAGGTCTTTCTGATTCCAGGTCCAGTACTTTATCCAGTACACCACCTAACTACCTCACTACTTATAGTAGAGATATACAAATGTAGTGTCTTTGTGTAGATATAGTGTGATCCTCTTAATCTTTCTGTGTATTTGAATACATACTAGAGTAAAAACTTCAAAATAACACTGCTGGGCACAGTTCTTAAAATATATCTTTTCTTGCAGGTATTCAAGAAGGAACACAATGTACCAAATGTAAAAATAACTGGGCACTGAAGTTTTCTATCATATTATTATATATTCTGTGTGCCTTGCTAACAATTACAGTAGCCATTCTGGGATACAAAGGTATGTACGATGTGAATTTTCCTTTCCAATAGCAAGTTAAATAACTATGGAATGAAAAGTGATTTATCTATGAGTATAAAAATTAAATATCTTACTTGTATAGAATTTAGTGACATAACTTCAGACCCTGAAGCCTTGTCACTTTAGGGCAACCATAGTATCTAAAGGGGAAAAACAGGGGCCGCTAGGTGGCACAGTGGATAGAGCACCGGCCCTGGAGTCAGGAGTACCTGAGTTCAAATCCGGCCTCAGACACTTAACACTTAGTAGCTGTGTGACCCTGGGCAAGTCACTTAACCCCAATTGCCTCACTTAAAAAAAATTTTTTTAATTTAAAGGGGAAAAACATCCTTAGCCTCAGTTATTTCAGTGATGATTCTCTCCCACCTATGTGAGGATTTTTGTTTTTCAGGTCTTCAGGGTTGTGTAATTGTCCTTGTCTGTTAAGTGAATTATCATTGCCAGCTCCACTTTCTTCCTCGGTCTCTTCCTGTCCTATCTTAGTGGTCATACGAAAACCTTGGGAAAGCCACAGTAGCAGTGGCCAAATAAAATTAAAAATCTCCATGGCTACTAGTTCTTTCAGCCAGTGTCTACATAGCCACTTCCTCCTTTTCTCCTTAGCAGATTTACTGTAGTCACAGTTGGTTTTGGCTAGTTTGATGTCTATGATATTTGTAATACAATATAAATGCTACCTTGAAGAAGTTAAAAGGTAATGTAGGTAAAATCACTTAACTTTCCTGAATGAAAGGGAAGGGGAAGTTGGTTGGTTGTTTTTCTCAAATATCTCATCTCCCTTTTATTTCATACTCCATAGAATTAATCTGATTGAGTACAATTTTCTTCTCCAGTTGGAGAATTTTTTCCCCTTGTGTGACTAAAAGTATCATAATTCAAAGTCACCAGTGGAAAACAACAAAGAACCATGGAACTCTTCCTAGACATATCCACGTTAGGCTCATTTCTCTGATTTCAACACAGAAACAGCCATGGATGAAGTCTACTAATATTTATAACTTTAACTCAGCAGCCAGCTTCAGCTGCCTTCCCTCCGGCTGACAGATTGTGCAACTGACACAGGAAAAGGAAAATTCAGAGACTCACTCCCTCACTGCTCCTCCCACAGTGCCCACTGCAGCTACTTTAGGGTGAGGGCGTGCAGTGGGGAAGATCTCCTAAATGTCCGAGTATTTTAGCCATTTCCTCACACCTTTTGTTCTCTTCAGAACTGTGTGTTATACATTGCCTGTCACATGCACAGATAGGCATTTTCCTGAGCTATTCTTCAATCTGCCCCCTAAATGCCAGGTACACCTAGAATAAAGCATGGAGTAGAACTTCCCATTGATTCTCTGATGAATTCAGACAATAAAGAACTGGGAAATTACCAGGCCTTTTATTCCCTTTTGGCTATGGTAGCCTCACCTATGTGAAGGACACCTGTATTTTCCACTGAGGTCCAAAAAGTAGAAGTGATTTGTTCTCAGATTATCTATGTCTATGTCTACGTGTGTGTGTGTGTGTGTGTGTGTGTGTATACTCATATATATATATACATACTTATATATACACACATGCATATATATACATATACACACACACATATATTAGAGAACTGTGGTCCCCTGAAAGTGTGTTCCCCTCCCCCCCAAAAAAAACTACTAGAAAAGCAAAGAAAGGCTTTATTTTGTTATGAATGATTCAAATTAGCTGACTTCATCAAATTAGCCAGCTTTCTATTTCTTTCAGTCTGTGTAAACATGATTAGTGAGCCAGTGGCAAAGCAGTAACTAAAAATCAAGTGGTGACAATTAAGCTTTTATTGAGTCTCTATAGGGGGCTCCTATAAAGCAGTGTATTAAGCCCTTGGAGTTGAACATTTATTATAGAAAGAAAAGGCACATTCCTTGCCTTTGAAGAGTTTACTTACCTCTATCTAACTGCTGGCTAATTTTTAGTTTTGTTAGGAAATAATTCAGAGAAACTTTGTGCCTTCTTAAGGCACAAGGAAAATTCCAAAAGCAAGATTCTGCAAGCCTTTTTAGATGTTAGTTCCTCAGTTTTTATAACCTTAAAAAGAAAAATAGTGAACAAAAAAACCTCCTGGGATCCTCCTTAGACCTTTACTGCAAACATCCCCTCACTGCTTATGACTATTTGGTCTCACCCAGTTCTTCTATATCCTAGGGTTTTTTTCAGGCATCGTGTTCAAAAGCACATATTTCTCATGTACTCCTTGCCTACTTCCTCTCTTTTCAGTTCAGCTATTTACAAAAACCTGCATATCCCATGCCTTTGCAATGGTTTTTCTCAATGGGGAGGCAGTTTCAGTAACCAGATTACACAGGCAAAATCTTAAGCAAAATAGCTTCAAAGACTTATTTTTTGATACCACTTGTTTGTTCTAAATGTACTGGATCTTGAGTCTTGTGGAAATATATTCCAAAGGAACTTTTGAAATTCTACCTCCTGACCTCCCCCATTCACCTCCATCCATTCTCCCTTTTCTTTCCTTCCTTCCATAGACCCAAAATTACACTTTTTTAAAAAATAGCATTACTACAGCGAAAAGGTTTATGTGAACAGCAGGGATTCCTCTAAACTCTTCACTTACGATGTCCTCAATATGCCTGTGATTTATGGCTCACAAAGCTGCTTTGAAAACATCATTTATTGCAGATTCTTTGGCTACTCTAGGGAAAGAGCAAAAACCACTGATTGATAACATTTTGTACACTGTTGTTACCTTTCACCAAAAGTTTACCTGTACACTTTCCCCTAACCTTTGTAGTTCAGCAGAGAACAAGAGTAAAGTAAATAAAACAAACCTGTCATTTTAACCTGTCATTCAATCCAGGCCAGCAAAGATATATTAAGCACCTACTGTGGTCCAGGTACTGTGAAAGGTGCTAAGGGAGATACATAGACAAAAACAGCACCTGACCTCAAGGATATATTCTGTAGTGGGGAATATAACATATACTCAGATAAATTAATATAAAGTAAAATTTGAGGAAGGAGGAAGCGTTTTGAGCAAATGGGTGGGAGGAGAGTCAGGAAAGGTTTCAAAGCAGAGGTGGCTCCCAAATTGAGTCTTGTCAAAAGATAAAGATTCCAAAAGGCGGATATGAATTGTTACTGATCCAAAGCACACAAGCACATAACTAGCTGGTGTATTCCTGAATATTTGGAATTATTAGTCAAGAAAACCATTGGAACATCTTTTCAAGAGGAAAGGAGAACCACAGAATTTCAGTCATAGGAGACCTCAGGGGTCATTTAGTACAACCCATATGTGAAAAAGAATCCCTTCTAAGCTATACTAGACAAAACATTGTTGAGCTTTTACTTAAAGACTTCCAGGGAGTAGAAACTCATCTATGTCCCATTCCATATTTGGATAGTTCTAATTGTTAGGAAGTTTTCTCCCATATCAGAACTGAATTTGCTTTTTTGCCCCTTCTATTCATTGTTCCTAGTATTAATAGTGTTATTAATATTAATAATTAATATTAAATAAAATTTATAATATTACTAAGAATGTAGCACTTTATGGTTTACAAAGCACTTTCCAAATATTATCTAATTTTATCCTTACAACATCCCTGAGAAGTAATGCTATTATACACTAAAATAATAATGCTATTTTTCCTCCCTTTTACAGAAGAGGAAACTGAGGCAAACAAAGATTAAGCAACTTGCCCAGGATCACAAAGCTAGTATGTATGAGGTCGAATTTGAACTCAGGGCTCCCTGACTCCAGGTCCAATAATCTCTGATCCATCCTTCTGTTTAATTTTGAAGAGAACTGTTCTGACCCCGTGAGTCTTTTCTTCTCTAGGCTAGGCATACCCCCATTCCTTTAACTAATCTTTGAATGGAATGAACATGGGACCCTTCACTATTTAGAGATTCTCAATTTGTCAATGTCCTTCCTTAAATGGCCCCACAAAAGCATACAATGCTCCAGATGTGGCCTCATCTGGACACAATAATATAGGACTGTCACCTCCTTATTTACCTGGAAGCTATGACTCTCAATACAGTCTAAAGTCACAACCACTTTTTGGGTTGCCACATCAGACCATAACATTTTAGATAATCTTCCCCCTACTTAGACCTCCCTCATCTTGTACTTGGAAGGTAGTGGGTTTTTTAAACCATGTTACACTTTCTATTTATCCCTGTTACATTTCATCTTATTAGAATTAACGCAATGTCCTAGTAAAAATCTTTTTGAATCCTGACTCTGTCATCCACTGTGTTTATTATCCCTCTCAGCTTTGTACTATCAGCAAACTTGGTAAGAACACCATCTGTGCCTTTATCCAAGTCATTGATAAAAATGTCAAGGAAATGTGGGGCAAGCACACTCCCTGGTACACTGGAGTCATTCTCCCAGGTTGACATATAATGACTACTCTTCCAGTCTGATTATTCAACATTTCTGAATCCATCAAATTATACTAGTCCAGATTATTCTATGTGTTCCATATTAGGAGTATGAAATACTTCGTCAAATGCTATAATGAGAAGAAGACAGGTACAAAGAGAGATAGATGAATGGGGAGAAAGAGAGAGGAGAGAGCAAAAGGGGAAAAGAGAAAGAGGAGAGGGAAAGAGAAGAAAGGGAGAAAGAAGGAGAGAAAAGACAAGAGAGAGAGAGAAATGAAAGAGAGTAAGTTTGTCATAACCTGTCCTTGATGAAGTCATATTGCTCTTTATGATCTTCAATTCTTTTTCTAGATGTTCACTAACCATTTCTTTAAAAATACATCCTAGCAATTTGGCAGAAATTTAAATCGGTCTGACTGACCTATGGTTTGCAGGCTCTGTTTTCTTCCTTTGTTGGAAAATCAGATCATTTTGCCCATCTCCAAATGTGTAGCACCTTCCTCATTCTCCAGAATCATTCAGAGATAATTGATAATGTTTCAACAATCACACAAAGAATTCGCCTTTGCCAAAAAAGAAATGGCCATTAAATAAGAATTGGACCAAAGATCTATACTTACATACATAAACTGAAGGATTATGATACAGCCATTGTTGGGATCCAGGCCATGAAACAGTCTTGTAATAAGTTCAGGGGTTTTTGTATTTCCATAATTCAACTTTATTGGATAGAGTCCAGTGTTTTTTCTTTAGTACTTTGAAAATTTTATTATCTCATCAGTGAATGTAATCTTACCACTGATGCAGCCTGCCATTTATATTTACCCATAAATACTCCATGAATGGCTTCTCCAATGCAAGGGGTGCCTTCTTTTTGTTCTTTATCTTGGAGAACCATTATACCACTCTGTTCACCATCTTTTTTTTATCAGACAAATTCCTGATAAGATCTCTTACTAGACTACTAACTAGAGTCTAAGTCGTCATTGGTAACATACTCTAAATTAACTAAAAAGGAATTAAGAATGAGAGGCAGAGAACTAGAAAACTTAACTTTCCCTCTCTGTCACTTAGATTCCTTCCATTCTTCAAAACACAACTTGGGGACAGCTAGGTGGCACAGTAGATAAAGCACTGACCCTGGATTCAGGAGGACCTGAGTTTAAATCCAATCTCAGACACTTGACACTTACTAGCTGTGTGATCCTGGGCAAGTCACTTAACCCTCATTTCCCTACAAAACAAAACAAAAAACAAAACAACAAAAAACACAGCTCAATGTTATCTCTTCCATGAAGCTTTCTCTTATTCTCCCAGTTAATGATAACTATTTCCTGCTTATACTTCAAACAGTATTTTGGTTCACATCTTTCTAAGGTACTTCTATGTTCTTTTGTATTGAAATTATTTGTATATATGTCATATCCCCTTATTGACTGTGAAGATATGAACTATATTTTTTCAAAACTTTGATCTCCCCTAAAGCTCAGCATAGTGCTCTGCATATAGAAGGTTATTAATAAATGCTTTTAATTTAATTCATTTGAACTAAGAGCTGGAAGAAAGCTTAAATATCATCTTGCCCAATCTTATCTTTTACAGAAAAGGAAACTGAGATCTTCTTTGTTTTTTGTTTTTGTTTTTGAGGGGCAATGGGGGTTAAGTGACTTGCCCAGGGTCACACAGCTAGTAAGTGTCAAGTGTCTGAGGCCAGATTTGAACTCAGGTACTCCTGAATCCAGGGCCGGTGCTTTATCCACTGCGCCACCTAGCCGCCCCAAAACTGAGATCTTTATAGTGAGAAACATAAAGTGAATTGCCTAAAGCAATACAAGTTACATGGCAAAACTGGGAGTGAAACTAGAGCTTTGGGTTTCCCCAGAATTCTTTCTATTACACCATTTTGTCTCCCTCTTCATGCTTTGAGTCCCTAAGGGAGTGCCTTCAGTATAATAGTTGTGCGATAAGTGTTTGTTGATGATTAAAGAAAAGCATAGAGATGGAATTTCCTCTCAAGTCTCATTCCAGTGTGTCATTATGGTATGGAGGTAGCTTTGCATTCTCAAAGACTATACCAGGGAAGCACAATCTCTAATAGGTCTAACCAAGCTGAAAAGGCTCCATTTATAATTCTGGTAAAATAATGTGTGTGTTTCATCCAAGGACCAAGCTACCTAAGGCCCATTACCATAAATTTGATCACTAAATGAAGAAATTATTGACTATAGCAACTCATAGGACATGGCAAGATTGCAATCTGCATCAGTGAAGGGACTATGCCATTAATGAAGTCAGGGACTGACAGAATCCTCACAGTGTTTGCCATTTGGTTGGAGAAACAACAGTATGTCTAATAAATGCTAAATACTGGCAGCAAGATGGTGATGTGAATAGTAATGACTAAGCCTAGTTCCTCTGAACCATCTCAAAACAATGGCAGATACCCCAAATTAAATAAAAATAACAACAAAAAAGAAAAGAAAGTTGAAAAAAACCTCATGGGAAAAAAACATGGCAGGAAAAAAAAAAAAAAGAAAGAAAGAAGTAAGCAAGAAAAGCCCTAATATAGTACATGAATATTATTGAAAGCATAGCAAAATCTCCAGAAGGAAAGGACAAGACTTTAACAATCATTCAATCAATAAACACTTATTAAGCACCTACTATGTACCAGGCACTATGCCAAGTGTTGAGTTTTTTAAAACAGAGGCAAAAGTTAGTTCCTGTCCTCAAGGAGCCTACAATCAAATGGGCAGACATCATGCAAATATACATGAAGCAAGCTACATACAGGGTAAATAAGAATTAATTAGCAGAAGGGAATGCATTAAGAGGGTCTGGCAAAGGTATCTGTAGAAGGTGGAATTTTGGTTGATACTTAAAAGAAGCCAAGAGATCAGTGGTTGGAGAGGAAGAGGGAGAGCATTCCAGACATGAGGGTGGTTGTTGTTGTTGTTGTTGTTGTTATTGTTTGTCCTTCATTCTCAAAGAGGACCAGGACATCAGAGTGATGTCATGACTTTCACTGAATTGGATTTAAGCGAGGAAGGGCTATGCAAGGTTACCAACCTCACTCTCTCCTGCAGAGCCATCTGGGTCCAGTGGCAAGATGTACATCAGGATGACTGGAGATGGCCCCAGATTTTTGAGGCAATTGGGGTAAAGTGACTTGCCCAAGGTCATACAGCTAGTCTCTGTGGTGAGATGTATGGGATGCAGACAGAGAAATGCCCAGCCAACAATTATACTTCTAGAAGAAAAAACAGATATACTGAAAGAATGTCCAGAGTGATTTAGTCACAGTAAATGTAAAAGATCTGCCTCTATAAGATTGGAAATAGTTTCACTGAAGGAAGAGTTCTAATTGACATTTGTTGACCTTACAATTGATAAAATAGAAACAGTGGTAGATTAAGCAATGAACTCCTGAGGAACAGGATGGCTCAGGTAGAATGAAAAATTATGAGACTAAAAAACAAACAATAGAGAAATTTTTTTAAAATAATAAATCTGGGGGCAACTAGGTAGCACGGTATATAGATCACTGGTGTTGTAGTCAGGAAGACCTAAGTTCAAATCCAGCCTCAGAAATTTACTAATTGTGTGACCCTGGGCAAGTCACTTAACCCTGATTGCCTCAAAAAATAAGATAAAATAAAATTGTAAAGCTGGAAGAATAAGTTAGGTCTCTACCTACCAAAGTAATAGAGATAGAAAGCACAAATATAGTCAGAAAATCTGAAAATTCTTGGCCTTCCAGAAAAATACAAAGAAACAAAGAATCCAAGTATTGCAGGAAATAATAGCAAAAAATAATTACCTGTATTGGAAATAGATGACAGAATGACACTCAATAGGATATTGAGGGAAGGGAACCCTATGTTTGACCCACTCAGTAATATAATTGTTATGCTCTCGAGTTTTAACATCAAGGATAGAGGCTTGAAAGCAGCCACTAAAAAGCAATTTATGTTATCAACAGATTAGTTTTAATAACTCAAGACTATTAAACAAAGACAAGATGCTGTAATAAGAGGGAAAATCAAGAGAAATTGATCAGCTCTGCATGATTAATTCTCCTGTAAAACCTAAAAAAATTCTACAATGATTTCAGAAACTTCCATTCTAAAACTTAGGAACTTGATAGGGTCTTTGCCAATGAATTAATAATGCCCAAACAAGCTTTAAAAGAGGAGATTTTGAAAATTAAAAGCTGGAATTAATAATTTTTAAATTAAACTCATCATCATCAATATTATGTGTTGATCAACTGTGATAGGCTAGATTCTTCTCACCAATCCAATGGTACAAGAAAGTTCCAAAGGACTCATGATGGAAAAGGCTCTCCAAATCCAGGAAAAAAAAAAAAAGGAACCATGGAATATGGATGCTGATTGGACCATACTATTTCTTGTGGTTTTGGTGCTGTTGTTTTTCTTTTTTAAGCTTTTTCCTTTTTTCTCTGATTCTTCTCTTATAACATGACTAATGCAGAAATATGTTTAATGTTTTATATATATATATATATATATATATATATATATATATATATATATATATATATAAAACCTATATCAGATTACCTGCTATCTAGGGGAGGGGGGGAGGAAGGGAGGGAGGGAGAAAAATTTGAAATTGGAAATCTTATATAAACAAATGTTGAAAACTATCTCTACATGTAACTGGAAAATAATAAAATACTTTTATTTTTAAAAAATTAAACTGATCAAGAAGACTAAGAACTTTTTTAGAGACAGTGAAACCAAATTAATAAAACCAAGACATGATTGTATATTAAAAACCAGGAAAAGCCATTCATAACATAATTATTTTTTTAAATGTCAAAACTTTGTAAATGAAGACAATTTTAAACAAAATTCAGATTTAAAATTTTTTAATTAAAAACACTAATCAGTACTGTACTAATTTGTAAAGCAAGTCACCTGCCCCTTTTTTATTAATAGAAAACTACTAGAGTATAAATCTTAAGCACAAATTCATGTTGTTTTGCATAAGTATTTCAACAATTGTACATTAGGAGTATTCAACAGGGAATATTTTAGGGATTTGAAGACTATATCAAAACAAAATTCATCAATAAAAATTTTTCATAATGATAGAATGACGGACTGAAAGGCAGGAAGATCGGAGTTCAAATTCTGCCTCAAATACCTAATATCTGTGTGCCTTTGAGCCAGTCATAAACCTCACTGAATCTCAGTTCTTCATTTGTAAAGTGACAGATTAAGACTAGAATTCTTACATATCTTCTAGATCTACATCTGTGGTATGATATAAATAAAAAGTGTTGTAAAGGTTTAGAAAAAGGAGAGATTGGTATAAGGTAGAATAGTTTCAGAAGGCGTGAGAGTTGAGACAAGAGTTGAACTAGGACTTGAAGGATAGATATGGTGTGGAAGGTGAAGAGAAGGAGGAGGAGGAGGAGGAGGGTGTGAGTGAAAACATCATCACCAAGTATTTTCACAAACATCAAGATAAAATTGGCATTTGGATCCAGGTTATGGGAAGGGGAAACATCTGGGTGCTAGAAAAAGGAGATCTGGGTGGAGGAGGGGCCAAGTTGAAAATATTTTCCAACTCTTTTTTTTTCTTTTTTTTTTTCCTTTTTTGGTGAGGCAGTTGGGGTTAAGTGACTTGCCCAAGGTCACACAGCTAGTACGTGTCAAGTGTCTGAGGCCGGATTTGAACTCAGCTCCTCCTGAATCCAGGGCCAGTGCTTTATCCACTGCACCATCTAGCTGCCCCAACTCTTACACAATCATTGAAACATCAATAATGCAGAAGAGAAATGCTCCATCTAAAAACAAATGGTCCCACCAAAAAAAAGAAGAAGAAGCCTTATAAACCAGGCTGCTGATATCATTTTTCTATCAATGATGGTTTTCCTTCTTCAAGAGTTATCTAACCAAGGCCATAGGTTGATAGACTTGTGGTCTCTAGAGTAAGATAACATATGTTTTGTGTTAAAAAGTTAATAATAAGGACCAAGGAAAATGCTGTGGGATATTACAGCAAGTGTTAGTTCTGGATCACAACCAGTCTGCTATTTGTTTGCAGCAGGAAAGCTGCCATCTTCTCAAGCTTGAAGTTTGGAGCTCACACTCAAGCTCTATTTTTAAACCCAAATATACACACATACACAGATACACACAGGGCTGCATGAAGCTACCTCATTAACACTTGTATACAGGGCAAATAGGTAGTTCCTTTAGTAAGCTCAAGTAAAAATTAATACTCTCATTAAAACATGTATTTGTTTTCTTTTTAAAACTGTGTAAACCTAAGGTATCCCTTTCTTCCTTTTTTCTTTTTTTTTTTTTTACAACTCTATGACTCTTTAAACCAAAATAGAAGAATAATAAAGAGGGGGGAAAATGGGTGACCATCAGCATATTTAGAGGAATCTCTTGCTGCCAGCAAAGTAGGGCGAGTCTTAAAGTCCTTCTTGTGGTTTCGGCACAGGCTGAGGCACATGTTTTGACTTGAGAATCAAGCCTGAATCTAAACGTGTAAACATTATAACTTTTTTTCCTTGTTCTTGCCCACAGTGTAATAATTTTATTTCTGCTTTCCTGAGGCAGTTGTAACTAACACTTTGTTCCTAAGGACTAAGAAATATACACATGAACAAAACAAATAAGCTAAGTGTGAACATTATTACATCTAGATCGATGTTACTTGATTGTCAACTTACAGTATTGTCCAAAGTTTATCAATAGGCCCCAGTTGTACTGAGTCTCTCTGTTATCTGAGGATCAACCCTGCAGGCATTTTTGTCATTGTCACTTGGGAGCTAATTCTAATACCACAGCCTTTCACGCAGCACTTTCCTCCTTCCAAGACTCAGGAATCAGGGAATCTTCTCAATGGAAAAGGCTGTGGTGGGGCAATAAAGTGACTCTACTCAGGGATAGAGACCAGCCACATTGGAGGGAAGCTGGTTACACGGACATATCATTCATTTTGCTTCCCTTTCATCTTTTTAATTATTAGAAGATTTGAAGAAATAAAAATGACCTATACCTATTCACTTGCTTAAAATAAGATAAATAATGATAATTGCTAGCATTTGCATAGTTCTTTAAGGTTTGCAAAGCATTTTACATGTTATCTCATTTGATCGTCACAACTACGTCATGAGTTAGTAGCTATTATTATCCCCATTTTATAGATGAGAAAACTGAGTATAAAAAAGATTAAGTGACTTGCCCAAGGTCATACATCCAGTAAGTGCCTGAGACAGGATTTAAACTCTGGTTTTCCTGACTCCAAGTCCTACACTGGATCCATTACTCCACCTAGCTGCCAAAAAAAAAGTTATTGCTGAAAAACATTCTTTAAAAAAATTAAAATCTACTGCAACCAACAGAGAGGCAGCATTGGTATTCAGCTGAAAGCAGACTGGTGATCTCTAGGATATGTTGATACAAAATTTATCAGTAAATTTTTTTCATAGTGGTAGCGTGTTGGACCTAGAGTCAGAAAAACCTAGTATCAAATCCTATATCAGATGCTTCCTAGCTGTGTGACTATGGGTAAGTCATTTAACCTTGTTGAACTTCAGTTTCTTCATTTGAAAAACGGGAATAATGATGCCTATAACATGTATTTCATAGGGTTGCTATGATATTCAAATGAATGAATTTTTTAAAAAGCATTTATTAAGCACTTACTATAAAGCATTAGGGATCCAAAAAAAGAAAAGGGCAAGACGGTCTCTGCTGTCAAGAAACTCACTCTAATAGGAAGAAAGAGATAATGTGTTAAACACCTGGAAGTCTTAAGGTACAGTCTTAAGTCTTAAGGCAGGCTGTGGAGGAAATGGCCAGAAGGGGGAGTTGAAGTGAAACATGGCTAGGACTTTTCTGAAATCGTGATCTGAGAGGTAGTCACTAATTAGGAGAATGAAATGGCCCAGGACAGACATTCCAGAAATGAAAGAGTTAAAACTCCCAGGGCATGGTCTTTGGTAGAGTTCCCTAACAAGGGAGACTGGTGAAAATGGCCAGACTGGAGAGTCACATGGTGTCTAAGGGGTGTTATTAGTCAAAGAATTTAGCCAATCAGAATAACTCAAAGCTCCAATCCCTCCACAAAACCCCAACTCCTCTGTTCATCTATATTTTCCTGAGTTCTGTTCATCTAACTACAACATAGTTTTATTTGACTGGACAATCCAAAAAGGGGTGAACGTTTTAAACTCTGTGTATGGTATTTGTTTACTTACATATTTCTAGTGATGGTTCTAGATTCCATCTTCCAGAATGAGGAAAGCTACATTTCCCTTCAGGATTCAAAGGATATCCTTGATAGATTCGGGTTTCTTTCTCTGAAACAATCTGATAGAACCCCCCCATTCCATTGTTCCTACACACTGTCATACAACAGTAATTAGCACCCCAATTCCACTCAACCAATTAATATCAGTCAGCTTTCACAAATAGATAATTACTGAAAAGATATAGTAAGAACAGAAGTCCAAACATTTCCCCAACACCTAAGGGCACACACTCCCCTATACTGCCTCAGTCTCTGAGGAGAATGAGTTCATACTTAGTATAGTTTCTACACTTCCAAATTCAGCATAGGTACTAGATGAGTCTTAGTCTTCAGTACCTCTGGAATCAATCCCACTAGTAAACAGAGACACTCAGCTCCTTCCTCAGGGCCTCACTGCTAGACTTGCTAGCCACAAAAGTTTCTGTGGACTTCTGTCCTGGATTTCCTGGTGACTTGTCTCTCGATCCTTCAAAGACAGCAAAGTCACAGCCATCACCAAATTCCTTCACCTAAAAGAGGACACCAGAGACAAAGCTATAGCAGGGCTGTATATTCGCTCAGAGGCCACATCCGACCAGCTTCACAAGGGAGATAAAGGGCGAAGGTGTCTCTTCCCACAAGGAATTTCAGTAGTTTTTGCCTCTTTGCTTGAACACACCAGTGAGAAAAAAAATAAAAGTCAAGAAATTGGCCCTGGCTAACTGCACCTTGCTGCCCTTCTGAATGCACCCCAACTCTGGCTGTGCAGCCAATCAACGCAGGAGCAGCAGACCCCAAACAATGCCAGGAGCAGGTTACTCCCCTTCTATGTCATCATGCCTTTCTGGAAGTAGGCTCCCCACCTCTTCCATATGAGGGGTTACATCAGCTCCTCAATACAGCCCCCTCCCATTACATATTTATAGAATCGGGAAAAGGAATAAAATCACAAATACATTTAAAGACTGAGTTCAATTCTCTCACTCATTGTTTTCTCCCCTTCAGGAGCAAGCAAAGGGCAATATTCCCATCCTGCAAGGAACAAACTATAATATTTGGTTCCCAGGGGGGCATCTAGGTGGCACAGTGGATAAAGCACCAGCCCTGGATTCAGGAGAACCTGAGTTCAAATCCAGCCTCAGACACTTGACACCTACTAGCTGTGTGACTCTGAGCAAGTCACTTATCTCTCATTGCCCCAGCAAAAAAAAAAAAAAAAAGACTTAGTTTCCAAATGCTAATCCACTCCCAACCTTCAAAAAAAGAGAAACACATAGACCCCAGCTCCCAATACTACCACTTTTTTGTTCACCGTTCTATTGTAGATGGTAGCCTTCTCTCCCTGACTACTGACTCTGTTCACTGGATGAGTTATATAAGATTTCAACAACTTGCCCTAGATTATTCATCACTAGCAGAGGGATAGGGTATGTAGAAGGGCAGCCTAGACATAGGGTGACTTTGACCAACCAGCCTTTTCTGTTCCTCTGTGTCCTGCTATCTTGTATATAGTTATTTGCACGTTGTCTTTCCCCACCACCCCTAGAATTTGAGTTCCTTGAGAACAGAGGCCATGCTTTTGTCTGTATCCTGAATCCTTATCACAGTGTGTGGTACATAGTAAGTACTTAATAAATGCTTGTTGACTGACTGACTGACAACAGAAGACAGAGAGTCAAATACTTTTTAACTTCTGTTGTGACAGAGGCTTGAGTGGGTTACCTTTTCTGACCTTCAATGATCTCTCCTATTCAAAAAGCATGTTGCAGCTGCCTGATACGTTAAAAAGGATCATAAAATAGACTAATAGATGAAAATTGTTTCCTAAATGAGCCATATGTTTGGTGCCTAAATTCTAGGGAAATAAGTGAATTACAAATGCCAAACAGAATATGATACTGAGTGGAAATTCCCATGGCATATTAAAATTATGTCAGGTCCAAGCCATATGCAAAACATCCAAGACATAGCAAAGTATCCCAGAGCAGAGGAGAATATAATATTCTCAAGTGGTAAAATGGAAAGTACGCTGAGAGTCAGAAGACCTGTTTTCGAGCTCCAGATCTGCCATCCATTAATTGTGCCACTTTGGGCACATCATTTAATGTCTCCAGAGCCACAGTTTTCTCCTCTGAAAGATGCCACAGCTACTTCATAGGATTGTTGTAAAAAAAAAAAAATAAATGACACAACACTGTGAAGGTACTTTGGAAATCATAAAATGCTATTTTCACAAATGTCAAATATCCACTTATTCATCTAACTCGGGTTTTAAGACAGTCAAAGTTAAGGATTCATCATTTGTTTTTCCTTATATGACCCAGATTACTTTAGTTTTTGCCCCATTTTTTATTATCACTCCATTATGTAAATATTTTAAGGTGTTACTATAATGAAACAGCAGCCCATCTTATGACCAAAAAACCAAGCATGAATAAGAATTCGCCTTACTAACACATTGTTTTTCAAATGTCAGTTGTAGAGAAAATGGACAACGTCACAGGTGGCATGGAGACATCACATCTAAGATACAACGAGAAACTCACAGAAGTGGAAAGTGGTCTGAAGAAATTAGGTAATCCAAAAATAGAGCCAAGTGTAGTCCCCTAATTCTAATTTGCATAAATAAATAAGACTTTTTTTCTAGCAGAATTCTTGTTCGATCACAGGCAGCCAGAAGAATGTTTAGATTTTGCATTGTCAGTAGACTCTTTCCACTGGATGCAGTTCAGAACATTTTAAAGCTAAGGATTGGTTTGGGAATAAATCCAATAAAATCTTTAGTAGGCCAAATAAAATCTTAAGACCCATCCTGATCTTAAAATGCCATAAATGCCCTTCATTAAAGGTTCTTTATTAAAGACTCTAGGTTTATTTTAATATGCCTCCAGTTATAAATAACAGCTGCATAAATTAGTTTCCTATCTAAAAGAGGAGCTGCAAATTCTATTCCTCCTTTTTATTTTATCCAAAGGGTAAAAAAAAGACATTTGTGATGATTAAAGAGCAATGAGTTATTTCCCGCTATGATATCCTACCCTGTGGCCTGGAGCAGGGAAAATTTTGAGGGCACAGAGTCATTCAACCATAGTCATTTGGCAATCCTGATATTGGGCATTCTTGAGATTCAACAATATAAATTAGGTTGTTAAGAGTTCAAGCTACCCAGTTTAGGAACATATGCATGTAGATCTAAATCTATGCATACCTAGATCATACCTCCCAAAGTTCATACACACCAGTGCATGTCAATTAAAAATCAGACCCTAAAAAGCAGCCATGACCCTTTTATTTTTAACTCCCTTCAATGGCATTATGTCTCATTACTAATATTTTCTATTTTAGGGGACCAAACTGGGCAGAAAGCTGTGAGCACCAACACTGAACTTTCCTCCTTCAGATCAGACATATTGGACCTTAGACAACAACTTCGCGAGATTACAGAGAAAACCAGCAAGAATAAGGATGCACTAGAGAAGTTACAGGAGAGTGGTAATATACTGGATGACAGGCAGAGTCAAATGAAAGAAACATTGGAGAATAACTCTTTCCTGATCACCACTGTCAACAAAACCCTCCAAGCTTACAATGGCTATGTCAACAATCTGCAGCAAGACACAAGTGTTCTCCAGGGAAACTTGCAGAGCCAAATGCATTCCCATAACGTGGTCATCATGAACCTAAACAACCTGAACCTAACACAAGTGCAACAAAGGAACCTAATTAGCAGTCTGCAGAGATCTGTGGATGACACAAGTCAAGCTATCCAGCGAATTAAGAACGATTTCCAAAATCTGCAACAGGTTTTCCTTCAAGCAAGGAAGGACACCGATTGGCTTAAGGAGAAAGTGCAGAACTTGCAAACGCTGGCTGCCAACAACTCTGCCTTAGCCAAAGCTAACAACGATACTCTAGAGGACATGAATAGCCAACTTAACTCTTTCAATGGTCAATTGGACAATATCACTACTATCTCACAAGCCAACGAACAGAACCTGAAAGACCTTCAAGACTACCACAAAGAGTCAGAGAATAGAACCACCACCAAGTTTAATCAGCTAGAGGAAAGATTTCAACTCTTTGAAACAGATATTGTTAACATTATTAGCAATATCAGCTATACAGCCCACCACTTGCGGACGCTGACCAGCAACCTGAATGATGTCAGGACAACTTGTACAGACACCTTAACCAAACACACAGATGACCTAACCGCCTTGAACAATACACTGGCCAACATTCGTTTGGATTCTACAACTCTCAGGATGCAGCAGGATGTCATGAGATCAAGGTTAGATATTGAAGTAGCCAACTTGTCCGTGATCATGGAGGAAATGAAGCTGGTAGACTCCAAGCATGGTCAACTCATCAAGAATTTCACAATACTGCAAGGTAAATAGAAACCTTAGCTTTAGATTATATTGTTAATTCTGTTCTTGGTACAAAGCATCACATCTTCAGCCTCAGACACTTGACACTTAGAAGCTGTGTGATCCTGGGCAAGTCACTTAACCCTCATTGCCCCCCCCCAAAAAAAATACAAAAAACAACAACAACAAAGCATCACAGCTTGTGGTGGCACTGTGAACTAAAGGTTAAAAGACATTAGTCCAATTTCTCCAGGGCCTTAGCTCTTTCACAGTTATATGTCAAACCCCTTTATAAGTTACATTAATTCTTCCAAGTCACAAGGATATCATTTATCCAGTTCCTGCCTCATTAAATTAAGTACAGTCCTCAGACCCCAGGCTACAGGACCATATTGTAAGTGAGACAACATTATAATGAGGTCCTTTTGGTGATTAGAACCCTGGTACAGAATCCAAAACTGATCCATTTTATGCCATATTCCACAGGAGAGTAAATTGAATTATAGAGTCTCAATTTAGCAACCTGATGGCCTGAAAAGTCCTCATCCCAGTCTGTCTTCAAACTCTTGTGAGCATTAAAAGATGAGGTTAAATATGGGGGGGGGTCATAAGAAGTTTTGCAGGACCTGAGTGAAAACGGATCTGTTTTTCTCCATGCATCTGGGCACGTCAGACTGAGAAACAGTGCTACATAGCTCTAGCAAAGTTAATTTTTATGAGAATTCCCGAGGGCAAACTTAATTCACTATTTCTGGAAAGCAGCTCATGTACAAGAAATTGGATCAGATAATTTTCTATTAGAAAATTTGTAATAATAGGGCATCAATAAAAAACATGTTCAAATACGTAGAACTCAAGGGGACCTGTATGTGAAAATCTAAGTATTTAATATTATTCATACCTGACTTTGATGTTTCAAGGGTCCATTATTTTTTCATTGTATTTCCTCAACCAATACGAATTGTATCATCTCAATGATATAGTAGATAATAGAATGTAAGATCCCTGAAGGCAGGGACTGATTTGGTATCATTGTACAGAATTCCCAAAACCTAGCACAGTGATTAGCACTTCACAGGAGCTTAATAAATATTTGTTGATTTAAATTGAATAGTCTTCAGAGTTGTCATGGCCAAAAAAATCCAACATTGTACATCCAATATGGTGATGAGGTTCATCAAATTTAATGAGTCTTATCTTTAAATTATAGGGACATTTGGTCTGTCACACAGGGCGTATGCTTAAAACCTTTCCAACAAGAAGGACTTTCCAGAACTTGTAACTTTTTCTGGCATAACCTTCAAGAATCTAGGGTGATCGGGGCAGCTAGGTGGCGCAGTGGATAAAGCACCGGCCCTGGATTCAGGAGAACCTGAGTTCAAATCTGGCCTCAGATACTTAACACTTACTAGCTGTATGACCCTAGACAAGTCACTTAACCCCAATTGCCTCACCAAAAAACAAACAAACAAAAAAAGAAGTTAGATGTGACAGATGTTTGGAGAAAACTGAATTGGAGCAGAAAAAAAAAGAATCTAGGGTGATCTCCCCAGTCTCTAAATATAGAAGTATTTAGGTTTTAAAAAGTCATAAGGCTTTACCTTTTTATACTTTATTATTCATAATACTTATAGATTCACGGTGCTTCATGTAACAAGTTCTGGTTTATGCCTATGATGACTATAAAACAACATTAAGGCTATGCCTAATATAAAAAGTTGCCATGAATTCATGGAATCTTTCTGCTTCCTATAGTGAATCATTAAATGCATAATTGATCCTTTCCTTTTTCTTCTGAACTTAAACATGGAATGAAACAAATGATGAGAATACCGACTATAGCATCAAAAGATAATATTTTTCTGATTCTATCTTGGAATACTAATATATTAGTCTCATCATGTTATACTATATTTTTCCCATAAGCTCTTGAACAATGTGGGTTGCTAGATGAATAGAGAGGGGGAAAAATGAGTAGTTGTGGGTTCAGATGCCACCTTTCCATTAACTGTGCCTCTTCTTCAAGACACATAATGAGGAGCACAGCAGGGCCAGGTGTTGTGTCCTTAACCATAGAATCACAGAATTGCAGAATTGCAAAGAACATCAGAAGTAATCTAGTCCAACTACCACCCACAAAACATATCCTATCTCCAACACCCCTAGAAAGTGACCATCAAAACAGACTGTTTCCTAAGTTAGCCCATTCTTTTTTGGAACAGCTCTACTTGTTAAAAAAAATTCCATGGAAGGGTCATTTTTTGCCTTTGTTCTTATAGGTCAAATAAAAAGAGTTGACTCCCTCTTCCACATGAAGGAAGAGAAGGAATAAATATATATTAAGTACCTACCATGTGCCAGGCGCTGTGCAAATAAACACTTTACAATTATCTCTTTGGGGGGGGGGGTAAGGCAATTGGGGTTAAGTGACTTGCCCAGGTTCACACAGCTAATAAGTGTCAAGGGTCTGAGGCTGGATTTGAACTCAGGTCCTCCTAAATCCAGGGCTGGTGCTCTATCCACTGTACCACCTAGCTGCCCCTAATTATCTCATTTTTAAAGACAGTCGCCAAATCCTCCTCCATCCCCCCACCCCTAGCCTTTTCTTGTCCAGGCTAAAGCAATCATCTTGTGAAATGGTTTACCTTTCTCTAGATTCATTTTTTTGTTTTTGTTTTTGTTTTTGGTGAGGCAGTTGGGGTTAAGTGACTTGCCCAGGGTCACACAGCTAGTAAGTGTCAAGTGTCTGAGGCCAGATTTGAACTCAGGTCCTCCTGAATCCAAGGCTGGTGCTCTATCTACTGAGCCACCTAGCTGCCCCCTAGATTCATTTTAATTTATCAACATCTCTTCTAAAACATGGTGCCCAAAACTGGACACACTGTACCAGACATGGACTGACCAGAACAGAGAATAGAAAAATCATTTCTTTTGGGGTTTTTTTGGTGGGACAATGAGGGTTAAGTGACTTGCCCAGGGTCACACAGCTAGTAAGTGTCAAGTGTCTCAGGCCAGATTTGAACTCCGGTCCTCCTGAATCCAAGGCCGGTGCTTTACCCACTGTGCCACATAGCTGCCCCCCAAAAAATCATTTCTACTCTCTTGCCCTAGATGCTATTTTTCTATTAAGGTAGCCCCAGATCACATTAAGTTTTTCTACTACTGGGGCAGCTAGGTGGCACAGTGGATAGAGCACTGGCCCTAGAGTCAGAAGTACCTGAGTTCAAATCCGGCCTCAGACACTTAACACTTACAAGTTGTGTGACCCTGGGCAAGTCACTTAACCCCAATTGCCTCCCTAAAAAAAAAAAAAAAAGTTTTTCTACTACTGTATCACACTGATGAATCATTGAGCTTCCAACCCATAAAAGACCTTAGGTCTTTCTCACATGAACTGCTTTCCAGCTGTCTTCTCCATCCTGTATGTGTAGACTTGCTTTACATTCATCCTTATCAAATCACATCTTGTTACCTGGAGACCACCATTCCCACCTGACAGAGTCCCTTAAAATCCCAGTTCTGCCATCCATCAATGTCATATCCATTGCTTCTTGAGGCAGCTTTTTGCACTTTTAAACAGCTCTGATTATTGAAAAGTTTTTCCTTATACTCAGTTAAAATCTGCTGTTCAACAACTTTTGCTCCTTCTTCTACCTCTGCCATATAGGACCAACCAGAACATGATAGGCCCTTCTATTTCTTGGAGACTATTATCATGTCCCCTCTAAACCTTCTCTTCTCCAGCATAAACATTCACAATTTCCTTCAACCAGTCTTCATATCACATTGACAGTGCTGAATCCTTAGTAGAATCTTAATAAATTCATGCTGGTTAATTGATTGATTGATTGATCTTAATTACTGTCCTTTGGAAACATTGTAACTTATTAATGTCCTTCTTAAAATATGATACCCAGGACTGAACACAATATTCCCATATGAATCCCTTCCCACCAAGTCTCAGTTATACAAAGAAGAGATTTTTCCCTCCTTGTGTTAAGGCCTCGCTAGTTCACTTTATTAGCCACACTCACCACACTGATTTACAAACATCTCGCTCCAGTGTGGTTTCTTTTTTGCCATTAACTTCTTTTTTTGTGTGTGAGGCAATTGGGGTTAAGTGACTTGCCCAGGGTCACACAGCTAGTAAGTGTTAAGTGTCTGAGGCCAGATTTGAACTCAGGTCCTCTTGATTCCAGGGCTGGTGCTCTATCCTCTGTGGTACCTAGCTACCCCACCATTAACTCCTTTTAGCATTTGTGCCCCTCATCTGGAGCTTTAAGCAGCTACCAGAACTATGGTACCTGACTTCAGAGAACCTGAAGAAACAAGCAAGTTTTCCCCAAGTGCTTTGCCCCATTTAAATGTCATTGCATCAATATTCCAGGCTTGCTTTCTGCTGTGCTTTAGGGCTGAAAGCAACGTGGAATAATGAAAACAGCACTGGCTTTAGAATCAGAGACCTGACTCTGTGACTTATTCCCTGCATGACATTGAGGAAATCAACTTTGTTTCTCTGATCCTTAGTTTCCCACTCTGTAAAATTTGATTAAACTAGATCCCCTCAGAGGTCTCTCCTATTCTGAGGACAGGTTCATATGTGCCAAATGTAGTACCAATAGATTAGATTAGATTGGTTACTATCTGTTCCAATATGCTTCCAAGTTTAAGTCAGTTATATATTCAATCCACAAATATTTATTGAGGAACTTGTTCTCATATAGACAATTCCCATTTCTAATTATATTAATTCTGTCACTATTATTGCTGCTAGTTGCATTTCCTAACTGATCTCCAGCTAGTAAACATTGTATTATTATTATTATTATTATTATTATTATTATTGTTATTATTATTATTATTATTATTATTATTATTATTATTATAGCTAACCCTGAGTTCCATCTATAAAACTAAGAAATATGGCAGGAAATTCAGATGTTTTGAAGGGAAAGTTTGCTTATGACAATTGATTCTTCTAGTTAGTGAGACCACATAACACATGGGCCACATGAACTAATCAAGAGAGATTTATTTCTCCAAACCTTCAGAATATCTTACTCTCCTTTTGCATTTCTTTGTCTTGTAGAGAGAAATCTCATCCAAGACAGTGATGAAGTGGTGGAGGATAATAAAGACCCAGGCATTATTGGATTATGTTGGCTTTATGTAGGGCCTTTCCTTCTCAAAGCACAAAATACACTAATGCTTTCCTGGCAATCCCCCTTGTCCACACTCTAATCCTGCCTTGCACTTTGCATTTATTCCCTTAAAAGATTGCCTTAGACATGAGTACAGCTGTGCAAAATTCTTGGCCTCCTCAAGAAATGAACCAGAAGAAGCTGCCTTTGCTGAAGCTAAATTGTATCTGAAATTGTGATTAAATAAATAATATGCTGAGTCTTTATACTAGGAAGAAGTTCATTTACAAATAAATGAACCTTACTAGGAAAATGTTTTGTTTTCAACTATAGATAATTTAAAGATTTTTCTACATGCAGAGGACATTCCAGGCCTTCTGTCGCATGCTTTCTAATAGTAAGTTCACTAATGACTGAGCCCAGTTTTCCTCTTCATGTTCAGGAACATACAGGTAAAGCCATCTGACTGCCCCCCACTCCTCAGACTCCACAACATTTCTCTGAGGGAGTCTGTCCTAAGGAAGCAACCACCTACAAGACTTTTGTGGCTCCAGGTGATTGAGAAGAGACCTCCTGTTCATGTAAACCATTGTGTACAGATTAGGGGTGAGGGGAAGGAGTAGGGAAGGAAGCTTCCCTAGTCAAAGATCATTGGGGGGAAAAACATTACAGCTACATTTTATTGTTATTCAGTTGTGTTTTTTAGTCACATCCAATTCTTTGTGATCCCATTTAGGGTTTCCTTGGCAATGATATTGGAGTGGTTTGCCATTTCCTTCTCCAGCTCATTGGGGGGTGGGGGCAATGAGGGTTAAGTGACTTGCCCAGGGTCACACTGCTAGTAAGTGTCAAGTGTCTGAACCTGGATTTGAACTCAGATCATCCTGAATCCAGGGCCACTGCTTTTAGCGCCACCTAGCTGCCCCTCATTTTACAGATAAGGTAACTGAGGTAAACAGATGTTAAGTAAATTGCCCCATGTCACTGAGCTAGTTAGTATCTGAGGTCAAATTTGAACCCAGATCTTCCTGACTTCAGGCTTGGTGCTCTATCCACCGCAGTACATTTTTTTTGTATTTTCAAAAAACATGAATGTAAATGGTTTCCTCTAGCATATTTCTCTAGAATCTCAAGGGTTTTTTTTTCTTTTTTAAATCTTAATAGTATTTTTTCCAGTTTCATGTAAAGATAGTTTTCAACTTTCATCTTTATAAGATTTTGAGTTCCAAATTTTTCTCCTTCCCTCCTTTTCCTTTCCTCTCCCCAAGACAACTCTTTGAAATGGGTTGCATAAGTGGTATTAGTTCCTAGGTACATAACATTCAAAGAGATTAAGCATCTTGTTCATAATGACTCAGTAAGTAATCAAAGATAAGATTTGAAACCTCATTTCCAGTGCTCTGTCCACGACCCTTTAAAATACATACACACACCCACACCCACATATATATATATATATACGTATACATATACATATGCATATGCATATATATACCCATATGCACAGGTGCATACTCGCATGCACACACATATACATACATGGACATATATATACATATTATGGGGGAGGGGGTGCCACATGCCTGTAATCCCTGCTGAAACTGGTCATTCATTTGCTCTTCAGAGTTCTGAGCTACTCTAGGGCTAAAGTCAATCAAGTGTCCACAATTAAGTCTTTTTTTTTTTTTTAGTGAGGCAATTGGGGTTAAGTGACTTGCCCAAGGTCACACAGCTAGTAAGTGTTAAGTGTCTAAAGCCGGATTTGAACTCAGGTACTCCTGATTCCAGGGCCGGTGCTCCATCCACTGAGCCACCTAGCTGCCCCCCACAATTAAGTCTTATACCAATATGGTGAGCCCCCAGAGTGAGGGCCCATCAGATTGCCCAAGGAGAGCGTGAAACAGTTCAGGTCAGAAAGGGAGCAGCTCAAAGCTCCCATGCCCATAAGCAGTAAGATCAGTCCTAGAGTGGCCACTGCTCTTCCAATGTCTCCAGAAGAAGAAAATAAAATAGGGATAGTAAGTGAACCTATGATTTCATTGGTAGGTTAGAGAATCTCCTCTACGGGGGAGAATGCAGCTCCTTCTACATGGAAGTTGACACTTTGTCTGAAATCTTGGTATGAGAAGTGCCCAAGCACTTAGAGGTCAAGTGAATTGTTCAGAATCACACTGACAATATGTGTCAGAATTGAGACTTGAACCTAGATCTTCTTGGCTTCAAGGCTCAAATAGAAAGAAATCCCTGCAGACTTAAAAAACCACAAATGAATATTATTTATATTATATTGTATTATTTATTTATTTAGCCAAACATTTCCCAATTACATTTTTTTTTTATCTAATCAGCAGCACTGGGGAGTTTATGGGCTACGATCAGCTTTCAGGCCATGAGTTTAATACCTTTGTACTACTCTCTCCCTCTCTATCCTTTTCCCTCCCTTTCTCTTCCTCCCCTTCTCCCTTTCTCTTTCCTCCTTCTTTCCCCCTCTTTTTTTCTCCCTCTCTCCCTCCCTCCCTTTCTCCCTCTCTTCCTCTCCCTTTCTCTCTCCTCCCTCTCTCACACACACACAAAATGGATGAATTAATGAACAAATTCATAAACACATGAATTAATACAATTTTAAATAGACCAAATGGCCCATGATGATCATATTAATATAGGACACTAAAATTAAAGATTAAATATAGATAAGATTAAATATAAGATTAAAATGCTCTCCATATTTACCTTTCCTCAATACCATCAAGTGCTACATAAATATGTATTATCACAGTCATTATGTTCCTAACCTCTAGTGGTTCTTGAAGTTTATGACCAAAGTCCCAATAAATTTATCAGGTGTTTAGATGACTTGGTAGCAGTTAAAGACATTTCTGCATTTCCCATCCCAAATATAAAACTACAAGTCCAACCCACTCATGTTACAGATGAGGAAACTGAGTCCCACAGAGGTTGAATGACTTGTCCAAAGTCATCTGGGTCATAAACAATGTGCCCAAATTCAAACGCAGATACTCAGATTTCCCCTTCCAGCACTCTGCCAGCCCACCGTGCTATGAAGTTCAGATTTCAGATTAACTACCAGTGGCTCTATCAAACACAGATTTTGCAATTTGTGCCTCTAACTCTTGCCATTTGAATGCCAATATAGGACCGGGAAAGTAACTTAGAGCATCCTTTTCTCCCTAAACAACAGTTTCTAAGGTCTTGGAATTTCAAAGCTTCTTTGAATCTAGGGAAACAGAGGGAAAAACAAAGTTTCTTAGAGTTTGGTTATTGTTCACACTTATGCATTTCTGGATGTGACTGTGATGACTTTAGCAGGGGAATAAGCATCCTAGCCCTTCAGAATCCTGAGCCAAAGAACCACCCCTTTAGCCTTGAGATTGAATAACAATTTCAGCCAGTTTGTCAGAGAATCAGAAATTACCTGAAATGCTGCCTGAGCTATCACATTTACCTCTACATACATAGTTTTAACATTTTTTCAGCTGAAAGTTAAAGCTGTTACTTGCATAGGCTCAGATACATATGCAGTTTCCATTGTTTTGGCTAAAGCCTCTTTTTTGAAGATGGATTTTATTTTAGCTTTAATGGCAGCCTAAAAAAAAAAAAAGAAATTGAGGAAGACATAATTAGGCAATGCTTTATGTCATTCCAGATGCTAACAAGTGATGCCAACTTGAATATTCCATGGGGACAGAATATGACCTTTGGCATCAATCAGCTACTTTTTATGAGGAGCCAATGCTAACTTTCAAAATGGTTTTAAATGTTTTTCTCAATGATCAAACGAATCCATGGCAAACAGGCAAATTCCTAGTCAGGCCCCAATGAAAAGAGTTCACAATGTGCCCTACAGTATGCATAGCATGAAATAATACTTTAAACAGTGTCTGAAGGCATCCAGGGTCAGCTCTTAAAGCAGTGACTTAGGCTCTGGCAGCAACCTGACACTATGGACAAAGACCTCAAGAATGACATTTTTGGCCAAAAGTTCATGTAGAGTCATACATATTTAAAGCACATTTTATTAAGAGAGACAGAGATGGTTGTAAATATTCCCCCTCTGTACCTTTATAAAATGTCCTTGGGCTATTTAACTCCCACCTGACCAAATCTTTCTGGTTAAAATAGAAATGAGCCTCAAATTGAGAAAAGAGAGCAACTGACGAGGTACAGAAACCTAATCTTTCCCTGAGTCTAAAACATTGCACAGGGATGCTTTTAGACATTTATCCAGAGCAAACTTTCCCCTTTTGTGTTTCCTTAAATTCTCCATTCTTTATAAATTCTATAAATCAGTAGCATACAAGAATGTATTTCCTACTCAAGTTTGGTGCTGACTATGGGAATCTGCTTTTGATGTTACCCTTAAGATTGTGAGTCAAGGGGCAGCTGGGTGGCACAGTAGATAGAGCACCAGCCCTGGAGTCAGGAGGACCTGAGTTCAAATCTGGCCTCAGACACTTAACACTTACTAGCTGTGTGACCCCAGGCAAGTCACTTAACCCCAATTGCCTCACCAAAAAAAAAAAATTGTGAGTCAAGTGGATCAGGAACCATTCCCAACTCTGAGAGAAATCACTAAAAAGCTATAGACTGAGGCCCCCTTCTCAGATCAAAAAAAAAAAAAATCAGATCTTGAGGAGACTAAAACACAGCCTCCTAAAGACAAAATAGATAATCCACCTACATAGCAAGAGTCATCTGGGTTGAGATGACAGTTGAATCAATAGAGTTGACAAGATCACCAAAGAAAGTTTGAAAGGAATCCAGGCCAGAGTTGGAGTCATTACATTACAACCAACACAGCAGAAAAGATAGAGAAGTAGGGGAGGTTATTTCAGGCAGAGCCTTATATAGAAGTAGGGGAAGGTATTTCAGGCAGAGCCTTGCAGGTATCCCTAACCTAAAAATGGGCCCCAGTCAAATACATTTTCAACCCCACCCCCTTCTTCCTCGTGTGGTTAGGAAGGAGGGAAGGAAAGGGAGGAAGAAAGGGGAGGAAGGAAGAGGAGGGAGGAAGGACAGGATGGATGGAAGGGAGGAAAGGACCAACTCGTTAATATTATTTATTAATATTGTTACTATGTTCCAGGCACTGTGCTAAACACTTTACAAATATCTCATTTGATTCTCACAACAACTCTAGGCAATAGGTGATATTATTATCCCCATTTATAGTTGAGGAAACTGAGGCAGACAGAGGGTAAGTGACTTGTCTGGGGTCACACAGCTAGTAAGTGTCTGAGGTTGGATTTGAACTTGGGTCTTCCTGACTCCATGCCCAGTGCTCTATCATCTATAGCAGTAGACATATAAGCTGTGATACTGAAAAGCTGTGTATAAATCAAATATTTGAAATGGAGTAGGGAAAGTTGTTATTTAAAGGATGGTTTTTGATGAATCCTTAAAAAAAAAAAAGAATCTTTTAGTAAAGTCAACAATTGGTCCATAATATAAGGACTAATATAATATGTTATAAGTTTAGATGTTTGCACTTTGGAATTTTTCTATTAAAAAAATTCTAGGGGCAGCTAGGTGGCACAGTGGATAAAGCACAGGCCCTGGATTCAGGAGGACCTGAGTTCAAGTCCGGCCTCAGACACCTGACACTTGCTAGCTGTGTGACCCTGGGCAAGTCACTTAACCCCCATTGCACCACCAAAAAAAAAAATTCTACAAATACTGTTTTCTTTTATCAACTGTTATTTACCACTGACAGTTTTTGGTACTGTTTCAGGCCCTCCTGGTCCCCGAGGACCTAAAGGTGACAGAGGACCCCAAGGACCTGTTGGTCCGACTGGCAACAAAGGACAGAAAGGAGAAAAGGGGGAGCCAGGGCCACCAGGCCCAACAGGTGAAAGAGGCCCAGTTGGACCAATTGGCCCTCCAGGGGACAAAGGCAGTAAAGGCTCCAAAGGATCCCAAGGACCAAAAGGACAAAGAGGATCCCCAGGGAAGACTGGCCCCCCAGGACCAAGTGGAGACCCAGGTCCTCCAGGCCCTGCTGGCAAAGATGGTGCTCCTGGCCCACAGGGTCCCCCTGGCTTCCAAGGATTACAGGGCACTGTGGGAGAACCCGGAGTTCCTGGTCCCCGAGGACTTCCCGGACTACCTGGTGTGCCAGGCATGCCAGGTCCAAAGGGCCCACCCGGGCCACCAGGACCCTCAGGAGCAATGGCACCACTTGCTCTACAGAATGAACCAACACCAGCACCAGAGCCTAATGGTAAGTCTGGGTGGTCTCAGAGGAAAGCTGGGGAGGGCATCTGCACAGTAGAACACATGGCTTTGACTCACCTTCATAGAATGTTTACTATGCTCTGTCCTGCGATCCCATCTTATTTAGCAGCGAAAGGATCACGCAGGGCAAGAATGAGAACCCTGCTGCTTTAACAGGCATAAGCACCATGTGGTGTCACTCAAATTCATGTGTTTCTTTCTCTCAATGTGATCAGGTTTTCTACTCCTTGTTTATTTAGCTGGGTTGGACTTTCAGAAAGCATGCCCTTCAGAAAACATGTCCTCTATTGAAACCTGAGGTTGGACACCACATGAGTCTTCTTTTCATTTATTCTCTTCACCCTGGGGATGAAAGTGTTCTTCAATTCACCCCATTAATATTCACACTGAGCCCTCTGTTACCCATCTATATGCAATTCATTTTTCCAAAATATGTGGTAGTTCCTATACTAATATGTTTAGCACAGCTCTAATAGTTTACATATATGTGTGTATGTACTTTTTGGTATTACAAATTTATTTTGTTTTCAATTCACAGGACAAAAACAAACATTTCTATAACACAGTACAATAAAAAAAGATTGCACCTGAAACCATAAATTTACCATGTTCAACTTGCTATTTCCTCCAAATATACAACAAAGTTATGTGCATTTCTTTTTTTCCCTTTTTTTCTTCCCCCCACCCTAGAGATGGCTATCATTATACCCAAATAGGTGTGTATACATACACATATATATATGTGTGTGTGTGTGTATGTGTGTGTGTATGTATGTATGTATGTAAAATCATTCTATACATACTTCTATTTATCAGTTCTTTCTCTGGATGCAGATAGTGTCTTTCTTCATATGTCTTTTATTTTTAACTTGTATATTTATAATAGTCACTCAAAATCATTCTTGAAGCAATAGTGCTATTACTGTATACAGTGTTCTCTTGGTTCTGCTCACTTTGTTCTCATCATTTTGTGCAAGTCTTTCCATGACTTTCTAAGATCATTGAGCTCCACATTTCTTATAGCACAGCAGTATTCCATCACAATCATATACCACATGGCAAAGAATTGGAAATCGAGGGAATGCCCATCAATAGGGGAATGGCTAAACAAATTGCGGTATATGAATGTAATGGAATACTATTGTGCTATAAGAAACAATGAGCGGGAGTTCAGAGAAACCTGGAAGAACTTAGATGAACTGATGCTGACTGAGAGGAGCAGAACCAGGAGAACATTGTACACAGTAACAGCAACATTGTGTGATGAACAATGGGGATAGATTTGGCTCTTCTCAGCAGTGCAACAATCCAAAATAGTTTCAAAGAACTCATGATAGAAAATATTCTCAACATCCAGAAAAAAGAACTATGAATTATGAATGCAGATTGAATCATACTATTTCTACTTTTGGACTGTTTTTTTTCCTTCTTGTTTGAGATTTTTCCTTTGTGCTCTGATTCTTCTTTCACAAGATGACTAATGTAGAAATATGTTTGATGTGACTGTACATATACAACCTATATCAGACTGCTTTCCATCTTGGGGAGGAGGGAGGGGAGGGTGGGAGAAAAGAAAATTTTGGAACTAAAAATCCAGTGTAAACAAATGTTGAAAACTATCCTTATATGTAATATGTAACTGTAAAATAATGATTTTTTAATATTTAAAAATTTATTTAAAAAATTACACCACAACTTGTTCAGACATTCCCCAATTGATGGGGGTCTCTGCAATTTCCAGTTCTTTGCCACCACAAAAAGAGCTACTATAAGCATCTTATTCACTTTCAAAGTTACAATTACTATTTGTGAATTTCCCTCCATCTTATTTTTACTCACTATTTTCTTTCTCAGACTTTCTTTTTACCCTAACCCTTTTACCTTATCTTCTCCCCCCAACACTTCACCCATCCCTCTAAGAGTCTCTCTACTCCCCAATTTCAATCCACACACCCCTCCAAAAATCCCCTACCCTCTAAAACAAAAGACAAATTAGCTTTATATTGGCCATGGCCTTAAGTTTAATCATCATGAGTTATAAACAAGATTGGGGAATAGGCTACATTCTTAAGATAAAGAAAAGGCATTTTTATTAATCAATAAAGTATAACATCAATGCAATATGTTATAACTTCGAAAAAATCCCCCACCCTCCTACATCCCAATCCACAAACCCCTCTAAAAGTCCCTCCCCCACACTGTCCCCCAGTTTTCTCACCTCTCTACATGTTCAGAAAACTTCTACACAATTCCATATGTTTACTTTGTTTCCTCTTCAATCCAGATGAGAGTAAGGTTCCAACATTACCAGCCCTCCACCCCGCCCCCCCGCCTGCTTCCTCTGTATTACTTCTTCCTTTCATACCCCATTTTTATAATATAATTGCTCTCTTTTACCTTTTCCTACCCAATTTTATTTTTAGAATCACCCCATCATATACAACCCAGCCCCAACCTTTCTTGCAAACTAACTTAGTAATGACGACAGTTTCTAAAATACTGATAACATTTTCATATATATAAGTAGTTTGACCTTAATGAGTGCCTTTTAATTAGTCATTAATGTTTTTCTTATATTTCTCCTGTATATACATTTATACATACATATACACCTATATGTATGTCACTGGCCCAGGAAACTCTAAAACTATCAATAAATTGCAAGGCAGGTGCCAGTTTGCAGTGGTAGAGGGGATTTTCCAATCAATGAAATCAGAGGTCTGTTGTTTCCCATTCCCCCAAAAAATTGTTAGATCTAAGACTTAACTTTTCTCTTCAATCCAGACATAATTCTGACCAGCAAAGTACTCTTGAGAAGACTTGGGTTTTCATTATTGCTACCTTGGTTTATTTTTTTGTCCTAAGTCCTGGATCCTTACATCCAGTTGTTTATAGACACCATATGGATTCCAGACTATAGTGCACATCTGTGCCTTTAGGTTTTTTCCCCCTGTCTTCAAACAGACTAATCCAGATGCAAATCAAGTCTAAAGACAGGGAAATGATAGTCCCACAAATAGCTATTTCCTAAATTATGTGGTCTCAACTACTGTGTGGAATCTTGTAACTCACTTCTAAGTTAAACTTTATATTAAGCACATACATAAAGTTTTGCAATATGTGTCTCTTCATGAGTTCTGCGCAACAAAATGCCTGGCTATCCCTTGGAAGCAACCAGGAGCCAACTGTATGTCTCTTGAATATTCCTGAGAAGGGACATCATACTCATGCTGTTTTAACCAGTTTTTAAATGTTCATTTTCCTAGGATGCCCCCCTCACTGGAAGAACTACACAGACAAATGCTATTATTTTTCAACAGAAAGAGAAATTTTTCATGATGCAAAACTTTTCTGTGAAGACAAGTCTTCACATCTCATCTTCATAAACACAAAAGAAGAACAGGTAAGTCAGGCAATTTAAGGAGACGAAGTCACATCACTGAGGACAAGTAGATACAAAGATACTGAACATTCACAGTCAAGTAAGCATATCCAGAAGGCAAACTCTTTGCATTTATCCAGTAGACAAACAGGAAGAATTGATTTTATAAAAAGTTTTTCTCATCCCTTCTAGTATGGAAATGTTACTTAATTGTGTGAGAGGAGAGCAAATTATTAGACCCCAAAGTAGCCATGTTGATAGACATGGGAATTTTTCCTTTGGCACCAGTTCTTTAATTGGAAAGAAACAAAAGTATTATTAAGGAAATGGGAGAACCAGTCAAGGGAATATAGTAAGAAGTATTAAAAGTATACAACAAGAATTTAAATGCCTGGGGGCAGCTAGGTGGTGCAGTGGTTAAGCACTGGCCCTGGATTCAAGAGGACCTGAGTTCAAATCCGACCTCAGACACTTGACACTTACTAGCTGTGTGACCCTGAGCAAGTCACTTGACCCTCATTGCCCTGCCCCCAAAAAAAGTTTTAAAAAAGTATTTGGGGCAACTAGGTGGCACAGTGGATAGAGTACTGGCCCTGGAGTCAGGAGGACCTGAGTTCAAATCCAGCCTCAGACACTTGACACTTACTAGCTGTGTGACCCTGGGCAAGTCACTTAACCCCAATTGCCTCACAAAAAAAAAAAAAAAAAAGGATTTAAGTGCCTGATATGTATAGAGCATCATACTAGAAGGGAGATATAAAAATCAGTAAGCTGCAGTCCTCAACCTTATGGAACTTACACTTTAATAGGTGTGGAGAGGAAAAGACATATACACAAATAATCATGATACAGAATCAAAAAGAGAAGTTCATGGAAAATCTATAAGCAATACATTGTCCAAAGTCTAAAAAAGAAAAGCTCATTTACAACTTTGGGAATGAAGAAAGTAATTGGGGGGTGGGGGGGGCAGTGAGGGTTAAGTGACTTGTCCAGGGTAACACAGCTAGTAAGTGTCAAGTGTTTGAGGCTGGATTTGAACTCAGGTCCTCCTGAATCCAGGGCCAGTGCTTTTATCCACTGCGCCACCTAGCTGCCCCATAGAAAGTAATTTTTGAGCTGGATTCTAGGGACTGGGTTGAAATTCATCAGGCAGAGATGAGGGAAAAAATATGCATTCCACACATAGGAATTGGCATAAATATAAACATAGTTGTGGGAAAATATGAGATGTGCGCATGTATCTAGTCATTTTTCAGTTGTTTGGCTCTTTGTGACCCTGTTTGGGATTTTCTTGGCAAAGATACTGGAGTGGTTTGCCATTTCCTTCTCCAGTTCATTTTATGGATGAGGAAACCAAGGCAACAGGGTTAAGTGACTTGTCCAGAGTCACACAGCTAGTAAGTGTCTGGGGCCAGATTTGAACTCAGGAAAACAAGCCTTCCTGACTTCAGACCAGGCACTCTATCTGCTGTTCCACCTAAATGCCCGAGATTTGTACTGAGTTGGATATACATGTAGTAGAACAAGGCTTCTTATACTTTTTCCACTCGTGACCCCTTTTCACCTGAAAAATTTTTACACAATCCCAGATATATAGGTACATAAAATAGGTATACATAACCTTTTACTATTGCCAAATTTTTCCCAACCCCCACATTCAGTTATACGATTCCATATTGGGGTCATGACCACCCACAGTTTAAGAAGCTAGGTGGTATGGGGCAGCTAGGTGTCACAGTAGATAAAGCACCAGCCTGGATTCAGGAGGACTTGAGTTCAAATCCGACCTCAGACACTTGACATTTACTAGCTGTGTGACCCTGGGCAAGTCACTTAATCCTCATTGCCCCACAAAACAAACAAAAACTAACAAACAAACAAAAAACAAAAACAAAGAAGCTAGGTGGTAGAAGATGGAGCAAGAAGAGCACAGTATGGCACTTAGAATGTACCTGCTCATTTCTACTAAGACCCTCCAGCAATAGTTTCCTGGAGCCCTTCCCACAATAGCTGACCGGGTTTGGAACACAGAGGAGAAGATGGCAAGAGGGTCAAGTGACCCAGGCATTTTTAGCAGGTCAGCCTAAAATAATTTATTATCAAAGAAAAGCAATTATCACAGCCCCCCAACAAGGATATAAAAGGGTAAAAGAGAAAGATAAATAAAAATATATAATTAGAAATGAAAACAGGGCAGGAGAAAGCAGTTTAATGTATTCTAACAAATACATTCCTTAAAAAGAAGCTGGATTTCTAAATAGTTAAATTTTTTTAAAAGGCAACTAACTAACCTCAAAACCCCTGTGAGTTATCTCTCTTAAGGAACAGTACCTTACCACTTGTTTTGCAGCAATGGATAAAAAAGCAGATGGTGGGAAGAGATAATCTCTGGATTGGCCTTACAGACTTTGAACAGGAAAATGAGTGGAAGTGGCTCGATGGAACAGCACCGCAATACACGTGAGTACAAAAAAGTTTCCTAGAGTTTCATCAAATTGATAGTAAGTTCCTTGAGGGCAGGGACTATCTTTTACTTTTTTTTATATCTCCAACACTTAGCACAGTACCTGAAGATAGTAGGCACTTAATAAACATTTATGGATTGATAGAGCAGTGGTTCAGTAATTATGCAGCCTTACACACACACACACACACACACACACACACACACACACACACACACCATTTCCTGTCTTTCTCCTTAGCCATATTACCTAGAGAATTCCCTCCAAATTTATAGGCACTGGTAATTCCACATCAAGAAATTGCTATAGGGGCAATTGCTAGGTGGCACAGTGGATAAAGCACCGGCCCTGGATTCAGGAGGACCTGAGTTCAAATGTGGCCTCAGACACTTGACACTTACTAGCTGTGTGACCCTGGGAAAGTCACTTAACCCTCATTGCCCCGCCAAAAAAACAAAACAAAAACAAGAAATTGCTATGTACTCATTTTACAGTTAAGGAAACTGAGGCAAACCTGGATCAAGTGACTTCCCCAATGTCACATCACAATGAGGATGCCAGGGCCAGCATTCCATCTACTGAGCCAACTAGATACCTCAAGTATTTGGGGAGAAGTGTTTTGTTTTGTTGCGGGGGGGTTTTGATGGACTTTTGTTTTTGCTGTTGTTTTTGGCCAAAAGGAAAACTGAATATTAAATGGCAGAAGTATAGAATCGCAGTATGATACATTATGCCAAGACAATGTTCTAAATGTTGTCCTGGGTGAATAATAAAAGACAGGAGCTTCTTGACCACTGAGATTTTTCTCAGCAGCAATTCTGTTAGCTATCGTATGGAGCTCTTGTCAGTGGCATATTATCAGGACAACTAAGCCCAGTTTATTATCTTGACCTAACATCTAATTATAAAATGAAAACATTATGCCCTTCTCACAAACTGGAATTTCAGTGGGGTGGCAAAATCATTGGATTTGTGGGATGGAATCATCTAGAAGACCAAGGATTTCTCATAGATATAACTGAGAAACCAGCCCTATAAAAACAAGTATAGAACAATGGAAGCAATTTTAATTTACTTTAATTTACTTCCTTGACCACAGTATCTTCTCCAAACATATTGGCTTGGAGCCTCTTTCTCAACCCATATTGTCTATTAACAAGAGGGAAGATATACAGATTTGAATTTTATTTTATTTTCCTGCTTTACCAAAATAGGACATGTAATAATAACAACCCAATGCTGGATGGGTCAAAGCACTTACTTTCTCTCATTCCAAATAAGGGCTCCCTTTCATCTGTAGGGGCAGGCAGGTGTCACAGTGGATAGAACACCAAGCCTGGAGTCAAGAAGACTCATGTCCATGAGTTCAAATCCTGACTCAGATACTTACTAGCTGTGTGACCCTGGAAAAGTCACTTAACCCTATTTGCCTCAGTTTCTCCATCTATAAAATGAGCTAGAGAAGTCGACGGCACACCACTCCAGTATATTTGCTAAGAAAACCACAAATGGGGTCCCAAAGGGTCAGACAACTAAAAATGACTGAATAACAACTCATCTCTGGACACGAGTGGGAAGACTTGGTTCAGAACTGTTAGAGCCTGGAAGGATTCTTTTCTCAAACTCTCTGGTTATTGACGTCCCTAGCTTGGAGCCCCAAGAAAATTTATTTATAGCTTAAACCAACTCATATCCAGATTCTCCCAAAAAAAAGGAGAGGAGGTAGAAAAGGTACTCAATGTACAAAGTAAATCAGATATGGAGCAGCTATTTTCTGCCACCACACAAAAGAAATGCTTAACACAAGAGAGTCACAAATACACATTGACAGAAGATTTAAATACCTATCGGCAGTGACAATTAATAACTGCTATTATACTCTCTCAAGAAGTCTATACTTAAAACATTAAGATATGAAGCAGTTTGTGGGACTGGTAAATTAGCCTTTCACATTTAACCTTGGTTCTATATTGTCCAATTAATTCCCATATCTTCCACCAAGGCTGTCCAGGAATTGGATTCCTCCTTCTGTTGGTCAGCCTCTCTGAAGCAGAAACTCTTCCTGCTGTCAGTCAGCTACCACTGAACAACCTATGTCCCACTTCGAACTTCCCAGTCAGTTCCCACTGAAGAACTCATGATCTCCAGGTCTCCTTTCAAAATCACAAGGTTGTCTCCATAGCTGAAAATGTCCATACCCCAGGATCACTACTCAGTCAGCCTTGTTCAAAAGAACAGAACACTGGGCAGCTAGGTGGTGCAGTGGATAAAGCACTGACCTTGGACTCAGGAGGACCTGAGTTCAAATACAGCCTCAGACACTTGACACTAGCTATGTGACCCTGGGCAAGTCACTTAACCCTCATTGCCCTGCAAAAAGAGAGAGAAGAGCAGGCTAGAGAGAGAGAGAGAGAGAGAGAGAGAGAGAGAGAGAGAGAGAGAGAGAGAGAGAGGGAGGGAGGGAGGGAGAGAGAAGATATAAAGTCGTTATAATAGAAAACTGAAGCAAGAGCTACAGAGGGAAATAGCAGGGGAGGGGGAGAGGGAAGGGTAGGGGAGAAGCACAGACAATTAAAGAAAAGAAGATTGGTTTTCTTTGCTTGATAGGGTGCCAGGATCATTATTTTTTATTTGGGGAAGTCTCCTCCACAATTGCAGCACTTTCCTCACGGCTATAAATGAAAAAAAAAAAAGCAAGAAAAAAGAAAGTTCTGGGTTGGACTATTCAAGAAATCCAATCTTAATCCTTTCCTCTAAGAAAAAGTCGATGCTGGCCCATATGGAATGGATTGAGCAGCAACAGATATATCCAAGCCAGCTCTCCCAAGATGAAACTGGGCTCTCCTTCCCCAGGCTCCAACAAGAATTATGTGCTTTGGGAGTGAAGCACTGTAGGTAGTACCTGGGACTCAGATAAGTATTAAATAGCAAGCTAGCTGGTTTGGAATGCAATCCTCAAACCACAGACGCTTTTTCAGAGACCCTTGGAGAGTTTGGGCTTTTGCATCATAGCCACAGTGCTCAGATTCTGCTTCTCATTTTCCACAGAAAGGAATAAATGTAAATATAAGAATCTCGAGGATCAAATTTTAAAATATAGTATGACAAGAATAAAATATTCAGAGATAATTCAAGGCCTCAGAAATTAAATACCAAAATGGATAATAACGGATGTTGCATAAACTCCAAGAGAGGGGGGTCCACACATTGTTAAATGCCTAATCAGAGCTTCCTGTGGGGAAAATGTAATAGGGAAAAAAAAAACATTCATGATATATCTTACCATAGATTACACTAAAAAAAAAATTGAATAAATCATCACATGTTCACTTTCCTTCTCAATTCTGTACTGACAATCAGTTCAACACCCTCCCCCATCTCTCCTTTGCTCTAGTTTATGTGGAAGAAGTGGTCCTTGTCATCCCATCTATTTATACCCTTAATTTCATTTTCTAGGGGCAGCTAGGTGGCGCAGTGGATAAAGCAGTGGCCTTGGATTCAGGGGGACCTGAGTTCAAATCCGACCTCAGACACTTGACACTTACTAGCTGTGTGACTCTGGGCAAGTCACTTAACCCCAACTGCCTCACCAAATAAATAAATAGATAGATAAATAGATAGATAGATAGACAGATAGATAAGAATAAAAATTTTCATTTTCTCTGTCCCTTCTAGGGGCATGGCCCTTTTATTACAGCCATTCCATCTATCATATCCCGTCTATTTTTATCTCCTTCCCTACAAATGCCCCCAAATCTCTCCATTCCTTAAAAAATTTTTTTTCATTTGACCCTGCCATCCTCTCAACCATCCACCTGTGCTTGTCCTCCCTTCCGCAGCTGGCTGAAGTCCTAGAAAAAGTTATTTACACTCATTGATAACTCTCGTCTCCCACTAACTTCTCAATCTTTCTCATTGTGACTTTACTCCATCATTTAAATGAAATTGCTCTGCCCAAGTTCTCCAATGATCTCTTCATTGCTCAAGCCAACGGCCTTTTCTCAATCCTGATCCTTTTTTACCTCTCTGCAGAGAATTTTTTTTTAATAACACTGCTCTGTCATGATTGGGGCAGCTAGGTGGCAGGCCTGGAGTCTGGAAGATTCTTCTTCCTGAGTTCAAATCCAGCCTCAGACACTTACTAGCTGTGTGACCCTGAGCAAGTCACTTAACCCTGTTTGCCTCAGTTTACTCATCTGTAAAATGAGTTGGAGAAGGAAATGGCAAACCTCTCCAGTAGCTTTGCCAAGAAAACCCCAAATGGAATCACACAGACTCAGATACTACTACAAACATCGACCAACGACAAGACTACCAGTACTCTGAGTATCTTGACCTCAGTCTGGCATTTGGTCCTACATGTTGCATTATATTCTTTCCTTTGCCTTCTCTAGCCTCACATCTCTTAATCTCTCGGGGCATCATTTTATTGTGTGCCATTAAGGTGCTGGAGAGAGATTTCTCTTCTGAACACTTGACAATTGCTCATCCATACAATCCTTAGAAATGCCTTTCCAACTTGCTAGCACCTGCTAGAGCTTGTCATCTCCTGGCACAGCCCTCCAGAACCCAAGGTCACTTTCACAGGCAAGTGATGAGCATGGACCAGTACACCCTGGAGCAGTAGTGCCATTGGTCTTTCATCGGACCCCCCAGGGTGGGTTAGCATACCCGGCCCCATGCTCTGCCCATATTTGAAGTCACCGCATCTTGATATGTAAGATTTTTGTGACATACATTACACAATTATAATGTGCATCAGCATTACAAAAGATGGAAACGTAACCTGTGCATACTCTTTCCCTCTAATTGATCATCCTTTTTGTGTCTAATACAAAAATGAACTGACTATAAGAGTAGAAAAAAAAAAAGAATGCCTTAGAGTATAATTCTTTTATACATTGAAATTGTAGCTAGGATCCTATTTGGCCAGCAATAAGCTTGTTCAGACAAAGGAATGACACCTCCATAGCAGAGCACCAAGAGCAAGCCCATGTTTGGAGGGGCATAAGCAATAACTCACTCCATTTCCACTCATCGCAATTCAGCTAGAAGGGCAATGGACCAAATCACCAGTGAGAAATCCTCGACAGTGCAGACTGCTCTACCAGGAAGGGATTCTCTAGAAAAGGCATACTTACTAGTAACACTTCCAGAGCCTCACCATTGGGAGTTTCTTGGCCTTTAAATTTCGGTCTATTTTGTGGCCAGTGAGAAAGCATGCTGATTTGGCGAGTCTGGAAAAGACCACAGCTAATATTTAGAACTTAAGCTTTCATCCCTCTGGATGAAAATTAAATACTCTAGGAACTTTCAGACCCACCAGCATAGCTCTGGGGATGCTGGAACATTTTTAGAATGTTTTCGTATTTGTGGGTAAGTTTATCTATGTGATAGAAACAGTTTCAAAGTTTTCTGATGTACTCAAATTAAGTTGTTAAAGCACCAGTGCTTTGTACAAATAAATCCATTAGATTGTGAGCTTCTCAAGGGCAGAAACTGCCTTTTGCTTTTCTTTGTATTTTTAGCCTAGTGTATAATAGGCACTAAATAAATATTTATTGACTTATTGACTGACAAATGCTTGGCTACAATTTGCTGCTGATTTATGCCTACCACTGCTTGAGAATCAGGCACTTTTCCATCTATGGCTTTAGCCTCTCATGCTGTGAGATAATATAAATGATTATAATATGTAACCAAGAGAAACATTTAAATACAAAAATTGCAACAGATATATGGAAGAGGCATGTTGTACAAGGAGAAAAAAACAATAGGTGCTTGTGAGATAAAGAGAAGGATGTTTCAGGGCAGCTTGGCAGTACAATGGATAGAGCACCTGCCCTAGATTCAGGAGAACCTGAGTTCAAATCCAGCCTCAGACACTCAACATTTACTAGCTGTGTGACCCTGGGCAAGTCACTTAACCCTCAACGTCCTGCCAAAAAAAAAAAAGTGCCTTCCCTCTGAAGATGTTGTTGTTCAGTCTTTTGAGTCGAGTCCAATTTTTCATGACCCTATTTGAGATTTTCTTGGAAGAGATACTGAAATGGTTTGCCATTTCCTTCTCCAGCTCATTTTACAAATGAGAAAACTGAGGCAAACAAGGTGAAGTGACTTTCCCAGGGTCACACAGCTAATAAGTGTTTGAGGCCAGATTTGAACTCAGGAAAGAGATTCTTCCACTGTGCCACCAGCCTGCCCCCAATTTATCCCACATGTATATTGTTTGTATGTAATTGTTTTCAGGTTGTCTCCCCTCTTGGACTGTGAACTCCTTGAGAGTTTCACTGGGTTTTTTTGTTTTGGTTTGGTTTTTTTGCATTTCTTTGTATCCTCACTACTCGGCACTGTGTAATTGCTTAATAAATACTAATTGACTAATTGATCAAAATCATAGAAATCAGAGACCTGAAATAAAGCTTGGAGGACATCTTGTTCAAATCATACCAGAAGCATGGATCCCCTGCACAATATCCCCATGATTCCTATTCATTATCATTTAAATTTCATATGAAGACCTCTGAGGACAGATCACTGACCACTTCCAGATGTGGCCCATTCCAGGGCAATTTGAATTTTGAGGCAGTTTGCTTATATTGAGCAGGAGTCTAGTTCTGAAGCTGCTCTACACCGATGTTATCTATTCTCTGGGGACATCCCTGTTATCTCTCCTCCTAGCCCCAGTTGTTCCCTCTGTGTCTGGTTCCAAAGGATGAAGGACAGGAAAAACATCAAAAGCTTGAAAAAAGTTTTGTTGGTTAAGTTAAAAATTAAAGACAATGTTATTAGATCACAGCAACCTCTGTAATTTTCAACCAGTTCCCCTTTTGTCTGTCTCCTCCAATATATTAAACTCAGATGCATGAAAAATAATTTGAAAGTGAAGAACCAAATGGAAATGAAAAGATTTCTATTTGTCCCTTCTATGTGCTTGACACATTCAGCACTTCTTGTTCAGTTGTTTTCCGTCATGTCTGACTCTGTAACCCCATTTGGATTTTCTTGGCAAAGATACCAGCATGGTTTTGCAATTTTTTTCACCAGCTTAGGACACTGAGACAAACAAGGTTAAGTGACTTGCCCAAGGTCATATAACTAGTGTGTGAGGCCAGATTTTAACTTGAGTCTTTCTGATTCCAGTCTCTATGCACTGTGCCGCACGTGCTAAATTTTGTTTTATTACTATGTAAGATTCACTCGATTTATCAATTAATTGAGAAGTGTATGGGGTGGGAGTAAAAGGGAAGAAGCAGCTATAATAGCCTTTGCTTATACAACTGTGAAGTACACAATGGCCTCTGACTCTCTAATCCAGTGTAGTCCTCGGCAAAATTAAAATATAAGCCCAACCTCACCTGCTTATGAAAATTAAGAAAGTGTACTAGTAATATCGTGCTGTTCAATAACCTGCATACCATTAATACCTGCAGAGAACCCAAACGAGGTATCACAAAATGGACAAAAACAAAAGACAATATAAATTCAACAAACTCTACATTCCAATTCTCTATGCATTTTCCTTATCTTCCTCATCTACCTTTCAGATTTTCCTCGCCATCCTCAAAAGTATCTTTCTACTTTTTGCCTCATATAAGGTAGATAGATTGACAGATAGAATAAGCATTTACCAAGAATTTTCTAAATTCCAGGTGATACACTAAGTTTTGGTCAGTACCTCCCTTAAAGAGCTTGTATTCTAATAGTGGAAAACAGTGCATGAAAGAGATCTGGAAAAGGAAGGGAGGGCAGCATGGTGTGGACAAAGTGAGAAGTTGCAATGAAGACTGGTTTCGGGCTAGATAAGGCCAAAACTCGCTTATCAGAGGTTGGTTCACATCTGGTTACAGTTCCCTCCAAATTATCTTTCCATTACTAAATAGACTTGAGTGTGGTCTTTTAAGTCACTCTTTATAAAGAATACCCCAAAGTACACATTTGAGAGGAAGTTATACCGTGTGTGTGTGTGTGTGTGTGTGTGTGTGTGTGTGTGTGTGTGTGTGTGTGTGTGTGTGTTTAACTTTACGGTCAACATCAAATGTCTTTTGTAAATGTGATCGGGGCTGCTGGTCTTACCCTTAGAGGTTTCTGATGATATGGGGTGTCCTTGAATAACCTCAGGACTGCGTGTTACTGATGGGAAAATGACTCATCATTTCTGGAAAGCTGTGTGCATCCTTTTCCAGATGTTTTCTCAGACCCTCCACATCAGGCAGGCGTGTCCCGAAGCTGATCATGGCATCCTTTCAGGCAGTAACCACAAGCTTCTGTATAGCAACCTGTTTCTTAGAAGGGGGAAAAAAAACTACTTCTGAGGGCTGAGATTGGAAGTACATCTAATTTATTAAATGAAAACATAATGAAGAAATGCTAACTCTGCCAAACAAAGATCCTAAGGGTTGTTTCAAATTACACAGTCAAAGTTAACAAGCCTTAAAACAAACCCACCCTAAAGAAGCTTACTTGTTGTTTCTGTTTTTTAATTCCTTGAAAAAACTGACATATTCTAAACAGTTAAGTAGTAAAACTAAATTTATCTTTCTCATCTAGAACAATCAACAAAACAACCATGGAACAAGTCATAGCTATTTGTTTATCATTAGAGGGATTTTTAGAAGTACAAAGCATTTCCTTGTATACTGGGGAACCTAGGTGACATAGTGGAGAGAACACTGGGCCTGGAATCTGAAGACCCCAGTTCAAATCCAGCCTCAGGCACTGATTTGCTGTGTGATCCTGGGCAACCTCTGTTTTACTCAGTTTCCTCATCTGGAAAATGGGGGTAATAATAGCACCTATCCCCAGGGTTGTTATGAGGATCAAATGAGATAATAAATGAAAAACATTTAACATGGAACATAGTAAGTGCTTTATAAATGTTATTATTATTAACTTTAACAATTCTGTTCTTATTTTTCAACCAAATATCAAAATATATAAAAATCCAAATAAATTTTTAAAAGGCTCTCTGCTCAGAAGTAATAAGAAAAAACAATGTATGGGAATAATGTCCTCTCTCTCTCTCTCTCTCTCTATATATATATATATGTGTGTGTGTGTGTGTGTGTGTATACATATATATATACACACACAAACGACACTCCCCCATATCTCTCAAAGCTAATAGAATGAGGACTGAATTTAGAATCATAAGACCTAGGTTCAAATCCCAGCTCTAGCTCTCACTCACTGTGTGATCCTGAGCAAGTCAAATAAGCTCTCTGGGTTCCAGTTTCTTCATCTGTAAAATGAAGGTGATATAAGACTAGATGACCTCTAAAGTTCCTTCTAGCTCAAAAACTATGACCTATGTTAAAAATTTATCATTCACCTCATCATGATAAACTAACTACATAATTTATTGAAAGTTAGGGTGATTGTCCCCCCACCACTATGCACTAAAATAGCATACTGAGTCGATTTCACTGGGGCAGGGTAAACAAACACCCCAGGGGGTGCAGCATCAGACTTTAGGCCTCCTGACCTTGCTATCCCCATTGTATTGACTTGAGAGATTCCCTTCTCAGCAGCTGCACATATGCTTTTCATTCCCCCAAAAAGAATGCACTGTTTTTTAAATAATGTATTTTCATTTCAGGACAGATACCGTGGCTTGATTTTTTCAAATTTATTTTTCTGCTCTTGATCAAAGATGTCACACTGTGCAAATAACATTCTATTTTTGTTTTTACAAAAGAAATTGGAAAACTGGACAGCCTGATAACTGGGGTCATGGCCATGGACCAGGAGAAGACTGTGCAGGGTTAATCTATGCTGGGTTTTGGAATGATTTCCAATGTGAAGACATTAACAACTTCATTTGTGAAAAAGACAGGGAGCCGGGTAAGAAGCTTGGAGTTCTTAAAAGGAAGAATTGTGGAGTTTCGGTCACCACCAACGGATGTTTAACTATATAACCTTTATTGTTTTTGACTAATCCAATGCAAAAGCATTCATTAAATCTTCCTATCTTGTTGCACCAACTTCATGTAATAATTTTTTAAAAAATAGATGTTGGGAGAGAAAATAAATATTTGTTAATTGAAAAAAAATTTAAGAAGAAAAAAAAGACAATGACACCATAAGATCCCCAAAGGCCCACAATGTGCCTTTATGAGATTTATTTAACTTTGCTCTATTCTTGAGTATCTCACATCTCTAATCTTACATGTGAGCTTTTTTTTAACACTGGAGATCTTAATGCAGCTTCCCTCACCAGAGCTATAACTCATTTAAAAGAATGGGGTCTTGGGGGCATCTAGGTGGCACGGTGGATAAAGCACCGGCCCTGGATTCAGGAGGACCTGAATTCAAATCCGGCCTCAGACACTTGACACTTGCTAGCTAACCCTCATTTAACCTTCATTGCCCTGCAATAAATGAATGAAGGAAAGGAAGGAAGAGAGAGAGAGAGAGAGAGAGAGAGAGAGAGAGAGAGAGAGAGAGAGAGAGAGAGAGAGAAAGAGAGAAAGAGAGAAAGAGAGAAAGAAAGAGAGAAAGAAAGAGAGAAAGAAAGAGAGAAAGAAAGAGAGAAAGAAAGAGAGAAAGAAAGAGAGAAAGAAAGAGAGAAAGAAAGAGAGAAAGAAAGAAAGAAAGAAAGAAAGAAAGAAAGAAAGAAAGAAAGAAAGAAAGAAAGAAAGAAAGAAAGAAAGAAAGAAAGAGTCCAAATTTATGATTTGGTTGAATCAAGTTTATCCAATTTGATTGTCAGTGGTGTAGCCTCTAGGGATAAGCATCTGGCTCTTGAATCTGATTAGTTGGTTTTTGTTTGTTTGTTTTGGGGAGGGGGCAAGGTTGGAAAAGTGTCAAAGGCTATAATTGTTTCGTTTGTTAATCATTCATTTCTTTGAAATTATATACACTAGGATGACTCTTAGGTGGGGAGAGGGTCAGGATGCAAAATAAATCTAGCCTATGTAAAAACAAAAGATATCAGTGAAAAATCTATTTTTAAAAAGAAATCATACATTATTATTTAAACCATGCATTTTAGAATCTTGAGCAGTAGAACAGGTTGGGTAGTCCTTATTTTAATACACTGTTAACCTGATTAAACATTAAAATTTGTTTTGTTCCTTTTAGAACCAACTTCTGCATTATAATAAGCTGTGAAATGACAGACATGGACACAAATTCTGGACATCTCCCAAAAGCAAAGAATGTGCCTTTCTGACTAGATCACTTGCTCACCCCATGGAAGAAGAAAGCTCTGAAAACTAAGTTCAACAAAAGATTCCTGCTGCAATTTTTTCTTCCCTTCCACCATTACTCAAGGACTTGGGACCTAGTTGATGGTCAGTGCACAGCTGGATGGAATCCTGTAACCTTTCTCAGCCAATAACCACCCAAATGTGTGAGTTCTCACTTCAGAAGCACAGGGATACTCCATTCTGAATGAGGGCTTGTTTTCCAGCTATAGGAAAAGCTTAAACATCTACTGTGTAAACAGCGTGGTACATTTGCTAAAATCCCAAATGTAGGAAAATTATACAGATATACATATATATATATATATAGTCCAAACTCTTAGTAATATGGAATATACTTTTAAGAGCTTTTAAAACTTTGTATTTTTGTACAAAATATTTGCTTTTTTTATATTTTTTTTTTCGGTTTTTATGGTCATTTTACCAATATAGTACATGAAGCCAAAGAAAACAATAATGGTACTAATAATAACTCATAGAGTTTCTTGTCAGATGCAGCTCTTCCCCATGGTAAAGGTTGTTATTCAGTGTTTTTTTAATTATACACACATGTTTATGTATGTGTACATATATACGTATGTATGTAAACATACATATATGTGTATGGGTGTATCATTTCCCCAGGGAATTCACTAACTTGAAATATCTTCATAGACTTTGGCAATGAGAAGTTTATGATTCCGTACAAGTCCAGACAGCCAGTAATGGTTAAAGTTGGTCTCTGTTGGTCACAGGGCCCATCACCAGACAGTCAACTCTATCACATTTAAAAGAAGTGGCTGTCTAAAGGCCATTTCTGATTTCTTTTGGGAAGGTGTTTATTGGAAAATGTAGACGGTCTCCATCTCTGGCTCTCTAAGGGGCTCCATTTAAGTTTCTAAGGAATTGCCCAGGGTCCCAGGAACCCCACAGCAGCAGGTGTTGCCTGCCAAGAGATCCAAGCGTTAGTTCAGCCAGCAGCACTGTCTTTGGAAAGACAGAAATAAACTATGTGCTGCCTGAAATGTTTGAGTTTTTTGAGTCAGGTTTCAGAAAAATAGTTCCAAAGCACATAGGTTCTGAAATGCCAGAATAAATGAAAGGCCACTAAATCACAATCTTGAAAATTAACTTTTTCCAACCCCTCTCCTCTGTGTATGAGCCCTTCACTAATCTCTCTCCTCATTCAGAAAACTAAAGTAAAATATATCTAAAACAGGCACTGGGCGCTGCCCATGCTCAGGGGTGAGGTCTCCACCCACCAGATGTCCTACCCTCCCTTCCCCAAGGAGCTGCCTAGGCAGTGCTGCTATCTATCTTAAATAAAAAAATTTTTAAAGAATAAAGAAATAGTTCAACTTTATCAATTGTGTGATTTGTCTTCAATTCAACCATTTGTCATAATTTATGCCACCTGCAAGTCCTTTTAGCTCAGTTTCGGAAAACTATCTCTATGACAACTTTGTGCCTGGATTGTACTAGAGACAAAATGAGTAGCTCATGATGCTCTGGGAGAGGACTGAAGGTTAAGACTCCCAGTCACCCTGCTCCAAAGCTCAAACCCAAAGGAGTCAGGTCTCCTATGACTCAAAGGCCTTTGTGGGCAAACCTCAACCCCCTTCCTGTTTTTCATCTGTCAATTGTGATTTGTCTCAAGAAGTAACTTGAAAAAAAGCCAAGGAATTCCTAATGTATACATCAGAAAGAAAGGCTAGTGGTGCTTGAACAGCTGAAAATATTCATGTCACAGTCAGTATATTTCTTCCAGCAAAAATGTTTCAATTTTCAGAAGGCAATTGGGAGACTTTTAATGATTTATTCAATAAAATCAGATGGTTTAAAACATTATGAGACAATCATATATGACTATATATTTGACTATGCGTAGACCAGATGTCTCTCCACAAGCTCAGAATTTAGGCCATTTTCAAGGGAATAAGTTTAGCAAAACTGTGACATTATCAAATGAGAGAATATATCTATAGCTCTTTGCAAACTTTAAAGCACTATGTAAATGCTAACAATTATTATTATACAAATAAGATCTTCAGATACCTGACTTGCTACCTGGCTTGTGAGGGAATGAAAAATGGTTTCCCCAGCAGTGGCCTAGAAAGAATGAAAGTTCAATTCACTAAAAAGGAGGGGGAAAAAAACAATACCTTTCTCTCCTTCCTTCCTCTATGACCAATCAGGCAGGAACAGCTACAGCCTCAGGAAAAAGGTTTTTAAGGAAGTAGAAAATTGTATAAATCAAGTAACCATACTGAGCATATAGATTTCTGCTCCAGACAGCAGAATTGATTTCCCCTTGAAAAAAAAAAAAAGCATCTTTTTAATTCATTCTTGACTTCAATGAGAACATGCTCCATTTTCATTAAGAGAGATAGGATGGTATTATATAAAAGCATACTTGTTATTTAGAAACAGAGTAACTGGATTTGAAAACTGACTATCACTAACTAGCTGGGAATCACTAAAACATCTTTACTGCTCAGCGTGTCAGTTTTGTATGTATATAGGACAGCTCAAAGCTTGGGAGGTGTTTTGCTGGTTATGTATACATAATAAAAACAAAGAGTCTGCCCTTTTAGCTTTTTTACTTGCTCAGATTTATTTACATGACAAGTTCCTAAGTATTTGAGGGTCATAGAAATAAACTGTGGGGGCTCAAACCCGCATAGTTCTTTGGGGTTCTTTTGGCAGAAGGCCCTACAATGGTTTTGGAGATAGAGAATCTACAGTAGGGAATTAACTCGGAGTTATAAAGACTTTCCAGCTCTAAGTGAGATAGTGTGATTAAGATGTGGATCCTCAGGGGGGCAGCTAGGTGGTGCAGAGGATGAAGTGCTGGCCCTGGATTCAGGAGGACCTGAGTTCAAATCTAGCCTCAGACACTTGACATTTTACTAGCTGTATGACCCTGGGCAAGTCACTTAACCTTCATTGCCCCACCCCACCCCCCAAAAAAAAGTTGCTGTAAAGATGTGGATCCTCCTTTCAGGAGAAAGGGAGTTCAAAAATCAGGCTTAATCTTAGCCTGGGGGCTATCTGACTTTTGTCCTTAGCTGACTATAGTGGCTCACAGCATCAGCTACAACTAAAGAGATGCCAGCCTTTTCCTATAAGGGAAAAGATTTCTAGAAAGGCACTCTAGCAGACAGGAGCCAGATGTCCAGTATACTCCCTGAAGAGATGAAGCCCAGAAGCTGGTAGCCCATAAACATTTGGCAAACATAAGACTAATGGCAGACATGGAACAGAAAAACATCCAGGAGCAATTACATGATACTAAGAGAGAGCAAAGCCCAGGGAGAATACATTATACAGGATGAGACAAAAGTCACCAAGTCACGAAGGAGGTTCAATATTTAATAACTCTTTTATTTTTTTGTTTTAATTTACAATACCATAGCATCATATGCAGTATGTAGGAAATAAAAAATAATTTTCAAAAAATTATTAAAATAGCAGACCCCTTCATGACTTTTGGCCCACCCTGTATATGAAATAGAAAGAGAAGGAGAGAGGGAGAAGGAGAAAGAGAGGGGGGAAGGAGAGAGAGAAAGGAGAAGGAGCATCAGGATGAGGAGGAATAGGAAAAGGAGAAAAAAGAGAAGGAAGAAGAGGAAAAGAGGAAGAAGGAGGAGGAGAAAGAAGAGAAGAACAAGAACAACAAGAGGGAAGGGAGGGAGGGAGGGAGGAAGGAAGGAAGGAAGGAAGGAAGGAAGGAAGGAAGGAAGGAAGGAAGGAAGGAAGGAAGGAAGGAAGGAAGGAAGGAAGGAAGGAAGGAAGGAAGGAAGGAAGGAAGGAAGGAAGGAAGGAAGGAAGGAAGGAAGGAAGGAAGGAAGGAAGGAAGGAAGAAGTAGAAGAGAGAAAATTCCACACAAGAACAAAAGAGATCAGAACAGTAGAAGCATCATGATAACATTACCAGAACACACCTTCGTCTGTGTGGAATCAAATGCCCCTCACTTGTATACACTGACTACATGTGTTCCCTATATGCGTTCCCCTAAACAAAAGTTCCCTGTGTGTATCCATTCTTCCCAGTGATGTTGCATGTATGTAGGAGATTATGCCCAAAATTTAGGGGGCATATTCTCCCTAAATAAGGAGGGAGGGGTTTTTTTACTGTATGTTATATACTATATTGCTATATAGTATATTACATATACAATATATATTTACTATGTAGTAATAATATATTTTATGTACAATGTTGTTTCAGTTGTGTCTGACTCTTTGTGAAAGGTATCAGAGGGGTCTGCCATTTCCTTTTCCAGCTCAGGAACTGAGGCAAACAGGGTTAAGTGATTTGCCCAGGATCACACAGATAATAAATGTCTGAGGCCAGATTTAAACTCAGGAAGGGTCTTCCTGACTCCAAGCCTAGCACTCTATCCACTGTACCACCTAGCTGCCCCTTTATACACTATACTATGCTATGCCATGCTATTCCATGCCATGCCATACTATACCATACCATACTATATTTTATTTTTGCTATACTACTTGACTAAATTACTTTAAACTAAGGGCAAGTTAACAGTCTGACTGACATGTTAGTCAACTAGTATTTTTTAAGTACCAACCACATACTAGGCACTCTGCTAAGCACTGGAAAGGAAATGAAAGGGGAGAAAAAAAACAGTCTCTGCTCTCAAGGAGCTAAACTCAGTGGGGATTAGAGATTCATGAGCTATGGTTTTGAATAGACTCAAAGACTACCTTGACTTTGTTCAGGCCCCATGAACTGAATGTGCAATGCTTCACGAGCCACACATAAAATGGGAATAAGACTTATACTACCTACACAGGATCATTGTGAAGATGAAGTAAGATAATGTTTGTGAAGCATTTTATAGACCTTAAAAGTACTGTATAGAAGCACATGTGCGAGTATGCAATCATGAATTGCTCTCATACTGAGTTTAAGACTTCCACAGAAACTCAGTGGGAAAAAAGATGGGTTTGTATATTTTGCCTAGTGCCCAGCAGGCACAGAGTGTTGAAAGAAAAACATTCAGGCAGGAAAAACACTACACAAGGACTGGGAAATGGCAAATACCGCTGTCAAAATTATGAAATATTTGGGGAGAGAGAGCAAAAAGGTATCAGGTGGAGAAAAAAAAATCATGAGGAATGGCAAGCTCACAAGGGGCATAGGTCCTTAACACACTACCTGCTCTGGATATATAAAAAGGGTAGTGAAAAGGGGGACATGCACCATCAAGCAAAAGTTTAATAAGCCATGAAAGAGGAGACTGGTTCAAGTTTTAAAATAGGACATAAAAGGCATATCAATCTCAAATAACCTTAATATGACTTAGAATAATATGTTGTTACCATTGTTCAGACAATGTGACTCTATGCTTTCTTGGCAAACTAAAAGCATCCAGGTGAAGCACTGGGTAAAGTTCTGGGCCTGAAGTCAAGAAGACTCATCTTGAGTTCAAATCTTGCCTCAGACTCTTACTGGCTCTGTCACCCTGAGCAAATCACTTAATCTGATTTGCCTCAGTTTCTTCACATGTAAAATGAGTTGGAGAAGGAAATGGCAAACCATTCCAGGATCTCTGCCAAGAAAACCCCAAATGGGGTCACAAAGAGTCAGGCAAGACTGAACAACAACAACAATTTTCTTGGCAAAGATACTGGAGTGTTTTGCCATTTCCTTCTCCAGTGTGTCCCTTTTTAACAAATGAGGAACTAAGGCAAATAGAGGTTAAATGACTTGCCTAGGCTCACACAGCTACCAAGTGTCTGAGGCCAGATTTGAACTCAGATCTTACTGACTCTGGGCCCATTGTTCTATCCACTGCACCACCTACCTGCCCCAAAATAATATGAATAGTATGCAAAATACTGAGATATATTTTAGATAAACAAATTGATAAATACAGAATTTAGAGGAAGAATGTGAATTCAGAGAAAAGACTATGACAGACATTAATAATAATGCTAATCAGGGGCAGCTAGGTGGCGCAGTGGATAAAGCACCAGCCCTGGATTCAAGAGGACCTGAGTTCCAATTTGATCTCAGACACTTGACACTAGCTGTGTGACACTGGGCAAGTCACTTAACCCTCATTGCCCTGCCAATAATAATAATAATAAAATGTCAGCTGCACCACTGGTTATTTCCAAAGGCTTTTGATCACCCAAGGAATACTTCCTGGAAGAAGTTAATTTTGAGAAGGATTCTGAAGGAATAAACTGCCTTATGATTTGTTGTGTACTAGATTATTTGCTTTAAGATATGTAAAATCTAAAAATATTAAATATTTATTATGTATACATCTATCATTGTACTAGACACTATGGAGTTTACAAAAACAGAAGGTAGCCTCTGCCTTTGGGAAATTATAATCTAGTTAGGAAGACAGTAAGTAAATGCTGTAGAAATTGAAAAGGAAAAATTCAGGATTTACAAACTTGGTTAATCAGCCACTAGGTCTTAAGTGAATTGAAAGGAGAGAAAAAGCAAACCTGAGAGAAACTATGTTACCAGTCATTGATTCATTGGTGGAAAAGCAGAAAGGAAATGACAGAGATTGATGGGGAGGCCCATGAAAGAATTCCAATGTTAAAATGGACCCCTTCTACTTATAAAAATGTTACTGGTAGGGAAAGAGCTAGAAGATGTTCCCTGGCGGAGCAGTGAGCCATCTTTTTCCCCACTAGTATGTTCCAAACCCACCCTTTAAAGTGAAAAAAAAAAATCATGGCACTGTTTATATTCTTATGCACCACTACTTTGGCTGGGGAAATTTTTTAGTGATTGGGAATCATATTTATCTAATAATTTATAAAGAAGCTATCTGTAAAACCTCTCCCAATTTTGTGCCGTTTTCCTCTTTCCTATCTAATCTTTGTATAACAACAACTATATTATTCCGACTTAATGGATGAAGATTCAGAAAAAAGAATCCTAGAGAACTTTTACATTCTCCCAATACTGAAGAACTAGAAAAGGTCATAATTTTCTATTTTTTCAATTGAATAAGCCTGTGGAACTACCTCTAGACAAAGGGTCCATATCCAGAATTCGTCACTGCCTCCCTCCAGATTCTAAGGCCTTATTAGCACTGAATTTATAAAACAGAAACTACTCAGATAATCTGAACAGCGTTTGGGGGAGATTTACAATGTACCTATACGTTTTTTTAAATAATCAAAGGGTCTCAATAAAGTAGAGGGTCAGGGCAGCTAGGTGGTGCAATGGATAAAGCACTGACCCTGGATTCAGGAGGACCTGAGTTCAAATTTGGCCTCAGACACTTGACACTTACTACCTGTGTGACCTTGGGCAAGTCACTTAACCCTCATTCCCCCACCCCACCCCCCAAAAAAGTATGCTGTGAATAAAGTAGAGGTTCAAACACTGTAGCCATATTGTGACCCCATAACGCTCCCAAGTGCCACAGAAATCAAATAAAAATGTAATTCAGAATTATTTAACAAAATAAATAAAAGTACAATAGAACACAGATAATGTTAATATATGGTTTTCTTAGTATGCATCCCACAGGGATCCTTCTGTGTAGTTTAGTGGCTTTATGTTACTGAGTTTGACACCACTGCCCTTTATGGCCTTTAAAATTTTCCAAAATTTCACTCTTGGGGCAATTTTTATGTTAAAGAGACAGATAACATGATGTGGTAAAAATAAATAGATAGATAGATAAATAAATAAATGAGTGAATGAATGATTAAATAAATAAATAGATAAATAAAAGTGAACGAATGGGGGTGGCTAGGTGCCACAGTGGATAAAGCATTGACCCTGGATTCAGGAGGCCCTGAGTTCAAATCCAACCTCAGACACTTGACACTTACTAGCTGTGTGACTCTGGGCAAGTCACTTAACCCTTATTGCCCCACAAAGAAATTTTTTTAAAAAATAAAAATAAAAAATAAAGTGAATGAATGAATAATTAAATAACTAAATGGATGAATGAGTGAATGAATGAATGAATGAATAAAAGAGTGATGGACAAGAGCTCCTGCAAGATGGCTAAGTGTGTGTCAGTGACTTCAGTTCTCCACGATTGTTAGAGCATCAACAATTGCGCCAAATAAAAGAATAAGGGGAAAAATAAAGGAAAAGGGAAAAAAAAAAACCTCTTCCCAAGGAAATGCTCACAGGAAAATCTGAAAGATTTTTGGCGTTTAAAATTATATGGGGTTGGGGGCCGCTAGGTGGCAAAGTGGATAAAGCACCGGCCCTGGATTCAGGAGTACCTGAGTTCAAATCCGGCCTCAGACACTTAACACTTACTAGCTGTGTGACCCTGGGCAAGTCACTTAACCCCCATTGCCCCGAGCAAAAAAAAAAAATTATATGGGGTTGCCCTATAATTGTCCCAAGTTTTAGAGAAAATTAGCTGGGGTTCTAATATATTGCTACTTAGAACTTAGAGGCTACTGCACCAGTTTGGGGGCATTAAGCATTTATTAAAGCATATTAAATATTAGTAAAGAGATAGCATGTTGCTCAGAAAGATCAAAAGCCCTATATACCTAGGAGAAAGGGGAGAGAGAGAGCAGCATGGGAGAGGGAAGAGCATACCAAGAGAGCGAGAGACCCCTCTTCAGGGTTTTTAACCTTTCTCAGGTAGAGGGGGGGTCACTCCACCTTGATCCAAGCTAATTGGCCAGTAACATTCAAGTCCATTGATTGACATGACTTGAGGGTGGTCTTGGGTTAGTTAACTTCCTTTAGTTAGTCAGGAATGTCGATCTACATTTCCTTTGAAATTTTCCTGACTCTGGATTGGCCCTGCAAAACCATCCAGAGTTCCTGTGGGGGGAGGGTGGGTCTCTGAGTCCCCAAAATACCCTATTATTAATAATTTTCTCACAGATTGAATAAATAAGTAAGCAAAAAAGAAGCTTCGAAACAAAGCTTAAATACCCTAAAGGAAAGAATACAAGGATAAATCTTCGGTACAAAAGAATAAAACTAAAACAACTAGATTCCCCCAAAGACATAATTGGACCTATTGCAAGACTCTCCAGAGTTAATAGAAACTCAAGTCCAGCTACATGGAGATGTGTCATCAATTATAGCAGCAATATTATCAAAAGGAGAATGCAATGTAGAAAATAGGTTGGAAAATTGTATCATAGCAATAGATTTTAAGATGAATGACCCAGGCAAAACATACAGAGATTATAGAACAAATAGCAATGGCATAACTGGAAGAAAATTTCCAATATCTATAAATCAAAGCAACAAAACTGGAAGGCAGAGCTCAGTGAGATGATCTGAGAATCATTAATTCCCCCAAAGATATATGAAGAAACTAATCTGATTTATGCATACCAGAAAATCAGGCAAGAACATTGTCTGGAAATATTGGAAATAGGGAGCAGACTGAAAATTCATAGAATCCAAAAGATTCTGAAAGAAAGGAACCCTAAGCATATTTCACTCAGAAATATGGTCACCAAGAAATTTAATGTCAAAAAATAAATCTAATACACAGTCACACATATCATAGTACACATATCTAGCATACAAATCAAAAAGCATCAATTCAAATTTCATAATATTTTCCCACAAAGGCAAGAAATAGAGAGGCTAAAATGTATTATTGTAGAAAAACAAAAGAAATAAACATGTTGTTGTTTTTTAAATCTACCCTAAAGAGAACAGAGTACTTCATCATTTTCAATGATGGTACCAGTTATCTCTTTCTTTACTACAAAAAGATCCAGTTCTTGCCAGGGCTTTTCACATTCAAAAAAAATCCAGAAATCAGAAATTTAATAAAGCAAACAGGACTTGAAAGCTAGTAAGGAGTAGATGTTGGCCCAAAGTTTATATACTATAAGCAAGTGATAAAACTAGTTTAGTTTTGAAATACCAATGAAGGTTACTGAGAACAGAGTCGAAATAAGGAGAGACCTCCATAGGAAAAGAAGATAGAGAACTAAATCACTTGGAGGAGGAAAGGAGGCTTGGGAATATTTAACACTGATGAACCATTGCATAACTTTGTCCAGTCTTGTAGCTCCAGTTGCCTATTAAACATCTAAAACTGGATGTCCCATAGATATCTTAAATTCAAATATGTCCAAAACAGAAATCATTACCTTTCCCTCTGTGGTAAAATAATGGAATTTGTTAGACGACCAAGGGTCCGACTTGATTGACTTAGTTTGGGTGTGAATGAGAAATTACTAAGCACCCACTTAAGGTGATTAGATCTTGAGCCACACCTGGCCCACCTGTCAGACTATAGTCTAAATTTAGCCAACCCTGAGAAGGAGTGTCCTCAAAGGCTGTGGACTGCGTCATCAACTGAGAACCAGTCTCAGCCACAACTACTTGAAGGACCTCCCCTTTGGAGGAGGGAGAAAAGGTAGAAAAGAGGACCCCAACAGGAAGTAACACACTCTTGGACTTTCTCTCCCTCTAGCTTCGGAGCTGACTAAAGACTGGCTGCTGACTCCCATAGAAACTACAGACCCCTGGTGGTGAGTTAAATCCAGCCCTTTGAATTAGCTGAGCTGGAAGCGAGTTTGGGGATTGTATAGATTTTTGTTAGAGCCAGGAAGATTATCCATTTTCCTCTTTCCTGACTCCCTTGTCCTTGACTTTATTAATTTCACCTTTGCTGTGTATTTTATTCCCATTAATAAAACCTGATTCAATTGTGGAAAAGAGGCTGTTAAGCTCCTTTCTTATTGGCCTGGGAGAAATAACTAAAAAGGCAGTTCAAAGGGAAGGAAGTTTTGGACCTAGAGGTCCTTCATTATTTTCTGAACCCCAATATTACGGCAAGCCACCCAATTAACTCTACACATATTAAATTTATACCCTACACCTCAAAATTCTCTCTTCTTCCTAACTTCTCTATTTCTATTGAGATTAACACCATCCTCAGTCCCTTGGCTTGTAGCTTAAGTGTGTCATTGACTTTCTCCTCTAATATCCAACCTGTTGCTAAATCTTGTTGACTTAACCTTGGCAACATCTCTTCTATAAGCCTCCTTCTCTCCTCTGACACTATACCACCCTGGTGCAGGTCCTCATAAATTCACTTCTGGACCATTGTGATGACTTTTGGATTAGTCTCCCTGCCTCAAGTCTCTCCCTACTCTATTCCACTTCACTTCTTCACTCTGGTGTCAAATTGAGTTTTGTTGGTAAAGTTCAAGTCTGACTATGTCATCCTCCTACTCAACAAACTCCAGTGGCTTCATCCATCTCCAAGATCAGATATAAAATGCTCTGCTTGGCATTAAAAACCCTTCATAACCTTGCCCCTTCATATCTTTCCAATTTTCTTACACCTTACTTCCTGACCCCCAATGTATTCTACAAGATCCAGTGATGCTGACCTTCTTAGCTGTTCCTAGCACAAGACAATACAGTGTGCATTTTTATTGGCTGTCCCACATGCCTGGAATTCTCTCCCTCCTCATATCTGCCTCCTAGCTCCCCTAGCATCCTTCAAGTCTTAGCTAAAATCCTAGCTTCCATGAGAAGACTTTACCAATCCCCCTTAATGCTTGTGTTGATTATATCCAATTTATCCTGTCTATATCTTATTTGTACAGAATTATTTGAAAATTATCTTCCCCATTAGACTGTGAGTTCCTTGAGAACAGGGACTGTCTTTTGCCTTTCTTTGTATCCCTAGAACTTACCACAATGCCGACACATAGTTGTCCCTTAATACATGTTTGTTGATTGATTATTGACTGAAAACCAATTCACAAAATTAAAAAATATATATAAAGGAGAATTCACAACAAATGGAGAGGCAACAAAGATTTTGGGAAGCTGATATTCATAGTTATATGTTGGGGCAGTTAGGTGGCGCAGTGGATAAAGCACCGGCCCTGGAGTCAGGAGTACCTGAGTTCAAATCCGGCCTCAGACACTTAACACTAGCTGTGTGACCCTGGGCAAGTCACTTAACCCCAATTGCCTCGCTAAAAAAAAAAAAAACCATAGTTATATGTCATAAAAACAATTATGAAGTAGATTAATTTCAAAAATATTCTAAAATATATTTTAAAATATAAAATACCAAAATTAACAAAAACAGAAATAGCTAATCTAACCCAGACCAAGAATAAAAAAATTAATGAAGTCTGTAGGATAGATTAAATGAACAATATTTAGAAGGAAAAGTGCATAAATCTAATTTTTTTTATAAACCCAAGAACACAAAATAGTAATAAAAGAACTTTTGGTTAAAGGAGAACAGCTTAGCATAAACTAGTCTTAAATTAATATTTCATACCTTATACCACGTCAAATTCCAAATAGATGAAATACCTAAATATAACAAGTCATAAAATAAAAAATTAGAGGGGAATGAAGATTGTCTCTGAAAACTATGGACATGGGATGAATTCATGTATGGCACTGTGTGGTTTGAAATTTTATGGGAGTGTCTATCTCTGTCTCAAGTTTTAGGGAATTTAGCTGGGGTTTCTAATATACTATTACTTAAAAATTAGAGGCTATTGCACCAATTTGGGGCATTAAACATTTATTAAAGCATACTAAATGTTAGAGAAAGTGAGAGCACATGGTTAGAAGTCCTACATACCTAGGATAGAGAGCCAGACCCAGAGGGCAGCATGGGAGAGGGAAGAGCGTGCAAAAAGAACTGAGAGATGCCTCTTGAGGGTTTTTAACCTGTCTCAGGTAGAGGTGGGTCACTCTACCTTGATCCAAGCTAATTGACCAGTAACATTCAAGTCCATTGATTGACATGACTTGAGGGTGGTACATGAGCAGTACCTGCTGAAGTCATATTCCAGAAGACAGAACATCTGGAGGGACAGGCTTTCAGGTAGGTGTGGTTTTAATCTCTATTGTCTGTATTCAGAGTCTTAGGTCCAACTTTACTGACTCTGGGCTGGCTCTGAAACAGATCAGGCAAGGCTCTGGAGTTAGGCCCTCGAGCAAGGACCTCTGGGAGTCCCAAAACCCAATTACTTTCTCACAGGCACAGAGAATATAATGAAAAGCAAGCAAAAGAGACAATTTCAAGTATGTAAAAATTAAAAGTCTTTGCACAAATAAAATAATGCAGCTAGAATAAGAAGAAAAGATACACATTAGAATTTACCTTTGCATTAAATATCTCTATTAAAAGTCAGACATCCACAATCTCTAGGTATATGATTAATACATAAGATTAAAGGTCATCCCCCAATAAACAAGTGGTCAAAGCATGTGAACAAAATGTTCTTAAAAGAGGAAATGTCAACTATCAATAACTGGCTGAAAAAGTTTCAAATTTAATAATAATCAGGCATGATAATTAAAACAACCCTGAAGTATTACTTCATACTCAACAAATTGGCATGAATGACAAAAGATGGAAAAATTCAGTGCTAGCTGGGCTGCGGAAAAAAAGGCAAGTTATTCAATTCTAGTAGTAGTCATTGGTCCAACAATCTGAAATTATGCAAGAATGATTAATGAAGTGTTCATACCCTTTGAGTGATCACCCTACACAATTTATACAAAAAGATGATTGACAGCCAGAGGAAAAAAACTTGTGCAAAATATTCATAGTGTTAGAAATGAAGCTAACAGTTCAAAAAGTGTTGCACAGCTCAAGTGTTAGCAGCTCAAGTGTTACTAGCAGCTTGAAGCTCAAAGAATCCAAGCAGGCAGCAGAATGTTGTTGAAGGCGTCTTTATTCGTCTTCAAAGATGAGCACTCTTCTGAATGTGCCCAAGAGTGCACTAAAGTGAGGTCCTGCACTGTTATTTATACCCACCAACAGTCCCTCTCAACCAATCACATTACAATTTTCATTTACATACAGCATTACAAAAACAACCAATCACAGCATATGCTACCAACCTCCCATAAGTGGTAACTGTAACGACCAATCAGATTGACCTGTTAATCAACCAATCAGATTGTAGCAGTCCACCAGTCAGATTTCAACACTAGGCCTTAACCTTATTCTGAGCAAGACTGTCCGTATTCCTCACTAGAACCATGCAGTGTTAACATACATAAACATAAATAACTTGTCAAGAAACAAAACTTAAGTCGGGGTTTGAACATCGGGGTCACGTGGGAATCACCTCAGGCGCCTCAAGGTGATCTCCCAGCTTAGCTTGGCTTCCACAAAGTGCAGGCTCTGTTCCAGGCCCCTCTTGGGCCTAAGGACCAGGGGCCTCCGCTCCTCAGAGCCTTGTGTGCTGGACAGCCCCCTACTGGGAATGAAGTAGTAGGGCTTGAAACTAGACTCACTCTCTGTCTTTAGGGTTCTAAGAAGAGTCCAAATAGGATCTTTTCTCTCAATAGCAGCCTTAATTATTATAGCAATAAGTTAGAAACAGATTGTGCACCCTATGATTATGGAATGACTGAGAAAATTATGGCATATGAATGTAATAAAATATATCGTACTTCAAGAAATGACAAATATCTAGAATTTTTAAAATATAGGAATATTTGTTTGAATTAATAGAATGAAGAAAATGGAATAAAATTAACAATATACACAGTGAGAATGATATATATGAAGACAGCTCTGGCACTAAAACTATAATTAAAGCAATAGTCAACAACAGTTTTATTAATTTATTAAAGTTAAAACACATGAACAAAATATAAGACTTCATTTACACACTCAGAGGAAGTCATTCTTAAAATGTGTTGCTTGGCTATATTCAGAGATTGTGCTTTATTTGCATTTAATCATGAATTTTGTTAAGATGTGTAAGCTATATCAAACTTAAAATTATCAATAACGAAATTATTTTGAAAAGTTTTGGCCTTAGAATCAGGAGAGACCCAAAATCAAATCCTTCTTCTGATACTTGGTAATTGCAGAACCATTAGCAAGTGGCTTAGTTTCTCTAAGATCTTTTTTATTAGCATCCTTTTTTTTCTTTTTTTAATTCAACTTTATTTTCAGGTACATCTTTATATCTTTATAAAAATACACAAATTGAGGCAGCTAGGTGGTGCAGTGGATAGAGCATCAGCCCTGGATTCAGGAGGACCTGAGTTCAAATCCAACCTCAGACACTTGACACTTATTAGCTGTGTGACCCTAGGCAAGTCACTTAACCCTCATTGCCCCACAAAATTTTTTAAAAAAGGAAAAAAGAAAATATGCACAAATCAAACATATCCTGTATAAATGCATGAATAAGGAAGAGTTTCCTATAGCAGATCACATCCTATGGTCACACAACTAGATAATAAAAGAACATACTCTGTTGAGTTTAAGTATTTGACTAATTAGAACAAAATTAGAAGGTGTAGAAGCAACCTATTAACAATGCGACAATTTGTAAGAACTGACATAAAAGGCATTATTGAGGCTATATGGCTTGCGACCTCACTTTTATTTCCACTGTGCTACTAAAATAGCTGTTTCTAAGGTTACCAAAGACCATTTTAGCACTAAGGAGAGCTGGATTTGGAGTCAGATAACCTGGATTTTATTGCCACTTATTACTCATGTGATTTGGGGTAAATGATTTAACCTCTCCAGGCCTTAGTTTCCTCATCTATGAAAGGAGATAAGACTTGAGTTTAAAGTCCCTTCCTGCTCTAAACCTAGGGTCATGCTGTTCCCACCTGTCTTTCAAAGCTAGTTCAAAGATAGTTCATCTTCTTCATACAGTCTCAAATAGCATTTTGTACATAATCTGAGAGGCAGGGTAGTGTAGGGGTAAGAGAGCTGACTACAAAGCCAAGAAGACCTGGGGCTGAGTCTGTCTTCTATCACACCCTGATTCCTACATACCCTTAACCTCTCAGTACCCAATGCAATTTTCTAAGACTCTAAGTTGCAGAGAAGGTGTCAACCTAAAAGCAGTATTAAAGGGAGTGTCCTCACCAGAATGCTCTCTATACAAATGAAGTCAGGTCCAGTTCTTATCATTTCTCCTTAGAGTAAGAGTTCTTCATTTTTATTGCAGCATGGACCCCACTGGCAATCTGATAAAACCTCTGGGACCCCTTCTCAGACTAATGTTTTAAATGCATAAAACAAAATACAGAGTATTGCAAGGGAAATGAAGTTAGTAAAAAAAAAAAATCCAATTTTCCCCATCTAACTTCAGTGGTACTATTAGGCTGTAAGTTCCATGAAGTGGGTACCATATTTGTATTTGAAGTTTTTTATCTCCCCCAGGATGCAGTACTGCAGTCTGCACATTGTAAGTGCTTATTGGATCCTTTGAATTAACTTGGATTTTTCTTTTCTTTTCTTTTCTTTTCTTTCTTTCTTTCTTTTTTTCTTTCTTTTTTTTTTTTTTGGTGGGGCAATGAGGGTTAAGTGACTTGCCCAGAGTCACACAACTAGTAAGTGTCAAGTGTCTGAGGTCGAATTTGAACTCAGATCCTCTTGAATCCAGGGCTGGTGCTTTATCCACTGCCCCACCTAGCTGCCCCTAAGGATTATTCTTTATCCCCCATTCACATTCTGGCCATTCCTGTCTCCATGACTTTCTCCATACCACTCCCATTTCTAGAAAGGACTTTTCCTATGTCTTCATATGTTGGAGTACCTGCCTTTCCTCAGGGTTCTTCTCATGGAGCCTTCCTTGACTGTACACTCCACCCTCTACACCCAGATGAGAGTGACCTCTCCCTCCTCAAATTTCTCATAGCACTTTATTGAATTCTTCTTATTATGTCACACTCTCCATTGTATCATCATTATATACATCTGCCTTTATATCCCCTATTAACTTGTAAGCTTGAGGGCATGTTCTATGAATCCTCTGTATCTAGCACAGTGGCATAATGGGCACCTGATATGTGCCTATTGACTGGAATGTAATTGGAATTAATTGAAGTGAATTTATATAAATGGACAGTTAAGTGGGTTAAGTAGGAAGTGAGAAACCATAGCACAGTGGAAAGAGCATTCTACCTCCAAAGGGCATATGTTTTCATCCCTTCTCTGATGGCTTGTACCTGAGAGATCTGGAAACAACCACCCTGCTAAAAGCACTTGCATGTGGGACCTCAGAAGAGAAATCTAATTGCTGACAGCATGGACACTGGCATCTGCTATGGAGGTTCTGTCATGAATGGAAAAGACCCTGGGCAAACACTTAGCCAGCTTGCTACTGGGAGTAGCTAGAGGGAACTTCTAGGGTTGGGCCTTCCTGCCACTGAGAGGCCAAGGCCTCGCCTGAAAAGGATAGTGTAATGTGGAGAATAAACAGCCAAAGAAATATGCAACAGAATGCATTCATATTCATGGGTTTTATTCATTTCTAATAGTCTGGGTATAGTTCTGTGATCTTAAAGAGCTACATTCAAATATGCTTGTGTGAATTTTTTTTTAATAAGGAGGGAATTTTATTTAACATTAAAGGACTGGGGAAACGGGATGTCTTCACTTGGCGATGGTGTTACCGGTCATGCTCTTCCCGCTGCCACTGAGCATGATGTACGGGGTCTTCTGGGCTTTCAGTTTCTTCTGGAGCAAAGCCACTGTGCCCAGGGGAGTGTCACCACCGCTCATCTTCAAGAGAGCTTCCTCATGCAGCTTCCTCATCCTCCGCTCAGTCTTCAGTTTGCCTGAACTCTTCCCATGGAATCTGTGAGACAGCTGCCGGAAGGCCTCCTTGGGTGTCAGCTTTCTGCCCGTCTCATCCACATAGTCGAGCTTGAAAAAGGGCTCGTAGCCCTCTTTCTCTTTGAAATCCTGGGTGTAGCCAAGATACTCTTCCCGATGACTATGCTTGTCGTTAACAGCCATCTTGTCCTCGATGCGGTACACAGCAGAAGGCAGAGATTTGTTGGGGGCCTTCACCCGAGCCCCCTTCTGCACCACTGTCTCCAGCAGTCCTTCTTTTTGGCACAAGAGCAGGGCGGCGGCCAGGCCCCTATTCATGAGGGGCTCTTCATCCAGAATGGTGGTAGAGAAACCCTGCTGCTGTTGCTGCTGCAGCTGCTGCTGCTGCTGCTGCTCCTCGTCCAGGTTGACTGTACTCCTGCCAACATTGTCCTCCCCGTCAGATTCTGGGCCAATGTTGGCGGACCTTTCTTCCTGTCTCTCAAAGTCCATGTGCTCTTCCCGGTCCTTCTGCTTGCCAGCCTTCCCGTAAGTCGGGATCTCCCCAAGGGTTCGGCAGAACTCCAAGGTGGCACTGAACACAATGGCCCCTTTGCACTCTGGGTCTTCATCCTCCTCCCTGCTCCGCTGCATCTCGAGTTTCTTCACCATCTCCATCACCTTCTCCCCAGGGTCTCTGAGCTGCTTTAGTTGTTTCAGTCTCCGACCCTTCTCCAGCTGCTCTTGTAGCTCAGCCTCCGCTTCATCCTCCTCGAGGATCCCAGGGAAGCCCGTTCCCTGGGCTCCACCCTCTTCATCGTCACTGATGTCCATGTTTTCCACTCGGCTGTCGTCAGACTGGGGGAGCTGGGAAGGGGTCTGCTTCTCATGCTCTCCCAGGGCTTCCTCCTCGGCCTCGGGGACGTGGCGACGGCCCCTGCCCCGCAACCTGGAGCCAAAGTCTCTCTCGCTTGACTCGTTGCCAAGAGGAAGCAGGTCATCGGCTCGAACCAGCACCTCCTCCTTCTTTCGGATTTTCCTCACCCTTCGCTTTGTCTTTTTGAAGGTCACCACCATCTCCTGTGGGGTGAGGTACTCGGAGGCGAGCCGGGGTCCAGCCATTGCCAGGGACTGCGCCTGCTGCCTCAGGTTGGCCCGGATTTCCTCCAGCTCGCGTTCTCGGGCTCCGTCAGCCGCCCCGCTGCGATCGAGTCGGAACGAGTGCGGTCGCGCCCCTTCCAGCTCCTCATCGTACTTGGCCAAAATGGACCTGGGCTTCCACACAGCCATGTCGTCCACGCTCTCGTCTTCGGCATAGGGCCGGTAATCCGGCTTCTTTTTCCGGAGTTCCACATTCTTTTCTGCCCGCTCTTTGTCGAGGAGGTTCACATTGACCAACACATCCTCCCCCTCCTGCAGCACGTCCTTGTCCTTGAGGGTGAGGATCACGGTCTCCCCCTCCCTGAAGGAGTCGATGGTGTGCTCCACGGTCAGCCCCTGCAGGTCCCGGGCACTGTACTGCTCCTTCCTTCTCGGTGCAAACTCTTCCACCTGGACGTTCGCTCCAAACTCTTGATCCATTTCCTCCAACAGCGTGGCCCTCCTCTCAGCCAAGTCCTTCTCTTTCTGCAGCCGACGGCTCTTCTCAATCCACGCCGCTGTGTCATCTAGCCACGGATCGTCGTCGTCCCCCAGGGTCTTGATCTTCCCCAGCTTCTGCCTGAGGAGCCGCTTCTCCTTGGCCGCCTCCAGCTTCTCACGCAGCTCTTCACGCTGCCGCATGGCCATGGGGTTGATCACGTCCGCCAGCGCAGGCACCTCCTGGGTGCCGGCCGCCCCCTTCTTGACAGCATTAACCTCCAAAGGCTTGAGGCCCAGCTTGGCTCGGAGTTTATTGGTCTCCTCAATGCTGAGAGACGAGGCATCTCCAGAGCTGGCTTTGGATCCAGTGGCAGCTTCGTAGCCGTCATCGCGCTTCTCTCGCTTCGCTCTCCGCTCAGCACCCTCGTGTCTGTGCTCCTCACGCTCGTGTCTGTGCTCCTCACGCTCGTGTCTGTGCTCCTCACGCTCGTGTCTGTGCTCCTCACGCTCGTGTCTGTGCTTCTCACGCTCGTGTCTGTGCTTCTCATGCTTGTGTTTGTGCTTCTTATGCTCGCGGTGCGGGGACACCTGCTCAGCTGTGCCCGGGCCTGAACTCTCCGCCTCCCCTGCCTCCGCCTCCTTCTCTCTGCGGTGCCTCTTCGAGGAGCCCATGGCGGTTGCGACGTCACCGCCCGCCCCTGAAGCAGAATGGGTCGTGTGTGAAGTCCAAGACAAGCTCAGTGGGAATGAAAGCGGAGAAGGTGAATTTATCCCCAAAGTAGCAGGAAGCCGAACAATCATCTGATTGGCTGATTGGCTGATTGGCTAGTTCACACATAGCCAAAGGTGAAAATCCAGGACATTAACCAGAAAGGGTGAAGCCAAGAGATAATTAACAGCAAGTACCAGAGTGCTGTGAGTAAGAAAGGCCACAGGAGCTATGGTTGATACCTCAGAGTACTCAGAATGAGGACCTGAGTTCACATCTCACCTCAACCAGACACTTACTAGCTGTGTGACCCTGGGCAAGTCACTTAACCCTCATTGCCCCACAAAAAATAAAAACAACAACAACAAAAAACAATAAAAACAAAGCCCTTGTAATAAAAACAGAAAGGCTGTACAATGGATAGAGTGGCAAACCTAGGGTTAGGAAATCTTGAATTCAAATCCAGCCTCAAACATTGACTGCCTCACTTTTCTCATTTGCAAAATGAGAATAATAATAGCACCTACCTCCAAGGGAGGTTTTGAAGACAAAATGAAACCATATTTGCAAAGTGCTTTACAAACCTTAAAGCACTATATAAATGCTAGCTATTGTTACTATGAAATATGCATAGTCAAAGAGCCAGGTCAGCATGAAGCTTGAATGGGGAGGGAGGCCAACAGCTGTCTTGGACAGCTTTGGCTTCCACTTCTACTCTCCTTTTGAGAGGAAAGGGTCATAAAATTTGTCTCGCTCATGTGCAATGCCTCCACAAATACCACACAACAAAAAGAGCAACATTTTAATATAGTTTTTTTAAATGTGTATTTGCAGAGAAAAAACAGTTTAAAAAGAGAGAGAGAAAGAAAAGAAAATGTTACTGGCCTACCCTCCCCTCCAGGAAGTAGAGGTAACAAAACAAAATCAGCAGTCTTTCCAGCTAATTCAGCATAAATGGTTACTATGTTTATGTACCCAGAAAACCCTAAGACATAGTTTTGTTTTTCCATGATGGTAGTAACTTCTTCTTTCTCTATGGCAAAGCTCCTACTGAGGCAATAGTGTATTAAAACTAACAACTCTCCTTTGGACAGCATTTCTTAGCCCCTTTTCCTAAGCTCATTAATAAAATAACCCTCAATTAATGATGCTATGAAATCCTACTGACGGAGCCAAGATGGCAGAGAGAAGCTAGGAACTTTCCTGAGCTTTCCTGTATTTCCCTCAAAAACAACATTAAATCAACATTAAATCAAGCCTCTAAACAGATTCTGGAACTACAGAACCTACAAAAAGAGAGATGAAATCCTGCTACGTGAGATAAATTTAAAAGAATTCAGAAAAGGTCTGTCTCACCTGGGTGAAAGGGGAGGGCGGCTCAGCACTACTCCTCCCAGCTGGCAGCTCACCTTAGCAAAGCTCAGCTCAGTGGACAGCTCAACACTGTTGCAACTCAACACAGCTGAGAGTGGGGCAGCTGAGAGCAGTAAGAAGCTTGCAACCATGAACCCTGTGCCCCAGGAGTAGACTTCAACTTGATAAGTTTAAAAATAGCAAGAAACAAAAAAACAAAAAAGGACCCTTACCATTGACAACTTCTATGGTGAAAGGGAAGACCAAAACTCAAACACAGATGAGTTGGTCAAAACGCCCACGAGTGAAGACTCAAGAGGGAAGATGATCTTGTCAAGACCAAAAGGCCTTCTTTGAAGAGCTCAAAAGGGCTTTTAAAAACCAAATAAGAGAGGTAGAAGCAAAAATGGAAAAAGAAATAAGAGAAATGAGAGTTACACTGCAAAAAGAAGCACAAAAAATGACTGAGGAAAACAATTCCTTAAAAAAAAATACAAAATGAAGGGGGCAGCTAGATGGCACAGTGGTTAAAACGCTGGCCCTGGTTTCAGGAGTACCTGAGTTCAAATCCGGCCTCAGACACTTGACACTTGCTAGCTGTGTGACCCTGGGCAAGTCACTTAACCCCCATTGCCTCGCAAAAAAAAAAAAAAAAATACAAAATGAGAGAAAAAATTGGCCAAACAGAAAAAGAAGTACAAAAGCTTACTGTGGAAAATAAGGCCTTAAAAATTAAAATTGAGCAGATGGAAGAGGCACAAAAAGAACCCATTATAACAGAGGGAAAGAAGGGAAGGGTGGGCATTGTTGCAACCTTACTCTCATCAGATTTGATTCAGGGAGGGAATAAAATACACTCCAATTGTATAAAGAAACTTAGCTTACTCTTTAAGGAAACAAAAGGGGAAGGGGAAAAGGGTGGTATTGATAGAAGGGAGGGCACAAGTGGGGGAAAAGGGGGCAGATTGAGGGAGGCAGTGGTCAGAAGCAAAACACTGGTCAAGTGGAATAGGGGGAAAGAAGGGGAAAAAAGTACAAAGGGGAAAAGAAGATAGAGGGAAATAAACAGTTAATATTTTAATTGTGAATGTGAATGGGATGAACTCTCCCATAAAATGGAAGCGAATTGCAGAGTAGATTAAAAACCAGAATCTTGCAATTTGCTGTTTACAAGAAACACATTTGAAGCAGAGAGATAAACACAGAGTAAAGATAAAAGGCTGGAGCAGAATATATTATGCTTCAGATAAAGTCAAAAAAGCAGGAGGGCAGAGCCAAGATGGTAGGGAGGAAGCAGCAAGCTGCCTAAGCTCTCCTTCTGTTCCCTCAAAAAGAACATTAAATCAAGCCTCTGGATGGATTCTGAAACTACAGAACCTGCAAAGAGACAGAGAGACACAGTCTTCCAACCACAGATAATTTAGAAGACTTCAGGAAAATTAGAAGGGATGCAGAAAGTTGGGAAACAATTTTTATGGCCAATACTTCTGATAAAGGCCTCATTTCTAAAATATATAGGAAATAAATCAAATTTATATGTATCCAAGTCATTCCCCAATTGAGAAATGGTCAAAAGATATGAACAGGCAGTTTTCTGATGAAGAAATCAAAGCTATCTATTGCCATATGAAAAAAAATGCTCTAAATAACTATTGACTAGAGAGATGCAAATTAAAACAACTCTGAGGTACCACCTGACACCTATCAGGTGGCTAATATGACAAAAAAGGAAAATAATAAACGTTGGAGAAGCAGTGGGAAAATTGGAACACTAATGCATTGTTGGTGGAGCTGTGAACTGATCCAACCATTCTGGAGAGCAATTTGGAATTATGCCCAAAGGGCTATAAAGCTGTGCATACCCTTTGACCCAGCAGCACCACTTTTGGGTCTTTTCCCCAAAGAGATCATAAAAAAAGGAAAAGGACCCACATGTACAAAAATATTTATAGCTGCTCTTTTTTGTGGTGGCAAGGAATTGGAAATTGAGGGGATGAGGGGGCAGGTAAATGGTGCACCAGCCCTGGACTCAGGAGGACCTGAGTTCAAATCTGGCCTCAAACACTGGACACTTACTAGCTGTGTGACCCTGGGCAAGTCACTTAACCCTCATTTCCCTGCAAAAAAAAAATAAAGAAAAGAAAAGAAATTAAGGGGATGTTCATCAATTGAGGAATGGCTGAACAAGTTGTGGTATATGAATGTAATGGAATTCTATTGTGCTGTAAGAAACGATGAGCAGGAGTTCAGAGAAACCTGGAAGGACTTGTATGAACTGATGATGAGTGAGATGAGCAGAACCAGAAGAACATTATACACAGTATCATCAACATTATGTGTTGATCAACTGTGATAGACTAGATTCTTCTCACCTATCCAATGGTACAAGAAAGTTCCAAAGGACTCATGATGGAAAAGGCTCTCCAAATCCGGGAAAAAAAAAAAAGGAACTGTGAAATATGGATGCTGATTAGACCATACTATTTCTTTTGTTTTTGGTGCTGTTAGTTTTCTGTTTTGAGGTTTTTCCTTTTTGTTCTGATTCTTCTCTTATAACATGACTAATGCAGAAATATGTTTACTGTTATTATGTATATATAACCTATATTAGATCACCAGCCATCATGGGGAAGGGGGGAGGGAGGAGAGGGAGGGGGAAAAATTGGAAATTGGAAATCTTATATAAATAAATAAATGTTGAAAACTATTTCTACATGTAACTGGAAAATAATAAAATACTTTTTTTTTAAATCCTACTGAAAGATAGTTGTGGTATAGTGAAAGGAGAGAAGAACTTGAAATCAGAAGATCTAGGTTCAAGTCATGATTCTGCCTATGAGTCACTTAACCTGAGTCTCATCTGTAAAATGGAGATAATGATATTTGCTATGGTGAAATTACCTTGTCCTATTTTCTTGACAGTGGGAGGAATGAAGAGAAGACTATGTTGATATTGCTGCAAGTCCATTAATTTTGTTTGTAATTGTGATTTAAAAAGGAAAAAACCATGTAGTCTATGGGATTTCCCACCCCTAGTACCCTCCCCCCAAAAAGGGACCAAAGGTCTAGTCTCTAAAGTAAAGATGAGGTTGAAACTAATCCTTGAAAATAAGGAAGGATGCTCATTATTCATGGACTGTGGGGTATATATGTTAATTTATCTCTATGAAAAAGTAAAGCAAAAGCTAGGGATGGGCCTATCAATAAATACTGGTTCAGAATGAAATAGAAATATAATTTTGGAAGAAAGGTCATGTGGAGAAGCTATCAGAGATGTCTCAGGAGGATTATCTTTTCTGCATTTGTTTATGAAGTTTCTATAACCCAATAGGCAATTTTTATGACACTTCTATGCACAGCGGAAAAATAGGTATATTACTGTCATTCCCATTCAGTATTCTCCAAAAGTCTATCATATCTAACTCTTCTAAAATTCTATTTAGGGCCTTAACTTCTTTCTTTTCTTTTTTCTTTTGTTTCTTTTGTTAAATTTATCTAGGTCTAAGAGGGTAAAGTCTCCCAATATTACTGTTTTGTTATCTATTTTTCCCTGTAATTTTCCTTTAAGAATTTAGATGCTATGCCATTCGTTATATATATGTTTAGTATTAATATGTAAGGAATTAATTGTGATTTGGAGTTTTTATAACCCCATCTTTGCTTCATCATGGTCAGACTGAAAAGATGCAAGCTTTAAAAGCCTAAGAGAAGATGCGTGTGTACTTTAAGAGATTATAGAACAAACAACACAAAGAACATTTATTGAGTCAAAGTATCAAACTAAAGTACCTAACCCCCACCTAGGAGTACCACACACCCACATGGGCCTCGCCAAATTATAATGGGAATAGCCCAGGGGGTATGTTAAACCAATTGGAAACTCAGCCCAGCTATAGAACCACCCTTCCCGTGAGAGAGGCAGGAAGAGGGAGAGAGAGGACTCTCAGAGACAGGGATGAGAGGAGGAAGGTTGAGAGAGAGAGAGAGGAGCTGGTGTGTTGTTTGATCTTAAGGCCTAACCAGGAGAAACTACAAAGCTGATTCTCCTTAGAACTGGCTCGTTAGGCCAGCTGAGCTGGAAACAAGTTTAGGGTTTGATTTAGTTTTTGCCAGACCCAAGCTGTTCTGAGTAGCTAATGAAGTAGAGCTTATTCAAGGTACCTGGAGGCAAAATTAACCTAGAGACTTAGATTCTAACTATCTCTATCCCTTTTCTCATTGTACCTGGCTTTATTAACTCCACTTATGTTGTAAATTTTGTTACTATTAATAAACCCTGATTTGTTTGTGGAAAAGAGGCTGTTAATCTCCTTTCTTATTAGTATGGGAGACATAACTGAAAAAGAGGCAGTTTAGACAAAGGGAAACTCTGGTCCCCCTTTATTTTATGAACCCCAATATTACAGTGAGCCACCCAATTAACTCCCCATACTGAATTTGGCCCACACAGAGATTAATCATCTACGCTTTTAGTAAAATGTGTTTTGCCTATTTATCTCTTTTAATTGAGTCAATTTTTACTTTCACTTTGTCTAAGATCCTGATAGCTACTCCTGCATTTTTTATATCACATGAAGCAAAATAGATTCTGCTCTAGCCTCTTAGTCTAATTCTATGTGTATCTTTCTGTTACAAATATGTTTCTTATAAACAACATATTATTGGATTATAGTTTCTAATCCATTCTGCTATCCTCTTCCATTTTATGATTAAATTCATCTCATTCACATTCATGATTCTGAGCTAGCTGTGTATTTCCCTCTATTCTATTTTCTTATACTTTTTCTTCTCTTTTTTTTCCCAAAACCCTATTTGAGTTTGCTTTGCTTCTAACTAATGCCTCCCTAAATCTACACACTCTCTCTTCTCTCACCTTTTCCCCTTAACCCCTTTCCTTTCTATTTCTCTATTGGGTAAGATGTATTTCTGTATCCAGTTGTCTGTATATGTGTATATTCTTCCTTCCCTTGATCAGTTCAGATGAGAGAGAGTTTCAAACATCATCTACTCTTCACACCACTGCTTACTTCTCATGCACTACATCTATATAAAATAATTTCCCCCATTCTTCCTTTCCCTTCCCCCATATCAGTGTATTCCTCTTCCCCACCCTCTATCAAATTAGATTTCCCCACTATCTCTGATGATAATAGAATTCTGAGAGCCTACATGTATCATCTCCCCATATGAAAATGTAAACAATTTATTCTCATTTAGTCTATTATGACTGCTCACATATTTACCTTTTTATTCTTCTCTTGACTCTTGTGTATGTTAAATATCCTATTTACCTGTGGTCTTTTCATCAGGAATACTTGGAACACCTCTATTTCAATAAAAATCAATTTTTCCCTTGTAGGATTATAATCAGCTTTGCTGAGTAAGTTTTTTGGTGGGTTGTTTGGGGTTTGGGGGATTATTTTGTAAGCCTAGAGCCTTTGCCTTCTGGAATATCATATTCCAAGCTCTCTGCTCCTTGAAAGTGCTGGCTGGTGTGATGTTTAAAATATAAATTGTGGTCACCTTAAATTAGAAGCTTCAGCACCAGCCTTTGGGCATTAAACATTTATTAAAACATACAGGTATTCACAAGGAGTTCAGAAAGTTAAGAAAAGGCCTATCTAGCATAGACTTCCAGCCTGGTTGGGTTCTTCCTCAAGTCCTCCTCCACAAGTCTGCTTTAATCAGGAACTCTCTCCAGCAAACTGATTGTGGAAGCTTTTTATAGGTTTGGAACAGAGGCGGTCCTTACACACTGCTTCAAGCTGATTGGTTGGTGTCATCCAAATCCATTGGTTCTGAAGGTGTTCTCAAGGTGTGATTACAATCCAGTTAACTTGAAGTAGGCTAATCAGCAGTTAATCACTCTCACTTGATTCAATCAGTCTAGATTAATCTCCAGGTAGATCTTTGAGTATCTGCTAAATCTCATTATTTCATCACACTGGTAAATACTGTATGATCCTGACTATGGTTCCTTAGTACCTGAATTCTTTCTAGCTATTTGCAGTATTTTCTCCTTGATCAGGGAGTTCTGAATTTCGGATATGACATTCCTAGTAGTTTTCATATGGGTGTTTCTTTTAGGAGGTGACTGGTATGGATCTTTCCATTTCTACTTTGCCCTCTGGTTTTCAGACATCAGAGGCATTTCCTATGATTTCTTAAAATATGCTGTTTGTTTATGACTTTCAGATAGACAAGGTATTCTTAAATTATCCCTCCTTAATATGTTCTCCTCTCTATTACCCTTACAGACAGATCCCCACTTCAATCTGCCTTGGATTTATGATACAGTATTGGGTAGTAAATGACAGAACTACCATATTGCACCCATTTCACACCCTGTACACTAGTTCAGGGACCCCCTGGACCTCTTTCTGCCCCAGTGCAAAGCCTCTGTCCTCTTATAGTCACTGAGTATTGGAATGCTCTTTGCAGCATACTCCTAGCCAGGCCTCAGTATTCCCAGTCTCTCTCTCTCTCTCTCTCTCTCTCTCTCTCTCTCTCTCTCCCTCTTATGCTGACCTGGGCTGGAAAAATTAGTTGGTGTAATTTTTTTCTTGGATTCCCAAATCAAGATATACTCTGGTACATTTTCTAGATCTTTGTGGAGGTGGTATGATGGGAGAACTGAACTATTCTTCATACTTCTTTACAACTTTACTACACCTCAATAATAGACATTTTTTAAAGCAAGAAGTATGAAATGGGAATTTGTCTTCTGCCAAATTATGTTCTGCCATAATCTTTTTTGGTATTTAAGTTCAATTTTTTAAATTATTTTAAAATTTCATTAACCATTTTTTAAAAACTTTTTTAAGGCATTGCTAATGTCACTCAGGAAATAAAATTCTAAGAAATGTGTGCTGCTTTCAAAGAAATGTGGGGATGGAAGGTGAGTTTGAGGAGAAAAGATAACATTTTCTTCTCTAGTCAACTGGGAAATAGCAATCTAGGAAATAGAAGGTGGTAGCAAATAATATCCAACTGACAAGACCAGTAAACTGGGTCAGACAGTATCTCAAAGCAGGCGGTACCCAAGAGATTCCTTCACTGAGGCTGCCCCCTGGGTGGTACCCTTCCCAGGGTAATACTTCTTTCCAAGTATAACTATCTTCCAGGATGATTGCAAGGATGAAATGAGATAGTGTTTGTGAAGCACTTTGTAATCCATAAAGTACTAAATATGAGGCAGCATGCTGCAGCATTTAGAGGGCCAGCCTTAGACTCAGAAATATCTGGGTTCAGGTCCTGCCTTGGACATATACTAACTGTGTGGCTCTGGGGAATTTCCTTAACCTCTCAGTGCTCCCAGGAAACTCTTTAAGAATATAACTTAATGGGCAGCTAAGTGGAGCAGTGGATAAAGCACTGGTCCTGGATTCAGGAGGACCTAAGTTCAAATCTGGCCTCAGACACTTGACACTTACTAGCTGTGTGACCCTGGGCAAGTCACTTAACCCTCATTGCCCCACAAAAAAAAATATATAACTTAAATACAACCAACATGGAAATATGCTTTGCATGACTGAACATATATAACCTATGTTAAATTGTCTGCCTTCTCATTGGAGGAGAAGGGAGAGAGAGAATTTGGAACTCAAAGTTTTAAGAAACAAAGGGTAAAAATTGTTTTTATATGTAATTGAGGGGAAATACTACATCTTTTAAAAAGAAAACAAGTTTAAAAGTCAAGTCAAGCATTTATTAAGAGTACCAAAATAGTCTTTGCCCTTAGAGAGCTCACAGTCTACCAAGAGGAGACAATATACAACAAACAGCTATGTACAAACTAGCATACAAGATGAACTAGAGATAACTGAGGCAAGGCACTAGCATTAAGGAAGACTGGAAAAGAGGAATTTAGCTGAGATTTTTGGGTTACTAAGCAATTTTAATCTGCATTAGCATAGGGAATTAACTACACTGATCCAATTCACAGGACCAAAAAAAAAAGTGTCCTCAAATTTCAATGACTATTATTACTATTTGATCTTAGCTAATAGGTAATTATTGCACACCAAATTCTTATTCTCTTTTGATTATATGCAATGAAGAATATTGCTCTGTAACAAGTCAAAATACTTGAATCAACAGGCACCAATAGTAATCTGAACATCTTATAGATGCTAATATTTCAACAACAATAAAAAGGAGGGGGAAAACCTGAAAGAAAATCAAGATGCCAAACCTCTGTTACTTTTTTTTTTAACATGGGGAAGTATAAAAGTAGTCTATTCTGGTCAAGAGAACAGTACCACTGAAAATTCATTTAAGTCATCCAACCTCCCTGCCCCCCCCCAAGTTGTAAGTTTTTGATTATGCTTATGATTGATTAGGAGAAGCTGGTTCCAGTACATATGTTATACTAAGAGGGGAAAAAAACACATCTGCTCAAAATCATTTGTGGTTGGTTCAATTCTGTAGGTATAGCATTTGGAAATTACAGACTACTATAAATTACCTTCTCAAAAAATTTCCGGGTGCCATCACAGGCCTCAGAAATCATGTGTCTTGCATTTTCCATGGCTCCACAGTAAGAATTGGCACCTTGGTCAAGAAACCTGAGGTTTGGGGTTACAGTTCTTTCTTTTCATTGGGAACTATTCTGCTCCCTGGAGAATTCCACTCAGACATCTTCTGAAAGAATGGGCATCTAATGGGTGCAGTAGCAGAGAAAACCAGAAGCAGAGCTATTAATAAACAGAGGACCAAAAGGTCCCTTCCTATGAGAGCAGCCCCATTTTGTGTAAAACCAAGCCTGCTCCTTACAATGGCAGGCCACCTCCTCCAATGGGGTAGACAAAATCGATGTAGGCAAAGTTTGTCTTCAGGCTCAACTCCTCACTGCTCTGAGTATTTCACCTTCCTCCTCCTTTCAATTCACTTTCTTCTTCCTAAGTATCCAATACTTCTTACCCTCCTATCAGGAAGAGAAATATATAAAAAAAGGAATTCATACACATTTTAGTGGCAAAATGTTTAACTTCCCAGGGATATCTGCTGGTTTAAAAGTGTATATACTCAGCAGAGGCTGATGTTCTTCAGACCAAAGGGATGTCTTTTCAATGATGAATTTCAGGCAATGAGGGAGGCATTATTTTTTTTAGCTGACTGGGAGGGGTAGAAGTGAAGACAAATAGATCCTTTCTAGTGCCCTTTAATTCAAATTCCCAAGAATAAGAGCTGGCCTCCCTTAGACAAAAGGCTATCCTTATGTGGAAGTAGAGACACTTAGGATGGCGCTGATGTCTGCATAGGAGATGTCAGTTAGTAAACAAGCATTTATTAAGCAAGTACCTGTGGTGTAACAAGAACCATCCTGAAAACTGTGGGTATAAATAAGGACCAAAACAGTCCCTTCTCTCAAGGAGCTCACATTATAACAGGACAAACAACATATAAACAGCTATGTACAAACAAGATACATACAGAATTAACTAGAGATAAACAGAGGGAAGCTACTTACTAGGAAGTATTGAGACAGACCAGGGAAAGTTACTTGAAAAATATGGGATTTTGTCTGAGACTTGAAGGAAGCCAAGAAAGCCAGAAGAAAAGACAAAGAAGGGGAGAATTCCAGGCATGGGGATGGACAGTGAAAATGCCCAGGACATAGGGGCAGCTAGGTGGCACAGTGGATAAAGCACCGGCCCTGGATTCAGGAGGAGCTGAGTTCAAATTCAGCCTCAGACACTTGACACTTACTAGCTGTGTGACCCTGGGCAAGTCACTTAACCCTTATTGCCCTGCAAGAAAAAGAAAAAATGCCCAGCGGATAGAGTGTCATATATGGGAAGGACAGCAAGGACAGTGTCACTGGATTGTAGAGTACATAGAGGGGAATTAGATTTAAGAAGACTGGAAAAGTAGAAAGAAGCCAAGTTGTGAAGAGCTCTAAAAGTGAAAGAGAGCATTTTATATTTGATCCATACTTGAATACATGCCCTCCTTTCCTCTGCTTCACAGAAATGCTATCTCTTGTCAAGGTTTGGCTCAAGTGCCAGCTCTACGAGGTCTTCCCGATCCCTAGGGCTGCAAGAGCTCCTCTCTTTATCTCTGTCTCTGTCTCTGTCTCTGTCTCTCTCTCTCTCTGTCTCTCTCTCTGTGTCTCTCTCTGTCTCTGTCTTTCTGTTTCTCTGTGTCTGTCTCTCTTTTTTCTCTCATACACGCACATATACGCACACACAATTTACTTTGGATTTATTTGATATTTCCTTTTATGTGTATGTGTTGTTTACCCTTCCCCTCCTACTCCATTGAAGGTAAATTCAGGTGGGCAGGAACCATTTCATTGCTGCCTTTATATTACCAATGCCTATCACAGTGTCTTGCATGTATATGGTTGGCACTTAATAAATATCTGCTGCTTCCCTGCTTGCTTCCCTTCTTGCTTGCTTGCTTGTTTGGAGAAATACTCCAGTATTTCTATGCCCCCTATCACTGGCTGGCTGAAGTGTTGCTTAGCCCCCTACATTATTTAAATGAAATCAAAACTTCTACTGGCTAGGCTTCAGTCAAAATTTTGATTGGAGGCAAATTCAGGAAGATGTGAATAGGGAAAGAGTACAGGATCCTATCCTTCTAAAGTAATGAAAATCAGTGAAGTTATGGAAGGGCATGGGTGACATTCCTTAGAGAAGCTATATCATTAAGCTGAATATGTCAGTAGCCATGATCTCTTGACAGTTGTGGTAGATCATTAGACGCTGGAATCAGGTTATACACCCCAGGGGATTGAAGCAAAAGGAGTATCTATGCCAGAAATGGGGCAAGCAGGCAGGGTTTATAAACTACAACATACTCATCTTCTCTGTGAAGATATCCCTATTACATGTGTGCCTTCACGTAGCAATATCATCATAAATGCAACATTGAAAATCCACAATGATAACAGAAGTGTGAAAAGATAACAGCTGTTTCCAGAGTCTTTTGCTTGATCTCAGGAACAAGCAAAGGAAAATATATTCATAAGTGCAAATATCTTCAGAAATTGTTCTACCTTTTTAGAGATCTGATAGTATATTGACTTCTGGATTTCACCTGACAAGCACTGAATTGTGGTCTAGTTATTTTTTAATTGAAACTATGAATGTTCTTGTTCTCAGAGGTTTTTTCAGCCCTAGCTCCTGTCTGAAGTTTGCATTGCTTCCAAATGACTGGTTCCAGTACAGGTTTGTGTACTTATGGGATTTTTGAGACCTTACTATGAGACTTCAGCAATCTGATTGAGAAGAATTGTGTTGGAAGGAGAAGCAGAGAAGGGATACTCTAAAACATTCATACCATCTTCCTGCCTCCTCCACTTCAACATCCCATTCCACTTCCCTCCAGCTCCTTTGAAACTAGTCCTTTTCCTCTCCCCCAAACCTTTATCTTCCAACCAGATGTATATTCCAACAATTATTGGTGATCAATTAAAAAGATACCAATGTTTCTTAATAATTACAATGATGATAGCTAGCATTTATATAGCCGCTACTATTTGCCAGGTACTGTGCTAAGCAGTATGTAAATATTATCTTATTTGATCCACACCGTCCTGAGAGTTAGGTAGAATCCCCTTTTTATACATGAGGAAACTGAGGCAAAGAGAGGTTAAGTGACTTGCCCAAAGTCACACAGCTAGTAAGTGAGGCCAAATTTTAATTCAGGTCTTCCTGACTCCAGTCCCAGGGCCCTATCCACTGTGCCACCTAGGTGGGGACCTAATCAACTCACTTACCACTGGCCCTGGAAAAACACCTCTCCAGTTCCTCCACTCAGACTATATTTTTATTCATTTGGTTCATTTCCAGGACATAATCCCATCCTTCCAGGACAAGGTGGCCCTACTCATAGATTCCCCTTCAGATTTAGACGAAACCAGCCAACAGACATCTGCTGTTCATTAATAGGATTGTTTTCTGAGCCCAATTCTTGATCTTGCTTTAGGTCTTTTTTTTTTATTTTTAAACAATAGAACATTGTCTCCTTAGGGATGTTGATCCCTAGTACTTTATCTTGATTGTAGTGATGAAGTGCACACTCTGTAGCCCCTTTGATTAGGTCTACTTAAAGATTTGGATGGATTACCAAAGTGCTGAAGGCTTCCCCCTAAAAAGGTGGCACGTGAGAACATGAGGCAGCTGGATTTCCCTATTTTCTTTCCCCAAAACATCAGATAGAAAACATGGAAAAATATCACACCCATTTTGAATCTTCTGTGAGAAAATAATGTGGCTTTAGGACTCCCAGAGATCCCCTCACCCAAGAGCCTAACTGCCTGACCTTTTTTTTTTTTAGTGAGGCAATTGGGGTTAAGTGACTTGCCCAGGGTCACACAGCTAGTAAGTGTTAAGTGTCTGAGGCCGGATTTGAACTCAGGTACTCCTGACTCCAGGGCCGGTGCTCTATCCACTGCACCACCTAGCCACCCCTGCCTGACCTTTTAAGACTGGCCCAGAGTCAGTCAAGTGGGACCTGGGACTGTGAATAGGGATTAAAACCACACCCACCTGAAGGCTTTTTCCCCTCAGAGGGCTCCTTACTCTGACATCAGCCAGACCACACTCAAATCCAGTAAACCAATAAATTTGAATGATGCTAGCCAATTAGCTTTGAGCAATGTGTATGGGCAGGCTCTCCTCCTGCCCACAGCAAGCTTGCATTGTCACTCACCCTCTTGGCCTGGGAAGGCAGAAAGGGAGCTACATGGTCCAGTTTTCTCTCTCTTCTATTATCCTTGCTGGGCTTTCCTATCTTTCAGAGCCATTTACTTTCTCTTTGCTAATACTTAATATACTTTAATAAATGCTTAATGCCCCCAAACTGGTGCAGTAGCCTCGCATTTCTAAGTAACAAATATATTATAAGTCTCAGCTAAATTCCCTAACACTTGGGACAATTATAGAGCAACCACATTTAATTTTATTCACCACACTTCCTATAAAAAGATGTATAATTGGGGGGGCAGCTAGATGGTGCAGTGGATAAAGCACCAGCCCTGGATTCAGGAAGACCTGAGTTCAAATCCAGTCTCAGACACTTGACACTAGCATGTTCCTTTTTATTAGGTGTTATGAGCTAAAAGCTCAATGGGAGGACTAAATTCTTGCTGAATGGATCAGTAAATCTTAGCTACTTTCTCCCCCACACTGGGGTCAGGTCAGGCAACCACACATTAGATTTTAAACATCACAGCTAGAATTTTAGGCTTTACAATAGAAATTGATAGATTTCTCAAATATCATGAAAAAATGAGTTCAAAACTTACAGAACTCCTGAAATAAACACTACTTCACAAAGTAATAGACAGAGCAGACAATAGGTATAACCTCCTGAATTTATTATTTAATAAGTTGTTTGTTTTACTTTAAATTTTGTAAATTTCTCCTTTTATTTTCAAGATTTCTATTTTGGTTTTTAATTGAGGAGAGGAGAGGTAAATTGGTTTTCTAATTTTTTAGAATTATTACATTATCTGTACTTTCTTTTAATCCTAAAAGTGTTTAGAAAAATACATTTTTCCTTAAGTACTGTTTTGTCTGTATCCCTCAAATTTTTTTGTGTTTTCTCATTGTTGTCATTATTTTTTTTTTTGCTGGACAATGGGGGTTAAGTGACTTGCCCAGGGTCACACAGCTAGTAAGTGCCAAGTGTCTGAGGCCGGATTTGAACTCAGGTCCTCCTGAATTCAGAGCTGATCCTTTATCCACTGCGCCACCTAGCTACCCTCGTTGTCATTATTTATGTAATTATTAATTGTTCCTATGATTTGTTCTTTGACCCACCCATTCTTCAGAATTCAGTTATTTCATTTTCCAATTGATTATCAATCTATACTTCAAAGTCCCTTTACTGAATATAATTTTTGGTGCATTGTGGTCAGAACAGGATGCAGTTAATATTTCTGCTTTGTTGCATTTGTTGATGAGATTTTTATGTCCTAATACACAATTTTTGTGAAGATGCCATGCACAGCCAAGAAATATACTCCTATTACTATTCAATATTCTCCAATATTGAATTTATCATATTTAACTTTTCTAATCTATCATAGCTAACTTTTTTTTTTGTGGGGCAATGGGGGTTAAGTGACTTGCCCAGGGTCACACAGCTAGTAAGTGTCAAGTGTCTGAGGCCAGATTTGAACCCAGGTACTCCTGAATCCAGGGCTGGTGCTTTATCCACTGCGCCACCTAGCTTCCCCCATAGCTAACTTTTCTAAATTACTATTTTTTTTAAAGTGAGGCAATTGGGGTTAAGTGACTTGCCCAAGGTCACACAGCTAGTAAGTGTTAAGTGTCTGAGACTGGATTTGAACTCAGGTACTCCTGACTCCAGGGCCGGTGCTCTATCCACTGTGCCACCTAACTGCCCCCTAAATTACTATTATCACCATAACTTCTTTTTTTTTTTTTTAAGTGAGGCAGTTGGGGTTAAGTGACTTGTCCAGGGTCACACAGCTAGTAAGTGTTAAGTGTCTGAGGCCGGATTTGAACTCAGGTACTCCTGACTCCAGGGCCAGTGCTCTATCCACTGCGCCACCTAGCTGCCCCCCATAACTTCTTATTTTATGTTTGTATTTATCTATGTCTAAGAGGGGTAAGTTGAGGTACTCCACTATTTTAGTCTTACTGTATATTTCTCCCTATAATTCATTTAATTTTTCCTTTAGAAATTTAGATACTATGCTATTTGGGGCGTTTATGTTCAGTATTAATATTAATTCATCATCTACGGCACTTTTTAGTAAAATGAAGTTTCCCTATTTGTCTCTTTTAATTAGGTCTATGTTTGCTTTTGCTTTGTCTGAGATCATGAGTACTTTATTACTTCAGCTGAGGCATGGCAGATTCTACTCCAGCCCCTTTTTTTAACTTTATATGTGTCTTTTTGTTTCAAGTATGTTTCTTGTAAACAACAGACTGTTGGATTCTGGTTTCTAATCCATTGAGTAAACTCATCCCATTCACATTCAGTTATGAATGATGTGTTTTCCCCTCCATCCTATGCTATTATACTTATCGTTCTCTTTTTTATCCCGCCCCCTATTTTTTTTCTTTCTTTTTTTTCAGTGAGGCAATTGGGGTTAAGTGACTTGCCCAGGGTCACACAGCTAGTAAGTATTAAGTGTCTGAGGCCAGATTTGAACTCAGGTACTCCTGACTCCAGGGCCGGTGCTCTATCCACTGCGCCACCTAGCTGCCCTCTCCCCCGCCCCCTATTTAAGACAGCTATTTTGCTTCTGACCACTGCCTTTCTTAATTTACACTTCCTCTTATTTTCCTCCCCTCCTTTCTCTTAGCCACTCTCTTTCCTATTTCCTTGTTAGGTAAGATGAATTTCTATACCCAACTGTGTGTGTATATGTAATCTTCCCTCCATGAATCAGTATAGTTGAGAGTGAGGTTCAAATGTTTCCCACCCCTCCCCACTACTTTACCTACATTATATGCACTCTTTCTTGCATATTCCATTTTTGGTGGGGGGGACACAGGGCAATGAGGGTTATGTGACTTTCCCAGGGCATTTGAACTCAGGTCCTCCTGAATCCAGGGCCAGTGCTTTATCCACTGCACCACCTAGCTGCCCCCACTCCATTTATTTTTTATAATTTTCCCTATTCTTCCTCTTCCTTCCTCCATTCCTCAGTGCATTTCTCTTTCCCTTTCTTTCATTTTTCTATTGAGGTCATCCAAATATAATAGAATCCCACCTAGACTTCCTGTCTAATTAGGTTCCTTCTAAGAACCCTGGGGATGATATTCTGAGGGGTTACATGTATCATGCACTCATATAGTAAATTTAACCTTCTGTGATCACTTATGATTTCTCATTTATATCTTTTTATACTTCTCTTGAGTCCAACATTGGAATGTCTATTTAGATATTTCATCAGGAATGATTGAAAGTCCTCTATTTCATCAAATATCTGTTTTTACCCCTCTAGGATCATACTTATTTTTTCTGGGTAGGTTACTTTTATCTATAATTCTAGGTCCTTTGACTTACGAAATGACATATTCCAAGTCCTCCATTTCTATAATGCTAACTGTAAAATGTTATGTTATTCTGATCGTAGCTCCATAATACTTGAATCCTTTCTTTCTGGTTGCTTGCAGTATTTTCTACTTGACCTAGAAGTTCTGGATTTTGCTTATAATATTCCTGGGCATTTTCATTCTGGGGTTCCTTTCAAGAGATAAACAGTGAATTCTTTCCATTTCTACTTTACCCTCTGGATTTTATTATTATCATTATTATTATTTATAGTAGCATGGGGCAGCTAGGTGGCTCAATGGATAAAGCATTGGCCCTGAATTCAGGAGGACCTGAGTTCAAATCTGGGCTCAGACACTTGACACTTACTAGCTGTGTGATCCTGGGGAAGTCACTTAACCCTCATTGCCCTGCCAAAAAAAATATTGAAAATTATTTATAGCAGCAAAGTATTATTTTTAATAAAGTTGTTATTTACTTACTTTTAACATTCTTTTTTTAAATTTTGAGTTCCAAATTCTTTCCCTCCCTCTTACCCTTCCTCTACCCATTGAGAAGACAAGCAAAGTGATATCAATTATATATATGAAATCATGAAAAACATATTTTCATGTTACTCATATCACACACAAAAATCAACAACAAAAGAAAGTGGAAAAGTGATACTTCAATTTGCATTCAAAATTCCTCAATTCTCTCTCTATAGATAGATAGCATTTTTTCATCATGAACCCTTTGTAATTATCTTGGATCATTTTATTGAGCAACATAGCCAAATCTTTCACAGCTAATCATCATCACACTATCACTGTTACTGTGCACAATGAAATGGTTCTTCTCACTTCACTTTGCATCAATTTATATAGGTCTTCCCATTTTTTTTTCTGAAAACACTCCCTCATCATTTCTTTTTTATGTTATTTTATTTTATTTTTGTGGGGCAATGAGGGTTAAGTGACTTGCCCAAGGTCACACAGCTAGCAAGTGTCACGTGGCTGAGGTTGGCTTTGAACTCAGGTCCTCCTGACTCCAGGGCCAGTGCTTTATCCACTATGCTACCAAGCTGCCCCCCTCATCATTTCTTATACCACAATACTACTCCATCATAATCATATCCTACAATCTGTTCACCCATACCCCAATGATCTTTGCTTATTGATGTTTTCAAGTCATTGTCTTCCATGTTTGTGTATTGAGCTTCCCAGTCACCTTAGTACCTCTTTATGGTTGTGTTCTTTTGTTTGTTTGTTTGCTCATTCTTCTAGTCTATGTCTTGACTTTAAACTTTATGTGAGTATTGGCCTCTGCTTACTTCTGCAGAGGATTCTGGCTTGAGTTTTTGCTGTTTTCATAGCTCAGTCTAGGAGCCCATACGTTTTCAGTGCTTCCAAAGTGATGTGATCTGGGAAGAGGTCTGTTCACAGCCCTCTCAGTCTGCCCTCTACAACTTCTGGCCCAGGTTTGAGTCTTGCTGGTGTGTAATTGAGTTTCAGTACATTGTTGCTGGACTTACTTTTAGACTGCTGAGAGGTTCTTCAGGTTCATGGTGTCTGAGCTGTAGTCTTCCTTTTGGTCTTGTTCTCCAGTTCTAGTTTTTCCACTGAAGTCTTATGTACTGGGCTAAAGATTAGAATTGAGTAGCCACTCTGCTCCTGTACTCAGAGCCACACAGTTAAGCTTCTGGAATTTTTTGTGTGTGTGTGTTCAGTACTCAGGTAGGTCTCTGCACTTGTATATATGGCTATTCCTCTCTGCCCTGGATTTCTGACCTGGAACTGGGTAATCAAAAACAGAACTGCCAAATGGCACTCATTCCTACTCCCAGTACTGGTTCAAGGGTCCCTTGGTATTTCCTTCCATCTTGGCACTTCCAGTCCTGGTACTCTCTCAGTTCCCTTTCTGTCCCTGTACACTAGAATGTTACTTCCACTGCCACTACTACCAAGCTGTACTCCTGGTCCACCCCTACCTACCCCAAGATCTGCAGACCTCTTAGTCTATCTTCCTAAGCTGTCCTGGGCTAAAATTACTCACTGTGATTTGTTTGTTTGTTTGTCTGCTTTCCTAATCAGAATTTGGTCTGGCACTTTTTCTAGGTTGTTGGAGAAAAGATGTGTTAGAAGAGCTAAGCAAAACCTCTAATTTTCCCTCCACCATCTTGACTCCACCCCTCCACACCACTGGATTTATTGAATGTAACTAATATTGATGGAGTCTATGAAATATCTCAGATCAAAAAAAATAGAACAAAAAGGTCTTCCTTTCATGTCATCTGCATGATTTCAAATAATAATATATTGGGGCAGCTAGGTGGCGCAGTGGTTAGAGCACTGGTCCTGGATTCAGGAGGACCTGAGTTCAAATCCGGCCTCAGACACTTAACACTTACTAGCTGTGTGACCCTGGGAAAGTCACTTAACCCCAATTGCCTCACCCAAAAAAAAAAAGAGTCCTAAAAAATCAAATAATGAAATATTGACCAAAAAAAAGTTGGATAAATAAATGGCTGAGTCATACAGTATTGTTTACAGAAGCAAAAGGGCCTATCATAATGATACCTGCTCACTAGAACCTGAGATTACAACAAGGTCATCCATAAGGATCTTAGACATAGTGATCAATGAACATTGTGCAAGAAAATGGTAAAAAAAAAAAAAAAACCTAAGCAACATATCACGTTAAGATATAAACATTCAGCCCCTATTTCATACCTAAAAAGACATATCCCAAAACCAGAATTATACATCAGAAGGTGTCTATGCTTCAGGATAAATGTCTGGACTACAAATACAAAGCCCAAAGTATCTTTGAAAATTCAACAAATAAATTGTACAAAAACCAGAGCATTATCAGTCAATCCATTTGCAACTGAAAAACAACAAATGTGTGTTTGTTAAGTAAGCATTCACCATTTGGAGATAGAAAGACAGAAGCAAAATGGTCTATGCACCTTGATAAGTTTATATTTTAATGTGAGAGACAACATTGCATATACAGCTATTATAAAACACGTACAAGGTAACCTTGGGAGAAGAGACATTAGCAAGTGGGACTGGGAGGAGACAGGAAAGGCTTCAATCAGAAGGTGGTACTAGAGCTGAGTCTTGAAAGAAATCCAAGAGATGCTAAGACATAACTGTTGCCCACAATCACCTGGACACAATACTTACCCATAACAATTTAAGAACAAATTCTGATTATAGACCTTGCCATACAAAATATACATAAACTTCAGACTAAGTGGAATGAAAAGCTTTCAAAATATAGAGACCCACCAGAAGGAATTAAAACCATGTGGGAACAGAATGAAGTTTATTGTGTGCCATTGGCCTGTCTGCAACTGAAGTTATCCTGAAGATGATTTTAGTGAACATACAAAAGATGATCTTATTTGCCAATACTTTTATTCAATGGCAAAAAATAATCATATGACCCACCTGGACAATGGTCCACCAAACATTAAATGTTAAAAGTGTAGAATGGGGGCAGCTAGGTGGCTCAGTGGATAAAGCATTGGCCCTGAATTCAGGAGGACCTGAGTTCAAATCTAGGCTCAGACACTTGATGCTTACTAGCTGTGTGACCCTGAACAAGTCACTTAACCCTCATTGCCCCACAAAAAATAATTGTAGAATAGAGACTTTTCCTAAGATTTTTTTCTATCTGAACTCCGCTGAATATGAGAACAAAAATAATGATAGTAGAAATAACAAATGGCATTTATACATTGCTCTAATGTTTATAAAGTGCATTACATATATTATCTCATTTCTGCCTCTTCCTCTTCCAACTCTTCTTCATCATCATAGCTAGAATTGATATATCACTTTAAGGTTTGCACAGTGCCTTACAAATTTTATCTCATTTTATCTTCATAATAACCTTGGGAGGTAGGTGCTATTTTTATCCCTATTTAATGGATGAGGAAACTTAGGAAGAGAGAAGTTAAGTGACCTGCCCAAGATCACACAGCTAATAAGTATCTGAGGCCAGATTTGAATTTAGGTCCTCCTGACTCCCAAACCATACACTAAATCACTTAGATGTAGAGTAAGTATTATAGGCAATCCATTTTACAGATGAGAAAACTGAGACCCTAAGAGGTTATGTGACTAGTCCATGGTTATACACATGGTAAATCAGAGAGCAGGGATTTAACCTCAGACCTTCCTGATACCTTGCACAGCAACTACCCAGGTCACTTCTCAGGAAACTAGGTTTTTATTAGAGAACTATCTGGTTTTTTGGTTTTGGTTTTGGTTTTGGTTTTGGTTTTTTTTGCAGGTCAATGAGGGTTAAGTGACTTGCCCAGGGTCACACAGCTAATAAGTGTCAAGTGTCTGAGGCTGGATTTGAACTCAGGTACTCCTGAATCCAGGGCCATTGCTTTACCACTGCACCATCTAGCTGCCCCCAAATTAGAGAACTATCTGGAAGGCCAGTTTCTAAAGTATTGAGCAACCTGAACAAGTTATAGGCAAAGTTGGAATTGCACTGAAGTATCTGGGACATTGCCTTACTTGGGAACACTGAGATACAATAACTGAAAATATCTTTCTTGACAAACAGGATGATCCCAGAAAAATCTGGAAAGACTAATGAACATCGATGTATAGTGAAGTGAGAAGAGCTGGGAGGACATTGTGCATAGTGACAGCAGTATTGTTCAATGAGCAATTGTGAATGACTTAACTCCTCTCAGCAGTGCAATGATCCTAGACAATCCCAAGGAACTAATGAGGAAGCTTACTATGCACCCCCATAGAAAGAACTGATAAAAAGAACACTGGTGGATTGTACATATATAACCCGATTGCGATCTTGTGGAGGGGGTAGGAAAGGGAGGGAGGGAGGGAGAAAAATTTGGACCTCTAAATCTTATGAAAATGAATGTTGAAAACTACCCTTACATGTAACTGGAAAATAAAAGAAATGTTTGTTGCTAAGAAAAAAAAAAGAAAGAAAGAAAATATCTTTCTTTAGTCACCACCACCCAATTAGTAAAATGGAAAGGGAGACAGTAGGCATTAGGCTAAGCATTCCATTGTGTTCTCTATTGCTACAACATTCCTGTTATATCCTCAGACCTATTAGTGGTGTAGGAAGAAAGGGGAGGACTTATTCCCTGCTCTGGTATCTTTGAGCATTCTTACTCAAACATGTCTCAGACATGTTAACTAACAGTTCAGCCAGTTAGTTACATTACCTAGTGGAAAGGAGAAAAAGACATGGCTTCTTGTCACTATATTAAATTGCAAGGTTTATTGTTATGGTTGATGATGATAATGTCGATGTGAACCATAATTATTATAATACAATTTGTACATGAAGGCATCATATTAGGAATATTTGGCATACCCTATAAGAGAATCTGGAACACTCCGTAAGAAGTGATGAAAAAAAGTGGTTTCAGAGAAATCTGGAAATACTTTATGAATTGATGCAAAGTGAAGTGAGCAGAATCAAGAAAATAATTTACATAAGAACAATATTGCCAAAAAAAAATTGAGAAACAAAAGAATTCTTCAATGCAATGACTAGCCATGATTCCAGAAAAGAGAACTAGTAATGAAATGTGCTTCTTACTGCCTTACTGAGAGGTGATAGACTCAAGGTACAAAAGAACATTTTTGACATAGCAAATGTGTATGTTGGGGGATGGGGAAATGACAATGCACATTTGTTATTATGGTTTATTTATTTTCTTTCAGTGAATGTGAGGAAGTTAGGAGGGAGTTAGCAATTAGGTTCAAAAATGGGGGGAAGGATATGGTCATTGAATTTTTTTAAAAAATTTTTTGAGGATTTTATGTACAGAAGTCCAAGGTTGTCTGTCTCATCGGAATTCATCTGCTTAAGCTGATGTTATAGCATATTGGCAGAGAAGTGGAGCTTATTTGTAACCTTGTTTTTCTGTAACCCTTGGCCTCCAAATGCCAAATATTCTTGGATTGAAGTGTATCTAATCCAGGGAGAGGAGAAAGGAAACAGAAGGAAGTCTGTAAACTCATAAGACAGTTTTAGACCATGCTACCATAATGAATTTTCAGCCTGTTACTAAGAGCATTTTAGTCTATGCCTATGCTCTTGCCCTAAGCTAAGCAGATCTATTAGGCTAGAATTCACTAGGCGAGTTAGGAGAGAGGCATTTGTGCTATTCAATCACATCTGCTACTAATTTTTCTTGACTTACAGTGCATATATGTATATGCAGCTAGACCAATTTTTTTTTATTGGCCAGAATACAATGTAAAAATGCAACAAATAACAAAAGGCAAAGTCTATTTGAATGAGGGATAAAGAACAGAGTAATAGTCAGATGAATAGACAATCTTTTTAAACATGACTTTTGTTTATTTCATTAAATATTTTCCAACTACATTTTAAAAATTTTTTGACCTTCATTTTTTTTAAATTTTGAGTTCTCCTTTCCTCCTGTCCCTTTCCTACTGCTTGAGAAGGCAAGCAATATGATTTTGATTATACATGTGAAGCTGTGCAAAACATAGTTCTGTAATGGCCATGTTGCAAAAGAAACACAAACACCAAAAAAGGAAGGAATGAACGAATGAAGGAACAAACGAACAAATGAATGAAGTAGCGAAAAAGAAAAACAAAGAAAGTAGAAAATGTATGCTTCGATCTGCATTCAGAATTCGTCAATTCTCTCTCTGAAGGTGGGCAGCATTTTTCATCCTGGTTCCTTTGGAATTGTCTTGAGTCGTTGTCTTGACTAGAGTAGCTAAGTCTTTCACAGTTAACCAATATTGTTCTTACTGTGTACAATATTCTTTTGGTTCTACTCATTTCACTTTGCAACAGTTCATTTAAGACTTCCCAGTTTTTTTTTTCTAAAACCATCCTACTCCACATTTCTTATAGTATAATAGTATTCCATTAAAATCATATACCACAACTTGTTTAGTCATTCCCCAAATAATGGGCATCCCCTCAATTTCCAATCTTTGCCAGCATAAAAAGAATTGATATAAATATTTTTGTGCAAATAAGTCCTTTTCCCTTTTCTTTTATCTCTTTGGGAAACAGAAGTAGTAGTGAATTGTTGGGTCAAAGCATATGCATAATTTTATAGTCCTTTGGCATAGTTTCAAATTGTTTTCTAGAATGGTTGGAACCATTCACAACTCCACCAAAAAACTCCACGTCAGTGGGTTTTTTCCCCACATTCCCTCAACATTTGTCATTTTCTTTTTCTGTTATTTTAGCTAATCTGATAGGTGTGAGGTGATATCTCAAAGATGTTTTAATTTAGAACATTTATATATGACCATCAATGGCTTTGATTTCTTCTTCTAAAAACTGCTTGTTCATATCCTTTGACCAATTGTCAATTGGGGAATGGCTCCTATTTTTATAAATTTGGCTCAGTTTCCTATATATTTGAGAAATGACCCTTTATCAGAGAAACTTGCTATAATTTTTTTCACAGTTTTCTCCTTTCCCTCTAATTTTGTCTACATTAGATTTTTTGTGCAGAAATTTTAATTTCATGTAATCAAAATTACCCATTGGGGCAGGTAGGTGGTACAGTGGATAAAGCACTGATCCTGGATCCAGGAGTACCTGAGTTCAAATCCAGCCTCAGACATTTGACACTTACTAGCTGTGTGACCCTGGGCAAGTCACATAACCCTCATTGCCCTGCCAAAAATAAATAAATAAAAATTACCCATTTTATGACTAATATGGTAATATTTTACATAATATTTTACATAATTGCACATGTATAACCTATATCTGATTGCTTACTGCCTCAGGGAGGGGGGAGGGAAGAAAGGGGAGGAGGGATAGGATTTAAAACTAAAAGCTTTAAGTAAAAATGTTTATTATTTTTTAAACAATTCATTTTATTTCCCATTATCCTCTCTTGTCTTTTGTTTGGTCATAAACTTTTCTCTTATCCATAAATCTGGCAGGTAAATTTATCCATGCTCCCCTAATTTACTTATGATATCATCCTTTCTGTCTAAATCATTTATCCATTTTTACCTTGTTGGTCTATGCCTAGTTTCTGTCAAATAGCTTTCCAGTTTTCCTAGCAATTGTTGCCAAAGGGTGAGTTCTTACTCCAAAAGCTTGGATCTTTGAGTTTCTCAAACACTACATTACTATGGTCATTTACCACCATGTATTGTATACCTAATCAAATGAGACAATCTTTACCTGGGCATTCTGCTAGCTTTTGTTGACTGCCTGGCTGGGAATGATAGTTCCTTTGGCTATGCCCTAGAAAAGTTTAAGCTCTCAACTAGAGAGATACTTACTAGATGCTGTATTCTCCAGCAAATAGCAGCAGAAAACAATAGATGAATGAAGAGAATAAGGTACTACAGATGACAACAGAGAGTGACCACAACAGTAAGTGGACCTGGAAAGTAGAAACACCACATCCAACCAGAATGATTTGACACCCAGCAGAAATCAGTCCGCAGTAGTGGCAATGCGCTGTTGAAAGGAGAGACGATACCCAGCAGAGGATAGCATCAATCCACATTTATTCAATGTCTGTTATGTGCCTGGCACTGTGCTAAGTGCTGGGGATAAAAAAAAAAAAGGCAAAAGATAGACCCTGACCTCAAGGAGATTGCAATATGATGGGGAGACAATATGCAAACAAATATATACAAAGCAAGTTATATACACAATAAATAGGAAATAATTGTCAGAGGAAAGGCACTAGAATTAAGAGGGTTTGGAGAAGGCTCCCTGCAGAAGGTGGGATTTTAGTTGGTACTTAAAAGAAGCTAGAGAGGTCAGTAGTTGAAGTGAAAAACGCAGAGCATTCTAGGCATGGGAGACAGCCAGAAGGAATGCCTAGAGCCAAGAGATGAAGCGCTATTCCTGGAACAGCCAGAAGCCTAGTGTCACTGGATGGAAGAGCACCTGTGAG